>NW_006399752.1:20860583-20867273 GCF_000299155.1 Elephantulus edwardii
TCTTTCAAGCATGATGTCCCTCTCCAAGGACCAGTCCCTCCTTGCAACATGCCCAAAGTATGTCAGACGAAGCTTCAGAATCCTTGCCTCCAATGAGCCAGCCGTCTTCACCCTCTCTAGGACAAACGTGTTTGTTTTCCTGGCAGTCCATGGTATATTCAAAACTCTTCTCCAACACCACAGCTCAAAGGCATCAATTCTCCTTCTGTCATCCCTAGTCCATTGTCCAGCTCTCTGATGCATAGCAAGCAATTGTGAAGACGATGGCTTGGATCAGGGTCACCTAGTCTCCAAACTGACATTGTTGCCCTTCAGTACTCTGGAGAAGTCCCTGACAGCTGACTCCCAATGCAGTTCGTCTCTTGATTTCGTGGCTGCTGGTACCAAGAGTGTTGACTCCTTGCAGCAAGCCCAAAGTATGTCTGACAGAGCTTCAGTATTCTTGCCTCCAAGGAGCCGCCTGGTTTCCCCATCTCTGGGACAAACCTGTTTGTTCTCCTGGTAGTCTATGGTATATTCAGTACTCTTTCCAGCACCACAGCTCAAAGGCTTCAGTTCTCCTTCTGTCATCCTTAATCATCGTGCAGTTTTCTGATTCATACAATATAAACCTAATTAATCTTAGAAGTTAATTTTAAGTAGTAGATAGATGGCACTGTAGTCTCTTGGTCTCTTCTCAGTTATTGTTATGTACCCTCAAGTTGGATCCAACTCATAGTTGACCTTCCAGTAGAGGCAGTTAATCGCATTAGAGGAGATTATCATTCTTACATGGTGCAGCTGTTGAACTTGAACCATCTTCCTTTGCGTTGGCTGTGCAACTCCTTAACACTACGCCAGCAGAATTCAATTCTCGTTCATAATTCTTTTATCTGTTTGTAGTAATCTGAAAATAATAAAGAAAAAATGCTTTAGGAAACATTTAAAATGTCTTTCAACATCTATTCTCTTTAAGAACTTAAAATTAACATATGAAATGCCATTCTGCAAGTAATTTTTTGCTTTGTTGTTATTTGTTGTAATCAAGTTGGTTCTGACTTAAATATACCCTAAGTGTACAAAAGCAAACACTCCTTGATCCTTCAATCTCATAATTTCTGCTGTGTTTGAGTCTGTTGTGGCCACCGTATCTTTCTGCCTTGTTGTGTCTTTCTTATTTTTGCTTACCTTCTGCCTTACCAAGCATGATGTCTTTCTCAGTAAACTAATGCCCCTAATAACATACTGACAATAAAATCTTGCCATCCTTTGCTTCAAAGGAGCAGTCAGGCAGTACTTCTTCCAAAAGAGATTTGTTTATTCTTTTGACAGCCCCTGGTAAAAATATTCTTTGCCTTCACAATTCCAAAGCATCATTTCTTCAGTCTTCCTTATTCTTTCTCCACCTTTGACATGCATAGGAGGTGACTAAAAGTTCTATGAGTGGATTGGGTGCACCTAAGTCATCAAAGTGATACCCTTGATCTTTTGCACTTTTTTTTTTATCTCTAGCACTTTAAAGAGGATATTTACAGCAGATATGCCAAGTACAAGAGTTTGTTTCTTTGTTTTTTGGGGGTGGGTTTTTTTTCCCCCCTCATTTCTTCAAGTGCTGCTTCCATGGACTTGTAGCTCTAAGTAAAATGAAGTCTGTGACAACCTAAGTGTTTTCTTTTATTTACCATGATAATTGTTTAATGACGTTTTTCTTTGAATATTATGAATATAACCCTAAAATTCTGTGGAGAATGAAAAATACACATCATGATATATGTATAGATGGATTTGGATTCTCAGGAACTTTTGTGTATATTGTTTTTAAATGTATAGCAACAAACATTGTTCTTATCTTAAAATTTTTAAAGTGGAAATGAAGATAACTCCCAAGTTCAAATGAAGATATCTTCAAATGAAAATTAGGTTTATATTGTATGAATGAGAAAAAGAGTTATCTTCAAATGAAGATAACTCCCAAGTTGTTAACTCTACTTGCTTTAGTTAGATCATTAGTCTACATGGAAACAAAATATAGAGGCAAGATGAAAAGCAGTTAGGAAATGAAGAATGAAAGGATCAAAGAGTCCAACAGAAGTGGCAGCCTCGAGTTGTCAACTCTGAGGTAGAGTGACTTCGTGTTCTGAATTCTTCATATCAGAATAAGTCCTGTTTGCAGATGAGAAGAGATGGTGGATGTGAACTACATGCCTTTAGGCTGGAGGGCAACTCACTAGAGCTCTCTAGTTTGTAGTTATGTGCTGTCAAGTTGGAACGGACTCATTGCTGACCTTTCTTGCAGGTTTTCAGAGGCTGTGTATTGCTTTGTAGGAGATTCCCCATCTTTCTCCTGCAGAACGATAGATAGATAGATAGATAGATAGATTTAAAAAAGATTGAAGCTGTTAAGATTTTCATTTTACTAAGATCCACATGTATGGTAGCAGTTATCAAAAAATAAAAATGTATTATTGATCTTCCTCTTTCACTGACCACCTACTTTTCCAAGCAGGAAGTCTTTTCCAAAGTGCTGGCAATGTACCCAAAGAACATATCTTGAAATTATGCTGTCAAAGACTTCTTTAAAGTGCTAAATAGCAAGAATATCCACTTAAACTTGACTTAGATGTGTCTGACTCAAGCTGTAGTATTTTTGGCTGCCTTGTACGCATGTGAAAGTTAGACCTTGAATAAGATAGAGGGAAGAAAAGTTGGTAGTTGATACTACGTGCTGTCTGGTTGGACCTGACTCAGAACTGACCTTTATCTGGTTTTCAGAGGCTTAGTAAATTGCTTGGTAGGATATTACCCATCTTTCATCTGCAGAGCAGCTGATAGTTTTTAACAAAGTGCTTTCAGGCTTGCAGCACAACTCCTTACCACTGCGCTACCAGAGCTCATTAGTTGGTAGCTAACTGTATAAAAATGTAGCTTTGTTTAAGAAAAACTTCAGGTGAGAAGTGTGCTGTTTCACTTGTGTTTTTTTTTCCTTTTGGAAGTTGGGGCATAATAACTAATGATGAAGGTAAATAGTAATGGATTAAAAGTAAACTTATGCTATGTTTTATATCATTTCTTATTGTCCTTAACTGTTACATTAAATTCCTTTTCCTCTGAAAAATCATAGGTTATTCGGAAACAGTCTCATAGGCTTTAAGGAAATCAAACAAATTGTGAGAATTTAATCATTTAATCAATATTTATTTCCATTTGAAATACCTTTGTCAGTCTATAAGATAAATTACTAATTAAGAATAAAGAAGTAAGCCAGATGTTTTAGTTTGCCATATTCTCAAAGAGTTGTTTAACTGTCTTTTAGGATATCGGTGCAGGAAAAGGCAAATACTATGCTGTTAATTTTCCAATGAGAGATGGTATAGATGATGAATCATATGGGCAGATATTTAAGCCAGTAAGTATGATTTTTGTCAAAATTGAAATGCAGTTTTGAAAGATTAGAGATAACATCTGTTATCTTCCACATAGATTATCTCAAAAGTGATGGAGATGTATCAACCTAGTGCTGTCGTATTGCAATGTGGTGCAGACTCATTATCTGGTGATAGACTTGGTTGCTTCAATCTAACAGTCAAAGGTAAGTAATTTTTAAAATGGAATGAGTCTTTGTATGGGACAAAGAGGAAAGTATTTGTCTACTACTCCTTGTAAGGTTTGTGGTGCAAACCCACAGATGTCCTATGAAAAAAAGGCATGTTAGTCTGCTTCTGAGCAGCCCCCCCTCCTTTTTTTAGTATTTGCAGTGTCTATTCAGTTCCCATTATAGAAAATGAAGATTTTTAACATATACCCTTATATCTGTTTTCACAATACCATCTGTGTGAGAACTGTAGTTAGTGGTATACAGTGTTCCCAGAATAATCATCATTGCAGCTTACTCAACTTTTTTATTTTTCATGATTTTTTTTTTCAACTAATTATTTAATTTACTTAGTTTTCTATTTCAAACCCCAAAACCAAAACTACTATCTTCCTGTCTGATCCATAATGACCATCTGTCAGGTATTAAGGCTGGAAATTGCCCATCTTTCTCAACAGTGAGCATTTTGAACTCCATCATTTGGTTAACAGTCCCATCATGCTGCTCACCACATCACCAACCCCTTCTAGATACATCTTGTATTCAGTTGGTTTTATCTTCTTGAATAACAACATTGCTGGTCTCTATACACCAGATAACCAAGCAGTTAGGTACATATGGGAGGTAGAATGGGGAACACATTTCAGTCTTGATGATCCTTATTTCAGAGATCTTGAGTACACTAAATTTTAGCGTATTGTCTGTATTTATAAATCTTAAACTTGATTCTGTTCTTTCTACGCTGCCGTTTATAATGCCAGTTTCTCTCTTGCCCATCTATTTTCTACTTTTGATCATTTCTTGCAACTTTTCCCTTCCACTCTTTTCTACGAGTTTTAACCATAAAAAAAATCTAGTATGAATCCAAGAAAATAAGAAGTTGTCAGAAAGGAAATGGGAAGCATAAAGATTGACATCCAGGATAATACTTAGCTGAGACAGACAGGTATTGGCCACTTTGAATCAGACAATCATATAATCGCTTATATTAGGAATGACAGATGGAAGAAGAGTGGAGTTACATTCATAGTCAAAAAGACCATTTCAAGATCTATCTCGAAGTACAATGCTGAAATGATAGGATACTATCCATACACATAGAAGGACAACCTGTTAATACAACTGATATACATGCCAGCCACAAGACGAGAGAAGAAATTAAGGATTTTTATCAACTTTTGTAATTGTTAATTGGACATGCAGTCAAGATAAGATGCATTAGTAATTGGTGACTGTAAATCAAAGAAGGACTGATAGTTGGAAAATACAGCCTTAGTATCAGAAATGAGGCTGGAGATTGAATAATAAAATTTTGTACAATCAGCGATTTATTCACTGCAAATACCTTCTTTTTTAAAAAAAAAAATCATAATTGGAGACTATACACATGGATCTTACCTAAAAGACTACACAGTAATCAGATAAACCATATATGTGGGAAACGACCATGGCAAAGCTCACTATTAGGCAAAACAAGGCCAGGGGCTGACTAGAACAGACCATCAATTACTTATGTAAGGCTTATTATGTAAGCTCCTGGGACTTCATTACTAGACTAGCTCTCTTTTGGGGACTCCAGCTTACTAGCGTCAATGCAGCTTTTCTACAGTCTTTCTCTCTAGTCTACAGTGTTCACTAATCTCTGCAGAACTGGCCTGATGAGTCTGAGTCTGGAATACCTTCGAGCAAACCACCAAACACAGAGGAGATAGAAGAGTGAGGGAACTGAACAAAGGAGAGACTGTTGGTGTTGGGAATCATGGAGTTACACAGCAAGTCAAACATCTGGGACACTGTGGACCTCTCCACTTCTTGTAACTTGTCTGTTAACTAACCTTAGCAGAATGAATTATGAATGTTGTTGTTGTTGTGTACCATCAATTCAGCAGTGACCCATAGTTGACCCAGCAGGTTTCCAAAGGCTTTTAATCACACAAAAGGAGATTGCCCATCCTTCTCCCTCAGAGCAGCTGGTGGATTCTTTGTGCCTTCGGGATTGCAATGCAGCTTCTTGCCACTAGGCCACCAGAGCTCCTTTGAATTGTAAATGCTTATCTCAAATAGAGATCTTAATGCAAAGACCAGATGAGTTGTGATTTTGCATTAAGAACAACATCTGTGAAAAAGGCAAAAGGTCACTTAAAAAATAGGAAAGAACGAAAGAAAAGACCAAAATACATCTCAGAAGAGCCTCTGCAAATTGTGCTAGAAAGTAGAGAGGCCAAAATTAAAGACTTGAAGTAAAAGAAGTGAACAGATTAAAAGGAGCAGCTCAAGAAGAAGTATTATAGTGAAATGTGCAAAGTACTAGAGTTAGACAATCAAAAGAGAAAAACAGGGTCTTCATTGTTCAAGCAGAAGGATTGGAGGAACAAATTTAAGCCTTGAGTTGTTGCCACACTGGAGGATTTTATGGACAAAATCTTGAAAGATGCAGGAATACCACAAGAAGATGGAAGGAATACAGAGTCACTCTACCAAAAAGACTTGGTCAACACTGAAATGTTTTAGGAAGTAGCATATGATCCAGAACCAGTGATAGGGAAAGAAGACATTCAAGCTGCACTGAAACACTTACAAGGAGAAAAAATAAATAATAATAATAAGGACCCAGGGATTAATGGCATACTATTTGAGCATTTTCAGCAAACTTTCAGCCCTGGATGTGCTCTTTAGCCTACCAACTCAGCTAATTTAGAAGACAGCTAACTGGCTAACCGACTGGAAGAGACCCATTTTTGTTTCCATTCCACAAAAAGGTGATGCAGCAAAGAGTAGGAATTATCAGACAATATCATTAATAGCATGTACAAGTAAACTCTGAATATTGTTAAAAAACCACTGTAACAATTGTTGGACAGGGAAATTCAAGCTAGAGTCAGAAGAGGCTGTGTTATGAGCGATACCATTATTGATGTCCGTTGAACCTCGGCTAATAGCAGAGAAAAACAGAAGGTGTTTCAGTGGGCTATTGACTATGCAGAAGCATTTGACTGTGTGTATCATAACACTGAAAAGTGTAGGAATCTCAGAACACTTAATTGTATGTATGCAAAGCCTATGCGTAGACCAAGAAACATTTCTCTGAATAGCGAAAAGGAACACTGCATGATATAAAA
>NW_006399752.1:20868165-20891200 GCF_000299155.1 Elephantulus edwardii
TCTGCACATAGGTTGAAAAGGTATAGAGATACGATACATCCCTGGCGTACGCCCTTCCCAATTTTGAACCATGGACTGTTCCCCTGCTCTGTTCTGACGACTGCTTCCTGGTCCAAGTATAGGTTTCGCATTAGAACGATCAAGTGTTCTGGGATTCCTATTCTTCTCAGAGTCAGCCAGAGTTTGTTAAGATCCACACAGTCAAACACCTTTGCATAGTCAATGAAACATAGATAGATAATCCTCTGGTATTCCCTGCTTTCAGCTAAGATCCATCTAACATCAGCTACAATATCCCTAGTACCATGACCCTTTCTAAACCCAGCCTGGGCTTCTGGTAGTTCTCTGCTGATGTGCTGATCCAGCCGTTTTTGGATAATCTTCAGTAAAGTCTTGCTTGCATATGAAATCAGTGAGATTGTTCTATAGTTTCCACACTCTGTTGGGTCACCTTTCTTTGGGATGGGAACAAATATAGATCTCTTCCAGTCAGTTGGCAAGTGGTTGTTCTCCAGATTTCTTGGCACAACTTGGTGAGCACGTCCAGGGCAGCATCTGTTAGCTGAAATATGTCAGTCGGTATACCATCTCTTCCTGGAGCCTTATTTTTTGCCGTTTTCCTTCAAAGCAGCCTGAACGACTTCTTTCATCACCATAGGCTCTTGCTCATTCTTGTGTGTCTGCCAATTCCTTTCGATACAGTGACTCAGTATATTCTTTCCATCTTCTTTTAATACTGGACTGTAGGAAGATAAATGTTGCATCTAGATTGGAGGAAAACTCATCAGCAACCCGTATTATGCAGATGACACAACATTGCTTGCAGAAATTAAGCATTGATGAAAGACTACACAGCCTTTAATTTGAATTACATCTCAACTTCACCAAAATAAAAATCTTCACCATTGCACTAATAGACACCATCATGATAGATGGAGCAAAGACTGAAGTTGTACATGATTTCAAAAGACATGTTGAATTTGGAAAACATATCAAGGCCCTCTCTAAAGTGTTACAGAGCAGCAATCTCCATTTAAAGATGTGCCCCATCTAAGACATGTTACTTTCCTTTGCTTCTTATGCCTGTGTAATTTGGAAAATTAATAAGAATGACAGAAAAATTAATTGATGCCTTTGAATTGTGGTGTTGGAGAAGACTACTGATGTCCCATGGACTATCAAAAGAACAGGCAAGTCTGCCTTAGAGGCTGTGCAGCCAGGGTGCTCCCTAGAGTCAGTGAGGATGAAACTTCATCTCACATGTTGTGAGGAGATAACAGTCCTTGGAGAAAGACAAAATTCTGAGAAGGGTAAGGAGTCAGCAAAAAAAGAAGCCAACCTCCAGTGAGGTGGATTGATACAAGGACTGTATCAATTAGAGCACGTGGGGAGACAGTGAGGATGGAGCAGCATCGGCCATGGTTGCTATGAGTTGTGGTCAACTTGATGGCAAATAACAACAGCAGCCTTGAAAAAAAAATCCTTTTAGAGGTAAAAGAAATAAAAAAATATTTTTCTTTGGCCAACTGCCTGTACTTGGAAGTATGTGAGCTTAATTCATGATTTTGTTTTTCTCTTTAAAGAAATTAATTTTTCCCCAAAAATGAATTTTAAGATGCAAGTTTTGTCTATTACAACAAACTGTGTTTTTAATTCAGACTCTCTGGAGCCATGGAGGCTAGATGAATGTGGGAAACTATTGCCCTTTGAAATAATCTTTAAACCTTAAACCAAACATGTTCCGTGAAGTCTTCATAAGTCCAAATAATAGTTTAACTAGTAAAGAATGTTTGCCATGACTGTTACACTGTTTGTAGTTCTCACCAAATTAACATCAGCCTCGAAGAGTTGGAAAGGACATAAAAGATTAGACAGTAAATTTGTGTTCATTGTGTCTCTCACTCAGAAATTGAGGGTTGTACAACTTGAAGATAATCCATATCACCGTAGAAGCAGTTGAATTGGTGTATACTCTGCTGTGTATGTTCTCAGCAATAATTTAAGGAAAACATATATTTCTAATAGTTAAGCATTGTTTGATCCAAAATTTAAGACTGAACATTCCTTTGAAATTTTTTATCATATTCTATGCTAAAAAATTTTTCATTTTGCTTGGGTAAAATTTGTTTGCATTTTTATATTTTAAAATTGCTTTCTAAAGGCTGTTACTTTATATTGACTTGTTGTTACCTAAATCATCTTTGTATTAGGTCATGCTAAATGTGTAGAAGTTGTAAAAACTTTCAACTTACCATTACTGATGCTTGGTGGAGGTGGATACACAATCCGCAATGTCGCTCGATGTTGGACGTATGAAACTGCAGTTGCCCTTGATTGTGAGATTCCTAATGGTAAGTGGTCCTAACTGTGATGTCTTTATTTGATTGACTGTTAATATATATAGAAATGATGGACATCAGCATTTCTAAACCATATCTAAGGGAGCTTTTGTTGTGAATTCATTTAATACTGACCAGATTTTTCCTTTTAAAATATTTTATAACCTGAATGTGTGTGTGGGGGGATGATTTGTGAATTTGTGTAAAAACTGAGTGATACATACCTTTGTATATTGGTATTTTTTTATAGAATTACCATATAATGATTACTTTGAATATTTTGGACCAGACTTCAAACTACATATTAGTCCATCAAATATGACAAACCAAAACACTCCAGAATATATGGAAAAGATCAAGTAAGAAACCGTTGATTTGCTTTAATAAATATCTTTTGTTCACATTGAAAGCTTTAGAAGATGGATACAGATTATTTTAACTGTAAATGAATGGAAATGGTATATGGCTTCATAGAGCAAATTTTCCTATTTTCTATTATTATTTATAATGGATTTTAAACTTGTATGGGGCACTAAATTTTATACTTCACTGATGTACAGGAATTTGAGATCTGTTTTTACTGTCTGAAACATTTTGGAAAAATTCTGTCTTGTCTTTAGAGATGTAGTACATAGGCCTGGTTTACCTAGGCTTATGCCTTCACTGCTACTATACTGTAAATTAACTATATCATGTTTGACAAACTAATCATTCTTTAACTTCCTAATCATTGAAATTAAAATAATTCCTATTTTATAAATTTTGAAGAGTAAATGAGTTAGTATGTGTTATGTTCATTAAATGTTAGTATCACTTATTTTAATTAAATTTTAGCTAGATGAAAGGTAAAATTTGTTGCTTGATGTTTCCACCACAGAAAATAAATTTTGTATAGTTATTATATTATAGTTATTTTTCATTTGTGATGCAGGCAGCGTTTATTTGAAAATCTACGCATGTTACCTCATGCACCGGGTGTCCAGATGCAGGCTATTCCTGAAGATGCTGTTCATGAAGATAGTGGAGATGAAGATGGAGAAGATCCAGACAAGAGGATTTCAAGTAAGCAAAAGCTTGATTTGTGTTAGGTTTTGGTTTTCTGTCTCATTGAAATAAATACAGGTTGAAGGTTGAAATTTGCTCTTGGTCACATTTTATGAGCACACTTACTCTGTTTTTCATCTCATGTAGCTTGTCATCCCCCCCACACATTCAGATATAAAGATATCAGAGATCCTAGTTTGAGTGTCATTAGTTTCAGTTTATTAATTTACATATAAAATTGAAAAAAAGTTTACACAAATTAACCACTAATGTGTATTTGAATTGAATTGGATTAGGATAAATTAAAGAACACTAAATACCTTTTGTTAATTTTACAACCTCTTTTTCACCTTGTTATTTCATATGTTTGTAGCATTTTGATATGCTAAGATATTATAAATTATTTTAACATTATTAATGGAGTTTGGGTTTTGTTTGGTTTTTTAAAATGATCTTTTCCTTCTCTGCTGAAATAAAAGGTTTTGAAAATAAAGATGTTATATCACTGAATAGAAAAGACAGTGTGGGTTTTTTCCTTCAGAGTTCTAGGGTATTTTTTTAATGAGATGTCCATATGTTTTTCATGTTTCTTTGAACTATTTCTTTGTATATCCAAGCAAAGGTAAGCATCTGTTGTTCTGCATATTAAAATATAGTAACTAATTGGTACATATGTACATGAATGTGTGATAATGATTATAAAACCTCTAATTGTTCTCAAGATGCATTAAACTCTTTTTCAGTTCGTGCATCAGACAAGCGGATAGCCTGTGATGAAGAATTCTCAGATTCAGAGGATGAAGGAGAAGGAGGTCGAAGAAATGTAGCTGATCATAAGAAAGGAGCAAAAAAAGCTAGAATAGAAGAAGATAAGAAGGAAACTGAGGACAAAAAAGCAGGTCAGCTTTCTTTTTTGCTTTGTGTTTTTAAAGAAAAACTTTTTAAAATGAGCCACATTATGATTTCTGTGATACCTTAAAATAAGTTACATTAAATATAGATGAGTGAGTGACTCATCTTTTAATGTAATTATTTCTTTGGTTCTTAAATATATATTTTAGAGATATTTAAATGTTACCATTCACATTTTCTTTTATGATATAAGAAAAGTCTCACTACCTTTTCTTGATATCATATGTGTTAAGATGTTGAGTATTGGACTGATGCATATTGAATAAAAGAGAAGTTAAAGTGGTTTATAGTCTGTTAGCAGATCTGAAATCTAAGTTAATTCTTGAATTACCTAAAGTGTATAAAATTGTAATACAGCCTAAAACAAGAGCATTATTATTATTGTTAGACTAGTTTGACCCTTTGTTTTAAATGTTCTGATGATAGACTTTTCTCAAATTATCTGCAGAAATTAATTTTAGGAAAATCTCTAGACAAAGATTTGTGAGGAAAACTGGAAGAGAGAAGCAGTGCTCATGCCTTACCCTCAAAGTGAAAATTGCAAAAATACAATTGTCTAATGAGAAAATAGACATTTCCGGCTAAGAACTTGTTACTTTTATTTTCATTGCTAGAGCGTTTTATACATATCTGTCAGGAAGACCTTCAACCGGATGGATTGACACAGTGACATCTGCAATGGGCTTGAGTATGTCAGCAATAATGAGGATGGCATAGGATAGGTCAGGGTTCAGATCTGTTGTTCATAAGGTTGCTGAGTCAGACTCTGCTGAGCAGCACAAAACAACAACATTGCAGCATTCGTTATAGAGTTTTATGTTTGTCCTTTGTATAGAGAGCTCTCCTCAGAGTTAGAGAATATATAAATACTTCTATTCTTAGCACCTGATGCCATTCCTACTGGAGGATACCACATATCAGGATGCAAATAATGGTGATAAGCATTAGGTTTTAGTTACGAAATTTGGTGGCAAAACTGTACCATGTTGATGTTTTTCTGTTTCTGTCATATTTAAGATGTATGAATAAGCTGCTTCTCTTGTTCTGGATCCTAATAATTAAAGCATCCTTAATGTTTTTATTTGGTTTTCGTACAAACATTCCTATACATTAATTTTTATGATATAGTTTTTTTAAAAAGGTACAACTCTCTTTTTGGTGCTGGAACTCGTAAAAGACTTGAGATTCTTAAAAATCTCTCAGCCTACAGATAGAATGCTCCTTGAAAGCAAGGATGACAAAACTTCATTTCACATACTTTAGGGACCTCATGTTTGGAAGATTGGAGGGTCAGTGAAAAAAGGAAAGATCCTCAGTGAGATGGTTGACACAGTAACTGCAGCAGTGGTCTCTAGTGTGTCAGAAATGATGAGGATGGCACAGAATAGGACAGGGTTCAGATATGTTGTACATAGGGTTGCTGTGCGTAGTCATCAACACGACAGCGCCTAACAACAACACGGGTAAAAAGACATTTTATTACAGCAAGCTTTTAAAAAAATGGGTAGTCCAGAACCTAGAGCTCTGACTGTTCCTTTATTTTGTTCTCCCCAATCGCATTTTGATGTGTGAGTTATTAGCCAGAACCAAGCAAGAAGTTGAAATTAATGTCATAAATGTGTGTAAATATGTATTAGTATTGATGTTTTGCTCTATCTCTGTTACTAGGCCATCCATCACCTCTTTGGTTCTTTTGCTTATTTTAGAAAATTTAATAGCACATTTACAGCACATTGTTTATGTAAGATGGACTGACATTAAAATTATAAACAATTCTTTTTTTTTTTTATAAACAATTCTAAAGTTAGAATTACCATTTTTTTATGGTTTGAGTCTCTCATCTCTTTGGACATTTCTTTTTCTACTCCAGCCACCTTAGCTTTATTTCAGTACTTCTACTCTGTCAATTCCTTCTTAGTTTTTCTTGTTTACTGTATTTTTCTACCTCTAAATGTATTCCTTTTTCCAAACAAATGTTATTTATGATACTTTCCCAGTCCCACACAATGCTGTATCACTAATGCTGTTTTCTTACAGAACCAGAAGTTGCAAAGGGCAATAACCAGTCCAGTCAATTACTGAGTAATAGCTTCAGGCTCTGTTCTTTAACAATGAAGTATTTCAATTTTCACATTCGTTGTTGTTGTTGTTGTTAGGTGCCATCGAGTCGCTTGCGACTCATAGCAAACCTATGTACAAGAGCTCTAAATGCTGTTCTATCCTGTGCCAACCTAGCCATCTCAAACGCACTTATTCCCACCGCTCCAGTCACAGAATTGATCCATCTCACCAAAGGTCTTCCTCTCCTTCGCTTCCCCTCCACTCTGCCAAACATGATGTCCCTTTCCAAGGACCAGTCCCTCCTTGCAACGTGCCCAAAATATGTCAGACGAAGCTTCAGAATCCTTGACTCCAGGGAACACTCTGGCTTCACCTTCTCCAGGACAAACCTGTTTGTTCTCCTAGCAGTCCATGGTATATTCAACACTCTTCTCCAGCACCACAGCTCAAAGGCATTAGTAAGAAAATTATCTTTGAAAACATCTTATATTTTCTTTATTTTTATTTTTTTTAAAACATCTTATATTTTCAAAGTATTGTTTGTATGTGTGTTGTATTTCAAAATAAGGTCTTAACTTATCTTTCCATTTTTTTTCTTTAGATGTTAAGGAAGAAGATAAATCTAAGGACAGTAGTGGTGAAAAAACTGATACCAAAGGGTAAATTAATACTATCTAGTAACTTTTATATGCTTTATATGTAATAAGCACGTGAGGAATTTGGGATTTTTATCCATTACTAGTGGTGCAAAATGGTATCATTGTGGAAAACTGATAATTCCTAAAAAAAAAGCCAAAACACACCACCTAAAAGAACAACTATCATAGGATCCAACAATTCTATTCCTAGGGGGCATAGCCAGAATAATTGAAAGCAGGATATCATTAATATTCATTATAATGTTGTTCCCAGTAGCCCAAAGGCATGAAGAACCTGACTGCCCATCAGTAGATGGGTGTATAACAAAATGTGGTATGTCTATAGAATGGAATGCTATTGAAACAGTAAGAGAATGAAGTCCTCCTGTTCGCTATGGTGTGGACATAGTTAAACGATGCTTATATACACACCTCATTTACTGACATGGTTCAGTTTTTTAGACCAGTTTGTTAGTAAAAATTGGAAATATATGAAAATGGAGGACCTTATCAGGCTACAGAATGGATGACTACATAACTGCTAAACTGAAAATCATGGTTCAGCCAAGTTGAAACCTAGCCTTGACCTTCACAGCCAGAAGTACTCTCATGCCTTGGCATTCAATCTTGTGAGGTGTATGTTGCACACAGTGGTCAGATAAGTAGGTATTTTATTATTGCTATTGCATTAATGTAAATGTCAGGCATGAGATAGTTCCTAAATGAGGAGTGAGTGTATACTGACTGAAATAAGTCAGTCATAAAGGGCAAATGTTGTCTGACCTCACAGAAGAAGATAAGAACAAGCAAATATACAGATCAAAGAAGGAGAAAAGGTAGAAAATACCTATTGAGGATTACTGAGTTTCCATTTATAGTGATGGTAAATTTCATTATTATAACAGTTCTCATCAATAAGTTGTATACCTGTAAAAAAAGAATTGGCAGAACGCTGTGTGATATATTGACAAGAATGTGAGGATGGGAGGGTAACACTGAGGAGGCTGCTTATGTACAGTAGGCATTTTGTGCCTTGGTTTGGAGGTTTTAGGGCCAAAGCTTCATGGAACATTCCAATTATTTGCTCAGCTGAGATTGTTGCTTCTCTTCTACTTCCTATTTCGTTATTTTGTTCCTGGAGTCGTAAAGGGAACTCTAATGGCGTAGTTGGACTGAGTTGCACTGCCAACTCATAGGTGATGCATCTGGTGGTTTGAATCCACTGTTGGCTCTGCAGGAGAAAAATGGGCAGTTGCCTACTGTGTAATTTATAAACTCTGAAAACACACTAGATGGCAGCAGTGGGTCACTTTCCCATGTTTGATGTGTATTTTTTTTAGGGTTTTAGAAACTTAAACCTGTTAAACTAGCCATTCAGGCACTTCTTAGGAGCAATAGAAGAGGGGGACTTGGAAGTAGAAAAGGAGAAGGAAATGTGTGACTCATTTTCTTCAAAGAATAGCTGCCTCCATTTCCATGAGGCAAGAAGAACTCTCTGGTACTTGACTACTAAACATTTTGACCAATAATCTGCAGAAGAATCCAGCTCAAAAGGACAGAATTTCAAATACACTCGGAAAACACCATTTTGGGAGCTGTAGATGGAAGCTCAGTGAACCCTGGGAACTGTTGCCCTAAAATAATCTTTATTTAAACCAAAATTATTATCAGAAGTCTTAAAATTAAACCATAGTTTACCTTAGCTAGTAAAGAATGACTGTCTTGAGTATTGTGCTCTTTTTAGGATTTATCTACAATGAGATCAAATTGATGGTCAATCTAAAAGATATTAGGTAAGAAATTTAGAGGCAGTGAGTTGATGTTAATGGAGAAACAATCATTGTTAATTGTGCATGTAGAAGATGTTCAATTTATGTATGTTACGTGTATATTCTAAAGACAAAAAAAATTATCTTAAAAATATCCATAGGGCTAAGAGTATAGATTTTCATTGTTAGAAAACAAGTAAACACTTGGCTGCACATAATTCAGTGCTAGCCTTTGCAGGTTGTCTTGGGATAGACCGGGAAACTAAGAGAACAATTAGGAAAAGTTTAAGGCATTCAGAGCTCCAAAGATACTTAAGGCATTATCAGCTTGGGCTTTTCTTGGCATGAGCCTACAGGATTTGATCAATAACTTAGTGCCGTTAAACTAAGATTGTGCATTTTTAAAATTTCTTCTTTCTTTTAACAGAGCCAAATCAGAGCAGCTCAGCAATCCTTGAATTTGAGTCACCAATTTCAGGAAACTAAAAAAGTGAGAACATATTTGGAAGAAAAATGTTTTCTTTTTGAAGGAGACTCCTGGCTTCATTTTATACTACTTTGGCATGGACTGTATTTATTTTCAAAAAGGCTTTTTTTGTTTTGTTTTTTTTTTTTCTTGGCAGGTTTTATTGTTTTTCTAATTATGAAGCAAATTTTTTTTCTCCACCATGCTTTATGTGATAGTATTTAAAACTGATGTGAGTTATTATGTCAAAAACTGATCTATTAAAGAAGTAATTGGCCTTTCTGAGCTGATTTTTTTCCCATCTTTTGTAATTATCTTTATTAAAAAATTGTACTTGGATTGTGTCTTGTCTGTTGTTATACTGTAAATTTTGTTTGAGATTAGTGCTTTCATTTTTATTTAAGTAGGAGTGAAAGATACTCATTATAACCTAAAAGATTGATTTGCTTCTGTTCCTGTGACACCCTAGATCACTTTTTAAGTCTTTAAGTGAAATCTATTACTATCAGAATATAGCACCAATTCATAAAGACAAAATATTTTACGTAGTTAGCAGTTCAAACCCACCATCAACTATGCAAAGAAAAGTATGTGGCAGTCTACTTCCATTAAGATTTATTTGTAAATTGTGTGACAGTTCTATTCCTTAAAAAGAATATATTTTTTAAAAAATAAGTCTAACCCAACAATAACATGTTGAAGCAAATATGGCAGAAATTGGACATATGTTAAATTTAGATTGATGTGTATGGGTGTCAGTCACAAAGTTCTAGGTGCTTTTATAAATTATACTGCATTATACTGAGTTGCTCTGAGTTGGAATTTACTTATGGCAATCTGTTTACCATCTATGTATCATGCATTGCCAATCTGTATAATTTTATATATATGAATCTAGATATTCTCACTGCCATCTGCTTGATTCTAAGTAATCCTCCATAGCTGTTGTGTGTTTGATTTTTATTTTACCTCCAGTCGGAAGACAAGTTGTATTGAAAAATCTGTCAAAGACCCCTTCAGAGTGCTAATAATGTCATTCTAGAGGCTAAGGTGGACCTGATCTGGGCCATGGTCATCTCAGTTGCTTCCTGTACATCTGAGAGCTAAACAGTGGATAAAGGTGACAGAAGAAGAACAAACAGATATGTTCTCAAGAAGGTGAAGTCTCTTTGCCCTTTGGAGGCAAGGAGTTTGAAGCTCTGCCTCACAAACTGTGGGCATGTTGTCAGGCTAGTTCTTGGAGAAGGACATCATGTTTGGAAGGGTGGAGGGTCAACACACAAAGGACAGGAATATCCTGGGTGAGATGGATTGACAGAGGTACTGTGGCAATGGGGTCAGGTGTGCCATGAATGTGAAGTTGGCTTCGATTAGGGCAAGGTTCAGAGCTGATGATCATGGGGTTTCAGTGTCATAATTGATCTGATGGCTCATAACAATAAGGCTGTTGATACAATTTAGAACAGATTACTTTTGTGAGTGCATATTCATTACATCCCAGCTAAAAGAAAAGATTACTTCTGGTACTATTTCTAATTGGGGATAAGTAATGAAATGTCTTAAATTCCATCATCAGTAACTCTCATGTCTACCTACCCTCCTTGCAGTTTCCACTATACTAAACAACTATGGTTGCATTTGACCTGAAAAATAGTTGAGCCAGAATTTTTATTTATATTATCTCCAAACATGTTTTGACAAATCCTGATTATTTTGTATACTTAACATGGCATTCAGATTCTAATTTTAATACTCAGGATTGTAAGAGAGGAAATCTATTTGAGGTTCCTTTGAGCTGTGGTGGTAGAGAAGAGTACTGAATAACCCATGGACTGCCAAAAGAAAAAGCAGATAAATGTCTTGAACGAGATAAATGTCTTGTTCTTTGGAGGCAAGGACGACGAAGTTTTGTCTTGCATACTTTGGGCATGTTGCTAGAAGGGGCTGTTCCTTGGAGTGCATCATGGTTGGAAAGATGGTGGGGTGGAAAAGAGAGGAAGACCCTCAGCCAGGTAGATTGACACAGTACAACAGTGGGCTTGAGTGTCACATTGTGAGGATGGCACAAGACTGTGCAGGGTTCAGATCTGTTTTTCTGTTGAGTGTGACTCGATGGCTATGAGTCATACTCAATAGCACCTAACAATGATTAGATACTCAACTGTGATGAAGCAGAGAAGTAATTTACATAATCTTGCTTCAGAGTTTATTGCTGTGCTACCAACCCAAAGGCAGGCAGTTCGAATTTACCAGCTGCTTCATGAGAGAGCTGTACATTATCACCTGCAATTTACAGCCTCTGAAAACAGGGTCAGCTGTGCCGCTCAGGACATGTAACAGTAACAATGAAGAAGTCTATATGCTTTTGCTAGTTTACCCTCCTCCCATTTTGTTCAAAAGTAACCACTATGCCTGAAGTTTATATCTTTTCCCATATATTTATTTTATTGCGTATCAGCAATCCATGAACATTTAAGACATGAATTAGAAAACTTGATGCCTTCATCAAAATGAAGGTAAAATTAATGTTTATGGAACATAATTTGTAAATAGTTTCACATGTTGTAGGCATACCGTTCCTTGGAGAAAGTTTGATTTCAGACCACTAGTAAAGCAATCAGCACAATAAAGCATATCATGGGAGTGTTTCCCAATGTGTATAAAATGTTTATACTACCCTGCTATAGCTTGAAATACTTTTGAGAATTACCACACTGACAGGGAAGTGAGCACTTGAGAAAATTGGGTTAACAGACTTGCTCTAATCACACTTTGACTTTGTAAAATGTGCAGTCTCCGCAAATTGCAATAAAGCCTGTTCAATAAATGAGGTAAGCCTATACTTTTTAAAATGCCTTTTTTTAGTTTATATTGTGATATGTACCTGTGGACACATTGTAGTTCACTTTAATTACTATATATTCCAGTATAAGGAAGAAAATCCCTACCTATGAACTGTTCCAGCCGTTTTTGAATGATCTTCAGTATTTTGCTTACATGTGATATCAGTGATACTATTTGATAATTTCTTCATTCAGTTGCATCAGCCTTCTGCATATAGACCTCTTCCAATCCATTGGCCAGACAACATCCTCCAAATTTCCTGGCATAGACTGGTGAGTGCCTCCAAGGCTGTATCACTTAATGAAAACAAACCAATTAGTATCCCATTGATTGCTGGGGCCTTATATGTTGCCAGTGCCTTCAGTACAGCTTCCACTTCTCTTTTATTACTATTGGTTCCTGTTCATATGGTACTCCCTGAAATTTTTCAGTGTCAATTCTGGTACAGTGACTGTCCTTCATCATTTGATGTTTTTTGGGTCATTTAATACATTACCCCATGGTATCTTTCAACATTGTGACACGAGGCTTAACTTTGTTTTTTAGCTTGAGAAATGCAAAGCAAGTTCTTCCCTTTTTATTCTCCAATTCCAGCTCTCTCCACATTCTGTTATACTACTTTGCCTTGTCCTCCAGAGCTGCCCTTTGAAACTGTCCGACCCTTTTACTTTGATATGTTTTCCTCTAGACTTGGCTTCCTGGCATTCCAGTGCTATATTCTAACGTCCATTTCAGCATTTCGGTTTCTTTCTCCTCTGTTTCAGTAATGACCTTTTGCTTTCTTCCTGGATGATATCCTTGATATCATCCCACCCACAACTCATCTGGTCTTTTATGATTGGTGTTCAGTGCCTCAAACCTATTCTTAAAACGATCATGAAATTCTAATGGCATTAAAAAAATCCTATCTTGGTTCCTGTGGACTTTAATTTTCTTTGGCCTCAATTTGAACTTGCATGTGAGTAATTGAGGATCTAAACCACAGTTGGCCCCGGCCTAGTTTTGGCTGCTTATAACGAAGCTCCAGTGATTTCTTCCACAAACATAGTCAATCAGATTCCTATGCAGCTCATTGGGTGAAACTGACGTGTAAAGTCATCTTTTGTGTCTTTTAGAAAAAGCATTTGCAATGAAGAAATCATTGTAAATACAAAATTTAATCATTCTGAATGTTTCCAGCCTCATTTCTATCACCAAGCCCATATTTTCCAGCTTTCTCTACCCCCTATTAAAGGCCATTGGGAGGCTTGCACCTGTCTGGAGCTCAGGCTACCCATCGTGGCCAGAGGTCTTCCCTTCCTCCCCAATATTCCACAACAGTAAGTTAATGTGACATTAATGGGAAATCTGCAAATACGTATCAAGTACACAGAAATTCTAGTAGGAGAATGAAGACCCCCGTTTAAAATGTCCCATACCAAACTTGCTCTCTTCTAACTCCTGATGACCTTCCTCTGGGGTCCCACAGTTCTAGATCTTAACAAGACAAACTGCTTCACCTTTCTATGAACATCTAGTGAATTCAAACGGGGGGGGGGGGCTTATAATTTTAGTATCCCAGCACAAAACCCACTATATTGTTAATACAATGCTCCTTCCATTTTTAATAGCAGCTATTAAGAAATTCTAGAAGTTAAAATGTAGTTTTATGTAGAATTAGATCAGTATTTAAAATTTAAATATTTTTAGGCAAAAATATATGGAAGATCTGCACAGTAAACTGGGAAAGATAAAAATTGTTAAGTACAAAAGTCTTCAAACTCACTAAAAACAAACCAGAAAACCTAGAAAGCTATAGAGAAGTTAAACCTGATTCTTATTAAATACCAGAAAAGGCAACTGTTGGCAAAAATTAAGGAAGCAAGGCAGTGTGTAAATCAATAGAATCGTGAGCTTAAAATCCAACATTTTATATTAAAAATCAAAAGGTGGTTTAAATTCATCAGCTTCTCTGTGGGAGAAGGATGGACAATCTGCAATTAAACTGCCTCTGAAAACCCATTGGAGTGTCAGCTATAAATTGATTCATACTCAACAGCAAACAAGCATATCAAAATTAAAAGTACAAATATCCTTTGATTCAAAATGCTACTTTGATGTATCTAACAGCTTGTTCAAGTATAAGATTGCTTTCAGAAGACTTCATTATGCAGCATTTGTTTAGTAAATGTTTACAAAGACCTACACAATAGGATCCATATTAACTGATGCATTCATACAAGATCCATGGCATACAAAAATCTAGCTCAAAATGAATCAAGAGCTTCAGTTTAAAACCTATGTATGCTTTCTTGTGTATTGTTTGCTCTTAATAGAATAACCCTGTTCTGCTGGTTTGCTGTACTAGGGTAACTTGTGGGTTGCTGTGATACTGGAAGCTATGCCACCTGTCTTTCAAATACCAGGTTACTCAAGGTGGCCAGGCTTCAGCAGAGCTTCCAAATTAAGACAGACTGGAAATAGGGTTGGCCACCCATTTCTGCAATAACAGGTCTCTGAAAACACTGTGAACAAGAGAGGAACACACATAGTTGTAGTGGTAGCTGCAAGCACTCGTTAGTAATGAGAACATGAACTGTATGAAATAGGAACGTAGAAAAACTGGAACTTGAAAAAAATGAAATGGAATATACAAAGATTGGCATTCTAGACATTAACTGAAACAGTACTTTGGGCCATTTTTAATCAGATTAGTGGATCATATGATCTATTATGTCAAGAAGGAAAAACAGGAAGAATTCTGCTCAATTCACAATGAAAAAGACAGTTTCAAAATGTATCCTTGTAAAATGAACCAGGACAACATGGAGATAGCCATATCTGACCACTGTTAACTCCACAATGGTGGACTGACCTTTTCTTCGTACACAAAATCTATTCCCATGTGGTCAGTCATGTCCCCTGCAGTCCTGCATCTCTTTCCACTAATTTCAACACCAATCTTACTGCCCTATTGGGTCTGAAATCTGTTGCAGTAGCTCACAGCACAAACAGAACCATACTAACAATTACGGGGTTTATTATTACATGCCGTCAAGTTGAGCATGACTCATAGCAACCCTGTGAACCCAGGATCTAAACCCTGTCCTATCCTACACTAATCTCAGAATCTCTGACTCTCGTAAGTCCATTGCTGCAGTCACTGCAAAGTCCGTAGAGAGATTCACTGCTCACTCAAAGGCTGTGTTTCTCTGCTGGTTTGAATCCACTAGCCACTCTAGAAAAAAGATGTTCTTATGTGCTATCAAATCGCCTGTGATTCTATGTACAGCAGCTCTGAAGCCTGCCCTGTCCTGAGCCAGTCTCATTGACACACCAAGCCCTATTGCCCCAGTTACTGTATTAATCCATATTTTCCAGGGCCATCCTCTCCACCTTTCTAAGCATGATAGCCTTGGAAATTTACTGGAAGGTCAGCTATGAGAACTAAAGGGCAATGAAAAAGAAAGAAAAATTTCTTGCAATAGTGCAGGATATGAAAGAATATAGAGAAAGGTGGGCTAAGAGACATATCAGTCACTAATGAATAAATTGTATAAAACTACTATATATAACAAGCTAAGGGCTCTCTCATGGCCTAGGAAGGAGCCTCACTGCCATGCCAAAGGCATGTGGTTTGAATCTCAAGCTACTCAATGGAAGAGAGATTGGCAAAGACCTCCTGTGCTACTAAACTACCTCTGAAAGTCCACTGGAGGGTCAGCTGAGTTGGTTCCATCTCAATGGGACACAATAACAACATCAAGGAGAGATTTATATACAGACTTATTCTTGGATAGTTCCCAGGGAAGAAAAAGGTAAAAAGGATTAAAAATGAAGAAATAAAAAATGAAAATAAATGACACATCAGTATCACAGAATTGATACTATAAATTGTACTTATTATAAAATAAGTGCTATTTATAAAGAGATTGGAAACATTACATGGAAAGAGCTGGGCTGCTGTACCACAGCATCATAATATGACATAGTGTCAATCTTTTCGGTAAAAAGAAAAATATACAAAATTACTTGGTTATATATTCTATCAAAGAAAGCATTGGCATATTGCTGCCTTCATGGGGCTGAACAGGGGAATAGACTTTTTGCTACTCTGTGCCACTTAAGTTTTGGCTTGTGGAAAGAATTAGCCGACACAGAACAATTTCATGAAACAGCGTATGACCAAGAGCCTATGGTGAGTTGATGGTATACCAATTGACAGATTTCAACAAACATACACTGCCTTGGACGCACTCACCAAGTTGTGCCAAGAAATCTGGAGGACAACCACCTGGCCATCTGAATGTTCTCATTCCAAAGAAAGGTAACCTGACAAAGTGTGGAAATTAGAGAACAATATCATTAACGTGACATGTAAGCAAGATTCTGCTGAAAATTACCTAAAAATTACTGGAACAGCACATCAACAGAGAACTGAGGTACTGGCTGGGTTTAGAAGAGTCCATGATACTAGGGGTATTAGAGCTAATATTAGATGGATCTTGGCTAAAAGCGGAGAGCACCAGAGAACTGTAGATCACAACAAACTGTGGCTGACTCTGAGAAGAATGGGAATCCCTGCAAACTTGATTGTGCTAATGTGAAACCTATACTTGGATAAGGAGGAAGTTGTCAGAACAGAGCAAGGTTCAAAATGGAGACGGTTGTATGCCAGGGATGTGTCCTATCTCTGTACCTTTCAAATCTATATGCAGAACAGATCATCTGGGAGGCTGGGCTCTATGAGAAGTGTGGCATTAGGATTGGAGGAAGACTCATCAACAACCTGCATTAGGAAAATGACACAAGATTTCTTGCTGAAACTGAGGAGGACCTGAAATACTTGCTGCAGAAGGTAAAGTACTGCAGTCTTCAATATTAATTGAAGCTCAACAACAAGAAAACAAAGATTTTCACTACTGGGCTGATTGGCAGCACCGTGTTAGATGGTGAAGAAATTGAGATTGTTAACAGCTTTCGTTGGCTTGGCTCCACAATCAACACTCTTGATACCAGCAGCCAGGAAATCAAAACATGAATTGCATTGTGAAAGTGTGTTGCCAGGGACATCTCCAGAGTACTGAAGAGCAACGATGTCAGTCTGGAGACTAAGGTGTGCCTGATCCAGTACATGATCTTTGCAGATACGTGCTATGCATCAGAAAGCTGGACAATGACTGGGGATGGTAGAAGGAGAATTGATGCCTTTGAGCTGTAGTGCTGGAGAAGAGTATTGAATTGAATATACCATCGAGTGCTAGAACAAAGAGATTTGTCCTGGAGAGGATGAAGCCGGGCTGCTTCTTGGAGGCAAGGATTCTGAAACTCTATCTGATGTACTTTGGGCATGTTGCAAGGAGGGACAGTGCAAGAGGAGAAGACCCTCGATGAGATGGATTGACTTAGTGACTAGGGTAACGGGGACAGGTGTGTTAGAGACAATAAGGTTGACTCAGGATAGAACAGGGTTCAAAGCTGTTGTACATAGGGTTGCTATGAGTCGCAGGCGACTTGACAGCACATAACAACAAACAACATTGGTAATTAGAGGGATAGAAATACTATACCACATTATAGCTTCCTTCTCTTTGTTGGAAGTTATTGCTTGAAGTCGGTGCAAGCAAGTACATGCAGTTTAGTGTTGCTGAGACAGTAATACTGATCTGACTTTCATTTCTTCCCAGAAGTAGCTATGTAAGAAGCAAGGATTATATTAAATGCTTGCCTCCTAATTGAAAGATTTGTTCAGTCTCACCAGCTGCTCTTATAGAGAAAACTATGGCAGTCTGATTCTATAAAGATTTACAATTCTGAAAAAGCTGTGAGTCATTTTACTCTATCCTGTAGGTTCACCATGAGGTATCTAGTGGCCAAGGGGCAAGAAGCTGTGCTGCAATCCCAAAGACACAAAGTTCAAATCAACCAGCTGCCCCATGGGAGAATGATTGGCAGTCTCCTCCTGTGTGATTCACTGTCTCTGAAAACCTACTGGAGGGTCAGCTATGGTTCGGTCCCAACTCGAGGGTACAACACAAAAACACAGTGGGTACTGAATCAATACGAATTAAAATTAACTAGACTGTGAAGCATAATATTATAATGGAATCTACAAAGAGCTGGACTTGGAGGATGAAAGGGAAGAATTTGCTCAACATTTCTCAAATTGAAAAATCTGAAAAACAAATTCAAACCTTGAGTTGCACTACTAAGTGATGCTATAGGAAAAACTTTGACCCAGGAAGTATTTTTAAAAATTGGGGGGAGGGGCAGAGAAGTACATAGAGTCAAGGGTACCAAAAAGAACTAGTCAACACTGAAATATTTCAGGAAATAGCATATCATAAAGAGCCAGTGGTGATAAGGGAAGAAGTTCACAGAGTATTGAAGGTACCAGCAAAAAATAAGACCATGGGAATCAAGGTGACACTGATTGACATGTTCCAAATAACAAATGCAGCCCTGGACAAACTAGTCTGTGACAGGAAATTTGGAAGACAGATACCTGACCAATTGACAAGAAGAGATTCTTATTTGTTTCATTTCCATGAAAGTGATTCAACAACATGTGGAAATTATTGAACAATACCATTAATCTCACCTGCAAGCAAAACAAGGCTGCTGATTATCTAAAAATGGTTAGAAAAGAACATTGACAGATAACTACCAGAAGTTCACGCTGAATTTAGAAAAGGCTGAGACACCAAGGCTATTATTGCTAATATCAGATGGTTCTTGGCTGAAAGCAGAAAATATCCAGAGAATGTCTGTGTTTTACTGACCATCCAAAGGTATTTGACTGTGTGGATCATAACAAAGTATGGTTAACATTGAGAAGAATGGGAATTTCAAAACAAATATGTTTTTACAAAATCTAGTAGCAAAACCAAGGAGCTGTTGTCTCAACAGAGCAAGGGAGCAATGCATGTTAAAATCAAGACTAGCGTGTGTCAGGGCTGGGTCTTTCTTCATACCTGTTTAAGTCTGTGTGTTGAGTAAATCATTCAAGAAGCTGGACTTTATGAAGAAGAATGTGACATCAAGATTTGATAAAAGCTTATCAACAACCTGCATTACACAGATGACACAACCTTGCTTGCTGAACATTAGGAGGACTTGAGGCACTTGCTGCAGAAGATCAAGGACTACAGACTTCAATATGTATTACTTCTCAACGTCAAGAAAACAAAGGTCCTTACCCAGCTCTGTGCTGCCAGAGGTGCCCAGGTAGCACATTCCCCTTGCCACAGCCCCCTCCTCTGCCCTCTCTGCTGGTGGTAGGAAGTGCTGCCCTTTGGGGTGTTCTGCTCTGGCAGTGGGGGACGCGGAGGGTCCCCCAGGACTTGGCCTCAGCAGCGAGGTGGCGGCGAGCTCAGGTGCAGCAGCTGGTGTGTTCATCTTTGACAAGATGGAATTCAATAATTCCACTTCTTTCTTCTAATTAAGACTTCATTGGTTGTTTACTTTTAAGTAGAGAAATGGTTTGTTTTTTTAGTTTGGAGACTATAAAAATGATATTGTTTATTTCCCTTTGTCTTCACCCAACAAAAGAAAGCAAAGATTCTCACCACTGAGCCAATAGGCAACATCATGATCATTATTAGGTGTTGTTGAGCCGAGTACAACCCATAGCGACCCTATAAACAACAGATATACACCCTGTCCTATCCTGTGCCAGCCTCACACTTCCTGACACATTAGAGCCCTTTGTGACAGTCACTGAGTCAATCCACCTGGTCGAGGAACTTCCTTTCCTTCGCTGACCCTCCACTCTTCGGAGCATCATGTACCTCTTATAGAATAGCCCCTTCTAGCAACATCCTTGAAGTATGTGAGGCAAGGTCTCACCATTCTTGCCTCCAAAGAGCTCTCTGGCTACACCCTCTCCAAGACATATCTGTTTGTTCTTTTCCCAGTCCATGGGATGATCAGTGCCCTTATCCAATACCATAACTCAAAGGCATCAAATCTTCTGTTATCCTTATTTATTGTCCAGCTTTCAGATACATAGCAAGTGATTGGAAAGACCATGGCATGGATCATATGCATCTCAGTCTGCAAACTGACATCATGACTCCTCAAAAATTTGGAGAGGTTCCTAACTGCAGACTTTCCCAGGAAATCTCCTGATTTCTTGACTGCTGGTACCAAGGGTGTTAATGGTGGATTCAAGAAAGATAAGTTGTTGACAGTTTCAGTCTTTTCTCCATCTATCATGATGTTGCCTATTGGTCCAGTGGTAAGAATGTTTGTTTTCTTGACATTGAGATGCAATCCATATTGAGGGCTTTATTCTTTGATCTTCTATAACAGGTGCTCCAAGTCTTTCTCACTTTCAGCAAGCAAGGTTGTGTCATCTGCATAATGCAGGTTATTGATGAGTTTTCCTCTGATCCTGATGCCACATTCCTCTTCATAGACTCCAGCTTCTTGAATAATTTGTGCAGCATACAGATTGAATAAGTATGGAGAGAGAATACAACCCTGACACACTCCCTTCTTAATTTTAAACATCATGATAGATTAAGATTGAAATTGTCAAAAATTTAATCGTATTTGGATCTACAGTCAATACCCTTGGTGTCAACAATCAGAAGGTCAGGAAACATATACCATTGGAATAGTCTGCTGTTGGGGACATTTTCAAAGTTCTGAAAGCAATGGTGCCAGTTTGAGGACTAAGGTGTGCCTGATCCAAGCAATGGTTTTTCCAATCCCTTGAGAGCTGGGCAATGAATAAGGATGACAGAAGAATTGATGCCTTTGAATTGTGTTTCTGGGGAAGAGTACTGACTATTCCATGGACTTCCAAAAGAACAAACTGTATATCTTGGAGAAGGTGTACCCAAAGTGCTCCTTGGAGGCAAGGATCATGAAGCTTCATTTCATATGCTATTTGTGTGTTGTTAGGAGAGACTATTTTTGGGAAAGAAATTTCGTGCTTGGGATGGTGGAGGATCAGTTAAGAAGATGAAGACTCTCAGTTATAGAGATTGATACATTTACTGTGACAATGGGTTTAAATGTGTCATTGGGGATAAAAAGGATGGGGCATAATAGGACAGGGTTCATAACTTGTTTATAGGGTCTTTGTAAGTCTACTCGACTTGAAAGCATATAACAACAAGACTGTAGTAGGTTTTTCTGAAGAGATTTGGAAATTGTTATTCTTAAGTATCCATTTTCAGCTTCTGGTTCATATAGTTTTAGCATACATATTCTGATAGTTGAGATTCATAAAAATACATTATTCTATATTATACCAGAAACAATATTCGCTTCGGTAGTTTAAATATTTTATTTTTGTTATGTAAAGTCACAGTTCCAATAGCTTAAGATCTTGTTTACCAAAATCTTGTATGATACTAACCCCTCTATGCCTCAGATGCATCTTAACTTAAATGAGGAGGATAATTATTCTGATCTCATAGAACTATTATTAGGATTAGTAAATGCTCAATAGGTGTTAGCTGGAGTTCCTGGCTAAGGCAAATGGTTAAGTGTTTGGTCACCAAACCAACTGAACATTTAGAAGCGCAAGTCCACTCAGAGATACATCAGGAGAAAGGTCTGATGGCCTCTTTCTGGCAAATCAGCTATTGAATATCATGTGAAGCGCAGTTCTACTCTCATCCATGCAGGAGTAACCCTCAGTTGTAATCAACTTGACAACAACTGTTATTTATTTATTTATTTTTAAACATTTTTGTTGGTGCTGTTGTACTGTCAGGTTAGAGAGGACCAAAATGATGCTGGAGGAAAGTCTTAAAGTGTACTGCATCAGTACCAAGCTAATGGAATATCATTAAGTATAGAGGTAAACTTTTGACTTCTTGTTATAGCAAGAAGTCAATGAGATTTTGTAAGTTTGGAAAAAATGAACTCAAAGTATTATGTCAGTCAAAATGCATATGAGTGATTACATAAAAACGAAACTGTTATATTGGTTTTATCGGTCATTTAAATAGTAGCAATGAAAATGAAGAAATAAGCTACTAAATTGCTGTACTTCCCTCTCTAAACCACAAGATGGCAGATGTTCCACTGTTTGAATGTTTTCTGACTATTGCATCTCCCCACCCCCACCCCCCATTCACTTGATGGTCCATTTAATAAGAAAATGTTGAACTACAATTTCCCATACTGATTCAGGTTTTTATTAAATACAACAATAACAGGAAAGTTAAGACTTCTGCTGTGTTTAAATAGATTCTAAATGAACTTGAGAGTTCTCAAAAATAAGGCATCCTCATATACGTCCTCTGTGGGGTAGAATGGAAGACTACTATCTCCAGTATTTCAAATGGTTTAAATGTGATGATTTTCTAATTTCCATTGGATTTAGGCATGCTCTTTCCACTCAAAATCTGATTAAGAAAGTTTGCATAAGTAGATGCAAAAGAACACGTTCTAAATAATTGATGTGGACGAATTTTCCTTTCTTCAGCCTTTCTTGGTCCAATGATGGCAAGTTCTTCCATGGTCAGACATTAGATATTAATTGTTTACAAAAGGGCAACGAGAATAATATGCCAGCTGAGGAAAGCGCTAGGATATAATTTTGAGAGTCTTGAACCTTATATTTTATTGTAAAACCTAGAATAAGTAAAACTGAGTGGTTTATTTAAGGTGTTCTGTTGTTAGGTGAGTAGAATCAAGAACGACCTATAGCGACCCTATGAACAACAGACCTGAACCCTGTCCTATCCTGTGCCATCCTCACACTTCCTGACACATTGGAGCCCATTGCAGCAGTCAACGTGTCAATTCTCCTGGTCAAGTCTCTTCCTTGAGCTTCACTGACCCTCCACCTTTCCAAGCATGATGTACCTCTCCAAGGAACATCCTCCCTATCATCCTAGCAACATGCCCAAAGTATGTGAGGTGAAGCCTCATTTTCTTTGCCTCCAAAGAGCACTCTGGGTGCACGCTCTGCAAGACATATTTGTTTGTTTGGCTGTCCAAGTGGGATGTTCAGATACC
>NW_006399752.1:20894650-20895181 GCF_000299155.1 Elephantulus edwardii
CATTCTTCACTTTCAGCCAGAATCCATCGGACATCAGTAACGGTACCCCTGGTGGCATGGCCTTTTCCAAATCATGCTTAAATTTCTGGAATTTCCTATCTATGTATTGTTCTAGACATTTTCAAATTATTTTCAGTAATATTTTGCTGGCATGTAATATTAATGATATTGTTTGATAATTTCCACTTTCTGTTGGATCACCTTTTTTGGAGATGGGAACAGATATAGATCTCTTCCAATCTGTTGGCCAGACAGCCGTCCTCCAGATTTTCTGGTATAGACTGACTGGTGAACCCACCCAGGGCTCCATCTGTTTATTTAAATAATTGGTATCCCACTGATTCCTGGGGCTTTATATTTTTGCCAGTGCCTTCAGTGAAGTTTCTACTTCCTCCTTCACTACCATTGGCTCCTGCTCATATGATGGTGAAATTTTTCAGTGTCGGTCAATACCTTTTGGTACAGTGATTCTGTGTATTCCCTCTGTAGTCTTTGATGCTTCATGAATCATTCAATATGTTGCCCATAGCA
>NW_006399752.1:20896446-20907648 GCF_000299155.1 Elephantulus edwardii
ATAGATTGAAGCTCAACATCAAGAAAACAAAGATTCTCACCACTGGGCCAATTGGCAACATCAGTATGGATGGTGAAGAGATTGAGATAGTTAACAGTTGTAGTTTACTTGATTCCACAGTCAACACTCTCAGTAACAGCAGCCAGGAAATCAAGAGACGAATTGCATTGGGAAAGTCAGCTATGAGGGACCTCTCAAGAATATTGAAGAGCAATGACATCAGGCTAGAGACTAAGGTGCACCGGATGCCGGCTATAGTCTTCACAATTACATGCTATGCATTGGAGAGTTGGACCGTGAATAGGGATGATGGAAAGAGAATTGATGTCTTTGAGCTGTGGTGCTGGAGAAGAGTGTTGAATATACCACAGACTGCTAGGAGAACAAACAGGTTTGTCCTGAAGAAGGTGAAGCTGGAATACTCCTTGGAGTTAAGGATTCTGAAGCTTTATCTGACATACTTTGGGCATGTTGCAAGGAGGGACTGGTCCTTGGAGAGGGACCTCATGTTTGGGAGAATGGATGGACGGCATAGGAGATGTGAAGACCCTTGATGAGATGGATCTATTATGTTACTGGAATGGTGGGAATGAGTGAGTTTGAGATGGTGAGGTTGGCACAGGATAGAATGGCATTTAGGGCTCTTCTACATAGGGTCGCTATGATTCACAAGTGACTCAATGGGACATAACAACAACAAAAACAACATTCTTTCTTACATACTATATGGACAGGATTTTTTTTTTTTATTTAAGCCTCTTGTTTAGAGTCAACAAGACTTCAGGGAGGGCCTTTGTATTTAAAGTTGGTTGTTGCTATATTTTGGAAGAACATTCTTGTAAGTGATTTAAAGTTGGTTGTTGCTATATTTTGGAAGAACATTCTTGTAAGTGGTACAGCACTCTTCTGTCAATTTGCTGTACTGAGGTAACCTGGGGTTGCTGTGATGCTCAACCTTGTGCCATTGGGGTGTCAAATGCCATAATGGTTTCCCATGGTGGACCATGTTTGGTGGAGCTCCCAGTTTAAGACAGATTTGGAAGCAGGAGTAGCATCCACTTCCTAAACAACATGCCTCTGGAAACTCTATGAACTTTGATAAATGTCCATAGTCATAGAGAGTCTTCAGGCCTTTTATTCATAAGGTCAGTATGAGTCGATGGCAATCAACAACAACAACAGCATTCTTTCTTTACTGTTCCCAATTTTTACATTCCAGTCACCAATTATTATTAACACACCTTGATTCCATGTTTGATCTATTTAAGACGGTAAGATTTGATAAAATTTTTCAATTTCTTCCTCTTTGGCTCTAGATGTAAGAGTGTATATTTGAATAATAGTTGTATTAACAGGTCTTCCTTGTATGTGTATGGAGAATATCCTATTACTCACAAAATTTTTATTTCAGGATGGAACTTGACACTGATATTTTGACTATGAATGCAAAACCATTCTTCTGTTTTTCATGTCCAGCATAGTATATCATGTGATTATCTGATTGCAAGTGGCCAAAGCCAGTCCATCTTTTCCCAGTAATGCCTGGTATGTAATTCCATTTCATTTTTCACGATTTCTAGTTTTCTATCATTCGAGCTACATATATTCCATGTTCCAATTATTTTTAATCTGGGCCCTACCACAACTCCTATAACAATCTGCATTTCTCTACTGTTCATACAGTTTTCAGAGGCCTGTTATTTAAGAAGCAGATGATCAATTCTGCTTCTTAGTCTGTCGTAATCTGGGAGCTCTACTAAAACTTGTCAACCATGAATTACTCTTGTGGCATTTGACATACTATTTGCATAGCTTTCCGTCTCACAGAACCCACACAAGTTATTTTAGTACAGAAAACTGACTGACAAGTGCTGTACCAACTAGAAAAATGTTCTCCACAAACACAACAAAAAAACCAATTTATTTTGTAACTTTAATAAGTTAAAGGTGCTCTACAACATCCCTTTAGCTTATGATGCTCTGGTATCTCCATATGGGACTCTAAGCCACTAATTTAGGTTTCTAAGCACATGACTGCTACTTGGACTTGTTAATTCTACTTAACTAGTTAATGTACTTTTAATTTTTCTTTCTCCTTAAAGTGATTTTAAGGCACATAATTTATTTCATTCTATCTCAATTAACCAGCACCAATATAGTCTTTAACAGGGACCATATTTCAGCAGGATAGTATGCAGCATGAATTTATGTATATTAGAATATTATCAAAGAAATAATATGGTTCATTTGCTGCTGGGGACCTTTTCAAAGTTCTGAAGAGCAATGATGTCTCCCTGGAGACTAAGGTGCATCTGATACAGGCCATGGTCTTTGCAATCACTAGTTATGCATCAGAGAGTTGGATAATGACCAAGGAGGATAGAAGGAGAATTGATGCCTTTGAGCTGTGGTTCTGGAGAAGAGTACTGAATATACCATGGACTTCTAGGAAAAGAAACAGATTCATTCTGGAGAGGGTTAAACCGGGTGGCTCCTTGGAGGCAAGGATTCTGAGGCTCCATCTAACATACTTTGGATATGTTGTAAGGACGGACTGGCCCTTGGAGAGGGACATCATGCTTGGTAGGGTTGGGGAACAGCACAGGAGGGGAAGGCCCTCTATGAGGTGGATTGATTCAGTGACTGGAGTAACAGGGATGGGAGTGTCAGAGACAGTGCGATTGGCACAGGACAGAGCAGAGTTTAGCGCTGTTGTACATAGGGTCGCTACGAGTTGCAACTGACTCGACGGCACATAGCAACAACAACATCCCATAGACTGCCAGAAGCACAAACAGATATGTTTTGGAGAAAGTGAAAACAAAGCGCTTGTAGGGAAGGATTGCAAAGCTTAATCTCTCAGACTTCAGGCATGCCATTAGGGGAGGCTATTTCTTGGAAAGGGAGACATACACCATGCTTGGGAAGGTGGAAGGGCAGCAAAAGAGAGGAAGATGAAATTGAGATGGATTGATACAGCAACTATAGCAATGTTCTCAAGTGTGTCAAGGATAATAAGGATGGTGTGGAATAGGACAGGGTTTAGATCTATTGTTCAGTGGGTTACTAATAGTCAAATTCAACTCCATGGCACCTAACAGCAACTTGTTGTGCAAGGTTATGTCCTTTGTGACACCTTGTGTTATTCGTTCACATCATTGGTTCTCAATACCTTGAATCTAATGAAGGAGAAAGACATCAAACAATGAACATATAGATAAGAATACAATTATGGTTCTATTGAGTTGAATGTGATAAAAGAGAAAAAGTGCTACAAAGAGAAGAAGAATTAAATTTGAAGGTGGAAGTGGAAAGACAGAAGATAAGAGAAAGAGAAAGTGACTCCACAAAAGTGGACTCAACACAAAGTAAGCCAATGTCATACTTAACTATTGTTACTGTTCCCTGATGTAAAATCAGAACCAACACATCACCCACCTTTCAGGGAGGTTTCAGAGGCTGAACTTTGCAGGGAAGGAGATCACCCATCTTCCTCTCACAGAACATATGGTGGCTCTAAGTCATTTGCCTTTCTTTGGATTGGCAGTGCAACTCCTTACCCGTTATGACTACAGATTCCCCTACAGTTATCTAGTACCAATATATCAGAAATACTACAAAGGTACTCGTGCTTGGAGAAACCTTGTATTTCTACTGGCCCAGAGGAAGGTCTTTGTCTCTTTTCAACTCCTGCTACTTGACTCTTCGAAGATTTCATGTGACATGGTATCTATCTTCCTCCAGCTGTGCTTGATTTTTTGTTGCTTGCTCAATGTTCTGTTCTTCTTGCTTATAGAGATTGGTTTAAGACATACCATGGGAATCCCAGAACACTTGACTGTGCTTATGCAAAACATGTACTTGGCCCAGGAGGTAGTCATCAGAACACACCACGAAAATGCCACATGGTTCAAAATTGAGAAGGGTGTGTGTCAAGGATGGGTTCTATCTTCATATCTTTTCAATCTATATGCAGAACAGATTATCTGGGAGGCTGGGCTCTATGAGGAGAAGTGCGGCATCAGGACTGGAGGTAGACTCATCAACAATTTGTGTTATCCAGATGACACAATCCTCCTTGCTGAAATTGAGGAGGGCCTGAAGTACTTGCTGCAGAAGGTCAAGGACTGCAGCCTTCAATGTGGATTGAAGCTCAACATCAAGAAAACAAAGATTTTCTCACTGGGCTGATTGGCAGCATCATGATAGATGGTGAAGAAATTGAGATTGTTGACAGCTTCAGCTTGCTTGGCTCTATAATCAACATTTTTGGTACCAGCTGCCAGGAAATCAAAAGACAAATTGCATTTGGAAAGTCTGCTGTCAGAGACCTCTCCAAAGTACTGAAGAGCAACGATGTCAGTATGGAGACTAAAGTGTGTCTGATACAGGCCATGGTCTTTTCAATTACTTGCTATGCATCAGAGAACTGTACAATGACTAGGTATGATAGAAGGAGAATTGATGCCTTTGAGCTGTGGTGCTGGAGAAGAATGTTGAGTATACCATGGACTGCTATGAGAACAAACAAGTTTGTCCTGGAGAGGATGAAGCCAGGCTGCTCCTTGGAGGCAAGGATTCTGAAACTTCGTCTGACATACTTTGGGCATGTTGCAAGGCAGGATCAGTCCTTGGAGAGGAACGCCATGCTTGGAAGGGTGGAGGGACAGTGCAGGAGAGGAAGACCCTCGATGAGATGGGTTGATTCAGTGACTGGGGTAATAGGGATAGGTATGTCGGAGATAATAAGATTGGCACAGGATAGAGCAGGGTTTAGGGCTGTTGTACATAGGGCCGCTATGAGTCACAGGCAACACGACGGCAAATAACAACAACAACAACAACAACATATATAAAAAACTATTGTATTAACATAACATTCCCAAATGGGACTACTAATGTAGGGGCTAGGATTCTGGTGGGAACACAATTCCGTTTGCAACACCTAGTGACACACATCTGACCCTGTTCTGACTCTAATCTCTATTTTGAGCTGCCCATCACATTATTTGCTTTTCTCTGAATTTGATCCTCTGCTTTGAAGCTCTCGCATATGCTGGCGTCTAACTTTAATTGGTTTACCTAGTAGGGTTTCTGGGGTAGAATTGCTTAGAAAAGGAAGAGAAAAAGAACAAAGTACCAAAACCTGAAATCCTCTTGACTATTAATATGTGACTTAAAGTAAGTTATTTCAACTCATTATTCTTTAATTCTCTGATCTGTTAAAAAAAAAAGCATACTAAAATGATGGTGCTTAGCTCATTGGTTGATTATAAGAATGCCTCATAGCGACCCTACAGACAACAGAGTTGAACCTTGCTCTCTCCTACACCCTCCTCTCTTTCCGGGCCATGCTTAAAAGCCCATTGCTACAGTCACAGTGTCAGTCCATCTCATTGATGCTCTTCCTATCTTTTGCTGACCCTCTCTCTTTGCCAACATGAGGCTTTTCCCCAAGAATTGGCCTCTCTCTACAGCATGCCCCTAAGTATGTGAAACAAAGCTTCATCATCCCTCCCTGAAAGAAGATCCTGGTTATACTTTCTCCAAGACAGATTCGACAGTTCTTTGGCAGTCCCTGGGATATACAATACAGCACAATTCACAGGAGCTGACTCTTTTTCAGTCCTTTTTATTCATCATCCAACTTCTGGATTCACAGGAAGCAACTGAAAATATCAAGTATTGCATTGGGGCAACTGAACTTCTGTTAAGCACGGTGGGGCATTTTGAATATGGATAGTCGTGATGGTTATTAAACATGAAGAATGTAATTAAATGTCACTGAATTGTACATGTAAAACAATTTTGAAATATTTAACGACACAATAAGTGACACCACTACTAGAGTGGCACTATCAGACCCTGCTTTGCTGCAATAAATCTGAGAGGAAATACATCAAATCTCTAATGGACTTTAAAGTTGTCCAGCCTCATCTGATTCCAGCTTGATTGTTTAACAGTCACTGGCCATCCACACTGGTCCAGCTATTTTTTTCTTAAGCTTGTTTTCTAGTCTTAGGGGAATTAGACTACTAATCCGGAGGCCACACTTCTCTGGCATTTCCACTACACCAGTGGGTGTAGTTCCCAGGAGAAAGAAAGGTGGGTGATCTCATCCTGTGTGACTTATGGTCAGCTATGAGTTCATTCCAACTCTCAACAGTAAGTTTGTGTATGGGCTTTCTTTATAGCATCTTTAAAGTATGTCCATTTAAAATTAGATATTAACAGCAAGATCATTAAAAAAGTAGGCATTTTAAAACTTTATAATTTAGTCTTTAATTAAAAAAATCCAAAGCAATCAAAGACTAAATTACAAAATTTTAAAATGGCTATTATTTTTTATTATCTCGCTATAAAATCTAATTTAAAATGGGCATATTTTAAAGATGCTATCAAGGAAGCCCATACAAACTGTGGCTTATTCTGAGAAGAATGAGAATCCCAGAACACTTGATCATGCTTATGTGAAACCTATACTTGGACGGGAGGCAGTCATCAGAACAAAGCAAGAAACATTACATGGTTCAAAATTGGGAAAGGTGTATGTCAAGGATGTGTTCTATCTCCACACCTTTTCCATCTATATGCAGAACAGATTATCTATGAGGCTGGGCTCTTTGAGGAGAAATGTGACATCGGGATTGGAGGAAGACTCATCAACAATCTATGTTATGGAGATGACACAACCCTGCTTGCTGAAACAGAAGAAAACCTAAAGGGCTTGTTGCAGAAGGTCAAGGACTGTCGTTTTCAATATGGATTGAAACTCAACATCAAGAAAACAAAGATTCTCACCACTGGCCCAACTGATAGCACCATGATAGATGAAGAAGAGATTGAGGTTGTTAACAATTACAGCTTGCTCGGCTCCACAATTAACACTCTTAACACCAGCAGTCAGGAAATAAAAATATTAATTGCATTGGGAAAATCTGCTGTCAGGGACACTCTCTAGAGTGCTGAAAAGTAATGATGTCAGTCTAGAGACTAAGGTGTGCCTAATCCAGGCCGTGGTCTTAGTAATTACTTGCTATGCTTCAGAGAGCTGGACAATGACTAGATATGACAGAAGAAGAATTGATGCCTTTGAGTTGTGGTACTGGAGAAGAGTCTTGAATATACCACAGACTGCCAAAAAAACAAATTGGTCTGCTTTGGAGAGGGTGAAACCAAGTTTCTCCTTGGAGGCTAGGATTTTGAAGAGCTACCTCACATACTTTGGGCACATTGGCAGGAGAGACTGGTCCTTGGAGAAGTACATCATTCTCAGAAGGATGGAAGGACAGCGCTGGAGAGGAAGACCCTGAATGAGATAGATTGATACAGTAACTGGAACAATAAGGTTGGTGTGTTAGAATTAGTGAGACTGGCTCAGGACAGGGCAAGGTTCAGAGCTGCTGGACATAGGGTTGCTATGGCTCACAGGTGACTCGATGGCACATAACAACAACAACAACTTCATGTGTGTTTTATAAGTAGGCAAACTGAGGTTGATGACTTGCTTGATGATCTTAGTGACTTATTTGACATTGCTTTTCTAGTCTTTGTCTTTGTTCCTTTTGCCACGTGGCTAGGTTCTTGTTGCTGTTAAGTGCCATCTAGTTGACTTGTGACTCACTGCAACCCTATGAATAACATTTTGCCTCATCTGCATTATCTCTGATGTGCTCAAGCCCATTGTTGTAATCACTGTGTCATTCCATCTTGTTGAAAGCTTTGGATTCGGTGAACGGTGAACGTCTATTTGTGGCCCAGATTCTATTTCTAGTCAAAGAAAAGTTTTGGAGTGCTGGCAGCCTAGTGAAAAGAAGGTACACTGCAATCCCGATACCACAATCCAAAGGCATAGATTCTTCAGTCTTCCTTATTCTTTTTCCAACTTTCACATGCACACGACTGGAGTGGCCTATAAAGTATGTAGAAAGCTAATGTGGGGTCAGCTTTGCTATCTAGTCAGGCTTAAATTGAGCAAGCTCAGAAGAAAGAACCAGAGAGCACACGTGTCCTTTTGGACCTGAAATTTCTGAGCAAACCAGACACAGATGGCATGACAGCCCAGGCTGAAGCATTGGTGACTGTGGCCACAGCAGATTTAGCAGAGAATCAGGGTCTAATATAAGACAGAGCTGTGGGTTGCAAGCCCACAAAGTAGGAAAATGGAATACTTCCTTGGAAAATGTCTTTGGGCACTTACTGTGGGATCTCAGTTTGTGGATGTATGGAGCTGAACTCAGGGTGACACGTATGTGGAAAGCTAGAGAAGCTTTGGGTCATTTGTCCAAGTAGGGCAGGGGCCAAGACTGGAACAGTGAGAATCAGAAAGAGGCCTGTCCAAGAGCCAGCCTGAGAAGAAATTGCCCCGATTCTAGAAAAACTGTCCTGAGTGTTTCTAATGTGAATTGTATACTTCTCTAAAAAACCCAGTAATTTTGAATATTGTCTGTATGTTCTGTGTGGTCATTGCAATGAATTTTGGAAGCTAGTAAAGAAGTAGAGAGAGTTGTGGAAAGGATTGGTGATGTTAGAATTGTTCAAAGTGTCCTCATTAAAGACAGCTTTGCTAGTGGGAATTCTTCCATCCCCCTTTGAAGTTAGTGGCACCCACACACCTGCCACACTACTTCTACGTGTGTGTGTGTGTGTGTGACAAAATTCAGAAGTGATTAAGCTGAAATGTAAACTTAGTTCTTTCTAAATGCAATGCCCAAGCTTTTCCTAGTAGCAATTTTTTTGTTAGTTTCCAATTCCTCAATAATAACCATCCCTAATCTTCTTACAGATGATTGCAACCTCCTGGTCTACTTCAGTACATCTGTGCTCCAACCCACTATAGCCATACTGCTGGGATGATTGCTGCTAGTTGCCGAATTTCCCTTAAACATATAGATTCTAAACATCAATGTCCCACAAAAACGGATCTTATTTGTCAGAGGAGTGTGCCATGAGGTTCCTTCCATTGGCGTCACAGAATCTGGCCTGTAGGAAAAATTTTCCTCCTCAAGGGGGAAGGGGGAGGATTTAGAAATTGTCAGAAAAGGATGAGAGTTAAAATTTTCAGGAATACTTGAATGTGAGTCTAAGATGAAATCTAGGGAGTAGCAAGAAGGGATGAGCCCAAGGCCAAAGAGTTTCATCTCTGCCCTTCTGTTCCCTCCTACCCTCCAGGGGAAGGAGATCCCTCCACACTGCATGGAATAGGCCTGGGAAACCTACCAACAATCCACGATGGAAACTGGAAAAGGAAACTGATGTTTTGATTAAGTGAATATTTGAGATTATTTCATTCCAAAGAAAAATATCCCAATTAAAGTGCCAAGCATTCAATATTCACAAACAGAAAACAGATGCTACATGTGTTCAGTTTGAAGCCATCTTGGGAGTAACTCTCCTGAAAGTGAGTGTGGACATATTTAAACAATATAATTTATAACAGAGCTCCATAGAGGTTTCTGAGAGGAGACAAAGCGGTACTATACACACATTTAGCTATCCCTAGAGTACATGCATGAACCAAATATAATAAATACATGTCTGCTATTTAGCTCTGCAATTTCCATATGCTTTTTAAGTGACTGCATTACTGATCACATAAGACACTAAAATCTTTTTTAGAAATATAGAGAGGTAATGTTTTAGGACCAAACTATAAAAATAATTAACCAGTGGAATTTTTCTTTCTTTTTTATTTAACTTCCCAAGTTCAATGCTTTCCTGAAGAAACACACACACACACACACACACACACACACACGCCCCCAAAACTTTTCTGCTTCCTGATTTGGAAAATGAATTTGGAGCCAAGATTTACTTTCTCTCATAAAGTAACTTTTAACTAAGTTTTCTTGGCCTTTGATCCTCATAAAAGAATAGAGTTTATCAGACTTCAGGAAAAAAATTTCTCTGACAATTTCTTGAATGCCTTTTGTATAAGAACAAAAGTATTTTTTGAGTGAAAAATTAGAATTGTGGTTTAAAAAATCATTTGGTGTCAGGCTGGCTAAATTTTAGCCAATCTTTCATCCAAATGGGTCAAAAAGTTTTAACAGGCCCATAAAGCGTTTCCAGATGTTTATAACTAGACTGAGAATGGATAACACATAACGACATTTTACAGCTAATACTATCATCAATATTCTGTATGCATTTTCTGTTGTTGTTCCTTGTTTCAACAAAGAAAATTTCTCACATTTTTAATGTATTGTTTGAAAAATAATTCTTATTTTTAAAACAGAATACACTAAGAAATATTATATATATGTATATATAAACTGTGCAATGTGCTGTTATAAACTTTATATTTGAATTAAACTTTATGATGGGTTTAATTATATGTTCATTTTGTTAACTGATTCTTTCAAGCAAATTTTCCATCTTATTGTCTCTATTCTAGTTTCTCCTGAAACTACTGTGCAATTGACCACATAATTCTTTAGTTCCAACAAATAAAACAAGTGGGTTTAATACAATATATTTTACACAAATAGGCAAGAGCTCCCTTACTAGTCAAAATGTTGATGGTGTAAAACCACCGAAACGCACCTTGGAGAACAGATCTACATACTGTTCTGCTTTCAAAACAGCAATCTTTGAAAAACCGTGGTGGGAAACTCTATTCTGCACGTATGAGGTCACACATGAGTTCACTATGACTTGAAGGTAACTAGAAACAATTTAAAGACCTAATGCATGGCAAAATTGGAAATATATAGGTAGAATTTGTGGTCTAAGACACTTACAATGTATGTGTGTGTATATGTATCTCTGTGTGTATGTGTATATACATATATGCATACATATAGGCATATATATAAATATATACATATAAATACACACACGAGATATAGATGATAGAGATAGATATACTGGAAGCAGGAGCGGCATCCACTTCTGAGATGGCTTGCCTCTAGAAACTCTATGTATGAACAATGCTCAGGCCTTTCGTTTCAACAGCACCTAACAACAACAACAACAACAACAATATATATAGTTGTTGTTATTAGGTGCCGCCGAGTTGCTTGCGACTCATAGCGACCCTATGTTCAAGACCCTATGTTCAAGAGCTGTTCTATCCTGTGCCAACCTTGGTGTCTCCGACACCCTCATTCCCCACCAACCCCAATCACAGAATCGATCCATCTCATAGAAAGTCTTCCTCTCCTGCACCATCCCTCTACTCTCCCAAACATGATGTCCCTC
>NW_006399752.1:20908821-20911908 GCF_000299155.1 Elephantulus edwardii
TAATAATAATTTGGTATCTTAAGACACTGAGTTTTGTCATGCTTTGTTACACAATATTACAGTATCATTTTCCAAAGATTTAAATAATTATTGAGTGATGAGATTTTGAGTAATTTTAAAATATTTTCTTTAGCTCTGTTGTAACATAGACTTTTCAGATAGTTGTATTTTTTCTGAATGTAGTCGTTTCCATTAAATAAAAACATAAATTAAAATTAAATACAAAGTACAAAAGCATACATAATTTCCAGCCCGTACTCTACTTTATCATCAAAACTAGTATGAAATATCTTCCAATTATTTTAATACTTAAAAGCACACATGGTCATTCATACTTTCACAAAAGGCATTATCTTATACATGTTTTAACTGGTTTTTTTACAATTTTTTCAAGGATATCTTTCAATATTAATGAATGTAGAGCATCATAGTTTAATAGCCACGTTATGTTATTGTTTTTATGTGTCATTGAGTTGCCTGCGACTCACAGTGACCCTATACAGACTAGCCCTGAACCCTGACCTAAACTGAGCCAATCTCACTGTCATTGACACACCTACCCCCATACCCTAGTCACTGTTTCAGTCCATCTGATCCAGAGCCTTCCTTTCCTGTGCTGACCATCTACCCTTCCAAGCATGATATCCTCCTCCAAGAAGAGGTCCTTCCTGGAAACATGCCCAAAGTATATGAGATGGGGCTTCAAAATCCTTGCCTCCAAGGAGCAACTTGATTTCATCTTTTCCAGAACAGACCTGTTTGTTTTATTGGTAGTCTGTGGTATGATCAATACTCTTTTCCAGTACCACAACTCAAAGGCATAAATTCTTCTACTATCATCTTTACTCATTGTCCAGCTCTCTGATGGATAGCAAATAATTGCAAAGACCATGGCCTGGATAAGGTGCGTTTTAGTCTCTAGACTGACATCATCATTCTTCAGCATTCTGGAGAGGTCCCTGAGAGCAGATTTACCCAATGCAATGAATCTTTTGATTTCCTGACTGCTGGTGCCAAGAGTGTTGATTGTGGAGCCAAGCAAACTCAAATTGTTAACAATCTCAGTCTCTTCTCCATCTATCATGGTGCTGCCAATTGGCCCACTGGTGAGTATCTTTGTCTTCTTGATGTTGTGCTTCAATTCATATTTAAGAGTGTAGTCCTTCCCTTGTGCAGCAAAAGTTTTAGGTCCTCTTCAGTTTTGGCAAAGTTGTATCATCTGCATAATACACTTTGTTGATGAGTCTTTCTCCAATCCTGATGCAACGTTCCTACTCATAAAGTTCAGTTTCCCAAATAATCTGTTCCACATATAGACTTAAAAGGCATGGAGACAGGTTGCATTCTTGATGCACTTTTTTATTATTTTGAACCATGCAGTATTTCCTTGCTCTGTTCTGATGGCTGCTTCCTAGTCCAAGCATAGGTTTCGGAGGGGCATGATCAAGTGTTCTGTGATTCCAATTCTTCTCAATGTTAGACAAAATTTGTTGTGATCCACACAGTTAAGTGCCTTTTTATAGTCAATGAAACACAGATAGACGTTCCTCTGGTACCTTGCCTTTTGCCAAGATCCATCTGACCTTGGCTATGATATCCCTAGTCTTCTAAACCCAGCTTGTATTTCTGGTAATTCTCTGTCAATGTACAATTCCAGTTACTTTTAGATAATCTTCAGCAGGATCTTGCTTGTGTATATTAGTGCTATTGTTCAATATACTTTGTTGGGTCACTTTTTTTTTATGGGAATAAATATTGATTCCTTCCAGTCAGTTGGCCAGGTACCTATCCTCCAGATTTCTTGGCACAACCTGGTGAGCATTTCCAGAGCTGCATCTGTTCTTTGCAACATGTAAATTGGTATGACATCAATTCCTGGGGCTTTGGTTTTTTCCAATTTCTTCAGAGAAGCTTGAACTTCCTCCTTCATTACCATTGTCTCTTGGTCATAAGTTGTTTCATGAAATTCTTCTGTGTCAGCCTTTTTTTTTTTTGGCAGAGTGACTCTTTTGATCTTCTTTTGATGTTTCCTGGATCATTTAATATTCTGCCCATAGCATCCTTAAGTATTTTAACTCAAGGCTTGAGTTTGTTCTTCGGTTCTTTCAGCTTAAGAAATGCCAAGCGAGTTTGTCTCTTTTGATTTTCTGACTCTAGTTCTTTGCATATTTCATTATTCTATTTTTCTTTGTCTTTGCAAACTGCCCTTTGAAACCTTCTGTTCAACTCCTTAACTTACTGATTTCTTAATATAGTGTACCATGTAATTGATCATAATCCTTTACTAAGTTTTATTAATAGTTATTTAGACTGTTTTCATGATTATCTATTTAAACTGTTTTGACATTGAGAATTGAAATGTTGGAGATTATTGCAATGTGAATGTACAGTTCAGTTTCTGCCAACTTCACATAGATAGCTTTGCTGTTGTTGTTATGTGCAGTCCAGTTGGAACCTAATCCTACCTGACGCTGCACTGTAATTGCATAGGAGGAGTTTCCCATCTTTCTCCTGCAGAACAGTTACAGATTCAAACCACTTTCTTCGGGTTGGCAGTGCAACTACTTTCACTAGGCCACCCAATCTCCTTTAGATAACTTTAGCAAAGTGTCAAGATGATATGGTACTTGACCTTCATGTTAATTTCTGTGGGTAAAAATAATTGATAATTTTATTGAATTAAAAATATTAATTCTTTTTAAAAATTAATTCTTAATATTTCTTGGTAAGTATATGACACTGTGCCACCCACCACAGAGATAAAGTTGATACAGATATGGTTTCAAATAGCTTATTGTTAAGGAGTTGGAACCAGGCAGAGATATGCACAAGTGACTCTCAGGATGTGTACACCACCTTAGAGCTGCAAGTTTAGATGAGAGAAGGTACAAGACAAGTGTTCAGATATTGTGGGTTTGCTTTCCAAGGTTTTCTTATGGGAAAACTATGACATTCTTGTTAAGAAGATAAAGATTCTCACCACTGGAACAATTGGCAGCATCAGGATGGATGGTGAAGAGATTGAGATTGTACACAGCTTTAGTTTGCTTGGCTCCATAGTCAACAGTCTTGGCACCAGTAGCCAGG
>NW_006399752.1:20913983-20916146 GCF_000299155.1 Elephantulus edwardii
CTTCCTTGTGCTTTGGCTTCTCTGCGCTCGCCTTTGAGCTGTGGTGTTGGAGAAGAGTATTGAGAATACCATGGACTTCTAGGAAAACAAACAGATTCGTCCTGGAAAGGGTTAAACCGGGTGGCTCCTTGGAGGCAAGGATTCTGAGGCTTCGTCTAACATACTTTGGACATGTTGTGAGGAGAGACTGGTCTTTGGAGAAGGGCATCATGCTTGGGAGGGTAGAGGGACAGCGCAGGAAGGGAATGCCCTCTATGAGGCGGATTGATTCAGTGACTGGGATAATCGGGATGGGAGTGTCAGAGGCAATGAGATTGGCGCAGAACAGAGCAGAGTTCAGGGCTGTTGTACATAGGGTCGCTATGAGTAGCAAGCGACTCGACAGCACATAACAACAATAACAACAACAACAACAACAACAACAACAACAACAATATGACATTCTTAAGTGCCCTGGCCACAAAGTGGTTAAATATTTGGGTTCTAATCACAAGGCTGAGCATTTGAAACCATCCAGAGATTCTCAGGGAGAAAGATTCATTGATCTCTTTTTTTAAAGATTACAACTTAGCTGGGGGGGGGGGGTTGAGGGGGGAACTCCAATTCTATGTCACATGGAGTTGCTGTATCAGAATGGACTTAACGGCCCTCCAAAGCACCCTTCTTAAGAACACTGATTTTTCTTCCCCTTTCTGTAAAAGTAATTTGTTCCATAAGAGAAAGATAGGCAATCTCTTTCTGTGCAATTTACAGCCTCTGAAAACCACTGGAGGATCAGCTATGAGTCTATTTTGACCCGATAATACATAACAATAACAAATATACTGACTAAAAGAAAAATAGAAATTTCATTTTCTTAATAAGAAGGTGCATTTAATAATTCTTACTATTTTTCCAAAGAGCCTTCTCAATAAATACTTTCTGAGAAGTTCTTGAGTTAGTTACTTTCTCCATGAAGACCTTTCTCCCAACTATCAGTGAATTCCATATCTGGCTTCCTTCCTGTCTTTCGCCATTCCCTCCAGGTCAACTTGGGCAACTATGAAAAATCAGCCCTGATCATGCAAGAACATCTCTACTGTCCCATCTCATCAAGGATGGCTGCACCCCTGTACCGATTGTCTGCAGACATGGGATCTTACTTTGGTTGTGATTTGGTGCCAGAGAATCTCTAGTCCTCGAGAAAGTAGTATACTTTCTTATATCCTTTCTCCTCCATAACGCAAGGCCATTCATTGTATCAAGTAACGTACTAAACAGAAGATATTTTATTCTTTGCAAAATGGGCAGCCTCATTGGAGGGAATAATATTTTTATCTGAACACATTGTTTGAATTAGAATTGGTGTGAGCCAACATTGTCCAAACTCCGTGCCAACCCACTTTTCTTCACTTTCATCTGTAAATTTATAAGGCACAGATTTGTACAGCTCTATCAAGTCTTTATTTTGTTTAATGTTTCAGCAATGCTATACATTTTCAATATTAGATTTCTAGGAAATGAATGTTAATGCTCACGGAATCAAGAGTCAAGAAATTAAGTGAAATACTGCAGTGTGTAAATCTGCTTCCAAAGACCATTTTAAGATGCTAAAAATCAGAGATAGAACTTAGAAGACTAATTAATTGTTCCTGACTCAAGCCATATTATTTCCAGTTGCTTCATGTGCATGTGAAAAGTTAAACAATGAATGAGGAAGACTGAAGAATAAATAACCGCTGCCTTGGAATTGTGGTTTTGCTGAAGCACGAAGCACGGATGTAAAACAACAACTTCGTCTTGAAAGAAGGACAGTCAAAATGACTCTTAGAAGCAAGAATGGTGAGGTTTCGTTTCCAGTAGTTTGGACATGTTTTAAGCAGGGACCAGTCCCTGCATAAGGGCAGCATGATTGGTCAAGCAGAGGGTCGATCAAAATAAAGGAAAACTCATGATAAGATGGATCCACACAGTGACTGCATCGATAGGCAGCAACCTGACACCATCGTTGCCAGGACAGCATTTCATTCATACGGTGGCTGTAACTTGGAGTCAACTTGATGGCATCTAACGACAATATGAAACAAATACATCATGGGCTATCAGATCATGTAAATAACATGTGTATTTACTGAATGGTTACGCATAGATAATCACACAGCCAAAGCTCTGTGATGCAGAAGA
>NW_006399752.1:20916246-20918850 GCF_000299155.1 Elephantulus edwardii
TTTATTTTCTTTTTTTAATGTGTGTGTGTGTGTGTGTGTGTGTGTGTGTGTGTGTGTGTGTGTATACCATCAAATCAGATCTGACTGGTCCAGGAGGAGATTGCCCCTCCTCCTCCAGCAGAGCATCTGGTGGATTCGAAACACGCACCTCCGTTATTGCAGTGCAGCTTCTCACCACTAGGCCACCAAAGCTGCCTGAAAATCATATTTTCAGTCAATATGACTAAGATCTGGACCAGGGAAGAGGGTTAGATTTTATATAGAAATATTTATTAACAGACTAAATGTAGAAATGGAAGATAAGACTCAATTGAACTTACTGGCATCAAGTTAACTGCTGATAGCTGACCCTCTAGTGATTTCCAAGATTATAAATCATGCAAAAGGTGATTGTCTATCTTTATGCAGGGGAGCAGCTGTGGATTTGAACCAACAGTGTTATCAGCACAACTCCCTATGGACTACACAACTAGACGACTCTCTTAAGTTAAACTATTGTTGTTAGGTGCTGTTGAGTTGCATGAGACTCATAGCGGCCCTATGTACAACAGCTCTGAACTCTCCTCTATCTTGAGCCAATTTCATTGTCTCTGACACATCTACCCCCATTACTCCAGACACTGAGTCAATCCATATCGTCCAGGATCTTCCTCTTTTGCACTGTCCCTCCACCTTTCCTAACTTGATGTCACTCTACAAGGACTGGTCCCTCCTGGCAAAATGCCCAAAGTATGTCAGACAGAGCTTCAAAATCTTTGCCTCAAAAAAAAAAAATAATAATAAATCTTTGCCTCAAGGAATAGCCTGGTTCACCCTTTCTGGGATGGACCTATTTGTTCTCTTATTGGTCTACTGTAATCATAATAATAGTAACGAAGAATAATAATAACAGTTAGAATTCATTAAAAAACATCTTATTGCCTGACTCATTCAAATGCATTATATACTTTATCACATTTATTTTCTACAACAAACTATGGAGGCAAGTAGTTTATTTCCTCTTTTCAAAAGATGAAAAGATTAAAGTACACTGAAATGAAGTAACTTGCCTATCACCTCACATGTAGAGTGTGACAGAGTTAGAATTTATAGAGCCTTCTTTTTTTCAATTTTATACTAGTTTATTTACAAAATTCTAATACATTGTTTTAAAGAACAGATTCTTTCCATTTCCTTCAGCCCCCTACCCATCAAATTGTATAACCCATGATATTTGTATAATCCCCACCCCTACACATCCTCAACCCTCTGCTTCCACCCTCTCACACCCCTCTTAGATCCTTACACTCTTTCTACAATGGCTTTATACAATATTTATCCTTGTGGGACTGAGTGAGTTCACTCAGAATAATGTTCTCTAGTTCCTCCCAAGATAGGTAATAATTTACAAAATCATTGCTTCTGTGTGCTGCATAGTATTTCATTGTGTGAATGTACCATAATTTATCAAGCCATTTGTTTGTGGTTAGACATATGATCTGTTTCCATGTTCTTGTGATGGTGGATAATGCTACTATGAACATTGGTGTATAAGTTTCCGTTTGTGCTTCAGTTCTCATTTTCTCAGGGTATATTCCAAGTAGTGGAATAGCTGGGTTATATGGAATTTCTATGTTCAGCTTTTTGAGGAAGTACCAAACTGCCTTCCAGAATGGTTGTACCATTTTACAATCCTGCCAACAATATATGAGTTCGTTTCTCACCACATCCTCTTCAACATGTACTACTTGCTGCCCTGTTAAACTTTGCCACTGTTACTGGAAGAGAGTTGGTACTTCATCGTGGTTTTGATTTGCATCTCTCTTAATTGCCTGTGCTTTAGAGCATTTCTTCATGTGTCTGCCATTCAAATATCTTCCTCTGTGAAAATTCTTTCCTTGTCTTTTGCCCATTTTGTAACTGGGTTATCAGTCTTTTTCTTTTGGAGGGCCAGGAGTAATACTATAAACTTTTGTTATAAGATTCTTATCTGAGATGGTATTACCAAATGTTTGTTCCCAGTCTGTAGGTTTTCTTTTCACCCTGTTGGAAAAGTTTTTGCACACATGGATTTAATCTTCAGAAAGTCCCATGCATCAATTTTGTGCATTTCTGGTTGTACTTGGCAGTCTCTTGAATAGCTTGGACTAGTGCTTCTAAGCTTGATTCCAGTTTGTCTCTTATGAATGTTATGGGTTTGGGCTTTACTCCCAGATCTCTGATCCACCTTGAGTTAATGTTTGTGTATGGTGTGAGATGTGGATCCTGTTTCAGCTTTCTGCAGGTGGAAGTTCAGTTTGCCAGCACCATTGTTGAAGGTTGTCATTTCCCCATTTCCTTAATTCTTAATTAATACAATATACAACTTCTGGACTTTCTATCATCTCATTACTATTTTCTGTACCACACAACTTATTAGCACTTTTATAATGAGATAATAACTATAAATATTTCTTTAAGAGTAAGAAAAGGAAGTTGCTTGAAGCTCCTAGGTTGAAAAGTAACATCATTCCAGACAGCTAAGACATATCCCCTGATGAAATTAAATGTACTAATTTGGCAGCATCAGGATGGACGGTGAAGAGATTGAGATTGCTCACAGCTTTAGTTTGCTTGGCTCCACAA
>NW_006399752.1:20925518-20927361 GCF_000299155.1 Elephantulus edwardii
TGTGAGTGTACCGTCAAATCAGATCTGACTGGTACAGGAGGAGATTGTCCCTCCTTTCCTGGCAGAGCATCTGGTAGATTCGAACCGTGAGCCTCTGGGATTGTAGTTGCAGCTCCTTGCCACTAGGCCACCAGAGCTCCCCTGAGTTTAACTTCTTTAGCTTTAATTTGAACTTGCATATGAGTAGTTGATGGTCTGTTCTGCAATCAGCACCCAGCCTAGTTTTCACTGCTGATATTCAACTGCTCCTATGATTCCTTCCACAGGTCTAATCCATCTGATTCTTGTGCATACCATCAGGTGAAATCTATGTGTATAACCTGTGTTTATGTTTCTTATAAAAGGTATTTGCTATGAATAAATCAAGGTGCAAAATTCTATCCTTCCATCCCCAGCCTATTTCTGTCACCAAGTCCATGTTTTCCAACTACTGACCCTTCTTCCTGATTCCCAACTTTTGCCTTCCAGTCATCCATTATTATTAATGCATCTTGGTTACATGTTCAATTGATTTCTGACTGCAAAAGTTGGTAGAAATCATCCATTTCCTTGTCTTTGGCTCAGGTTGTTGGTGTGTAAATTTGAATGATAGTGGTATTAACAGGTCTTCCTTGCATGTGCATTGGGTATTTTCCTTTCACTCACGACATTGTATTTTAAGATGGACCAGATCATTTGGGAGGCTGGGTTTTGTGAGGAAGAATGTGGCATTAGGATTTGAAGGAAGACTCATCAACAACCTACATTATGCAGATGACACAACCTTGCTTGCTGAAACTGAGGAGAACCTGAAGCACTTGCTGCAGAAGATCAAGGACTGTAGTCTTCAATATGGATTGAAACTCAACATCAAGAAGATAAAGATTCTTACCACTAGGCCAATTGGCAGCACCATGATGGATGGAGAAGAGATTGAGATTGTTAATAGCTATAGCTTGCTTGGCTCCATAGTCAACACTCTTGACACCAGCAGTCAGGAAATCAAAAGGCTACTTGACTTAGGTAAATCTGTTGTCAGGGACCTTTCCAAGGTACGGAGAAGCAATGATGTCAATCTAGAGACTAAGGTGGGCCCAAACCAGTTCATTGTCTTCACAATTCTTGCTATGTATCAGAGAGCTGGATGACAGAAAGAGAGCTAAAGATGACAGAAGAGTCTTCCGCTGTCGTCGCCGCCATCCTTGGCGCAACTCGCCTCGCTTGTTTCTGCCTGGGAGAGTCCACCACCATCCGCCACCATGGTGAACTTCACGGTAGATCAGATCCGGGCCATTATGGACAAGAAGGCCAACATCCGCAACATGTTCGTCATCGTCCACGTGGACCACGGCAAGTCCACACTGACGGACTCGCTGGTCTGCAAGGCCAGCGTCATCGCGTCCGCGCGGGCCGGGGAGACCCCCTTCAGGGACACCCGCAAGGATGAGCAGGAGCGCTGCATCACCATCAAGTCCACCGCCATCTCCCTCTTCTACGAACTCTCTGAGAAAGACTTGAACTTCATCAAGCAGAGCAAGGACGGCTCTGGCTTTCTCATCAACCTCATCGACTCTCCTGGGCACGTAGACTTCTCCTCTGAGGTGACGGCCGCCCTCCGGGTCACTGACAGAGCCTTGGTGGTGGTGGACTGCGTGTCTGGGGTGTGCGTGCAGACGGAGACGGTGCTGCCACAGGCCATCGCCGAGCACATCAAGCCTGTGCTGATGATGAACAAGATAGACCGGGCCCTGCTCGAGCTGCAGCTGGAGCCCGAGGAGCTCTACCAGACCTTCCAGCGCATCGTGGAGAACGTCAACGTCATCATCTCCACCTACGGCGAGGGCGAGAGCGGCCCCATGGGCAA
>NW_006399752.1:20927461-20940153 GCF_000299155.1 Elephantulus edwardii
GCACAAGACAGAGCAGAGTTTAGAGCTGTTGTACATAGGGCTGCTATGAGTCGCAAGCGAATCAATGGCACATAACCACAATAACAACAACAACAACAATTAATTTTATGACATATTTCCTTATTTAGATCTTCCTAAACTTATGTTGAGACAACTCCTTAGAAATTATTTTGGGACTTTTGTGTGGAACTGCCTGTTGATAAATGCACTGTGCTCCCTACGGATGGCATGCGTCCTCTGCAGTGTCTGGGAGCCCCGGTTTGTCCTACAAAGTGTGCTTACCATACGTGAGCAGACTTCCCCCTTTGCAAGCCAAGCATCCTACACAGTTACTCCACCCCAGCCCTGTTTCTTCCTAGACCTGTTCTACAATTTCTTTCCTTCTTGACTCATTTACCACTAACTCAGTCTAAAAGTGTCACAAGCACTACTTGTGTCATCATCTCCTTGTCCATTGCACTTTTGGTTAATGGAGTCTCCATTAGAGACCTATACTTGGACCAAAAAGCAGTCCTCAGAACAGAGCAAGGAAATACTGTGTAGTTGAAAATCAGGAAAGAAGCGTGTCAGGGATGCATCCTGTCCCCATACCTTTTCAGTCTGTATGCAGAACAGATCTTTCAGGAGGCAGGGCTTTATGAGGAGGAGTGTGGCACCAACATTGGAGCAAGACTCATTAACAACCTACAATATGCAGATAACACAACCTTGCTTACTGAAACTGAAGAAGACATGAAGCACATGCTGCAAAAGGTCAAGGACTGTAGTCTTCAAAATAGATTGAAGCCCAACATCAGAAAGACAAAAATTTGCATCACTGGGCCAATTGGCAGCACCATAATAGAGAAGAGATTGAGGTGGTTAGCAATTACAACTTGCTCGGCTCCACAATCAACACTCTTAATGCCAGCAGTCAGGAAATCAAAATAATTACATTGAGAAAAATCTCCTGTCACGGACCTCTCCAGAGTGCTGAAGAACAACAACGTCAGTCTGGATACAAAGGTGCGCCTATTCCAGGCCATGGTCTTCTCAATTATTTCTTCACAATTACTTCAGAGAGTTGGACAATGCCTAAGGATAACAGAAGAGGCATAGATGCCTTCGAGTTGTGGTGCTGAAAATACCATGGACTGCCAAAAACAAAAAAAAAACCACCACAAAAAAAAAAAAAAAACACAAATCAATCTGTCTTGGAGAGTGTGAAAAAAAGTATTTCCTTAGAGGCTAGGATTTTGAAGCTCCACCTCACTTAATTTGGGCATGTGGTCAGAAGAGATCGATCCTTGGAGAAAAACATCATGCTTGGAAGGTGGACAGACAGCTCAGGAGAGGAAGACCCCAGATGAGATGGAGTGATACAGTAACTGGGGCGATGGGGGTTGGTGTGTCCAAATTTGTGAGACTGGCTCAGGGCAGGGAAGGGTGCAGGGCTGCTCTACATAGGGTTGCTATACTTTACAGGCAACTCAACGGCACATGACAACAATAACATACCATGACAGATATGGAAGCTGGAGTAGTATCCACTTCCTAAACAACATGCCTCTGGAAACTCTATGAACTTTGATAAATGTCTGTAGTTGTAGAGGGGCTTCAGGCCTTTTTGTTCATAGGGTCGCTGTGAGTTGTGCTCGACTCGAAGATGATCAACAACAACAACCGTTAGTCCCCAGATGACAGATACAGTGACCAAGGCAGCCTGGAGCTAGAGACAGAGAAAGTGACATATTTCTACTCACTCACCTGCATTTTTGGTCAACATAAACAGCTTTCTTAGGATTAGAGCCAGATGTTGTCTAGCCATTCATATGGGAGTGTGACTTTTTTTTTAATAGCTTCAGGACAATGAATAGCTTCAACATTTCTTACTGCTTCCATGCCCACATTTATCTCCATTCACATTGCCTCGTATAAGTTGATAAGCTAAGGAAGAGAGCATTTTGTGTTAAGGTCATTGGGCTTTTTTATCTAGGCCAGTCAGGTTTGTTATATTTTGTATTGTTATTGACTGCAGAGGGTTCTTTTAAAATGCATTGTGATATGTTCTCCTGTGAATCTGGGCAGCAATCCATTATAAGTAGAAATTCTATGTTAATAACCCAAAGCTTTAAACAGTAATTGACTCTGCCTGCTAAAGGCTGTCACCTGGACCGCAGATGTGCTTGGCTGTCTGACATCAGAGCTAACCCACTGAACAGAGGTGGGAATCCTGAAGCCAAGGAGTCTGGCCCCTGAACTGGACCTGAGTGCATGCCCAAAGCTAAATGCAAGGCTTTTGAATTTTAAAATGAGACAAGAAATCTGTTCTTTCTCCTTCCTGTCTGTTTGGAACCAATTCATAACTGACCCTCCAGCAGATTTTCAGAGGTTATAAATCACATGGATGAAGATTGTCCACCTTTCCCCATAAGAACAGCTAATGATTTCAGACTGCCTGCACAACTCTTTACCTACTAGGCCACCAGACTCCAAGGAAATGAAAAGGCTATGGCTTCTTTCTCTCTCTCAGTCAATAATTGCTCAAGAGAATGTGCATTTGTTCATCTCTTTCTTTCCAATATATATCATTGTCTTGAATGTATGCTTTTGTGGTTTTTAGTTAACATTTTGAACAAAGCATGTAATACTATTCGTGTAGGTTTTTAATGCAAAAGTTAATATATGTATTTAAAATCAGCCCATTGTCTTTTGTTAGAAAGAAAATTTAATTGAACATAACCATGTTTGTTCTTTCATGTGATATTTTCAGCTGCTCTTACTATGTAAAAATTTTTACATCTTTAAATTTTCCCTTTGCAAAAGTTTCCTGATCCCTGCTTTACAAAACTTAACTTGCTGCTTTAGATAGTAGAAAACTCTTCTGTTTTCTAAACTGCTTGAAGTAACAGAAAACTTGGACTTTTCATCAAAATTCTTGTATTTTTAAAAATTACATGTAAGTTTGTTACCTAAAATAAGCTAATCTTAGAAGTGGAAACAAACTGTGACTAGTATTTCTCCTGGGGTGAGGGGGACTAGAAGTATGCTTATAGAATTCATGTTCATGCATGTATCTATAATTTGTAAAAGGGTCCTTTGGTGACCTAGTGGTAAGAAAGTTCACTGCAATCGCAAAGGCACCAGTTCAAATCCACCAGCTGCTCCTCAGGAGAAGGATAGACAATTTCCTCCCATATGATTTACTGTCTCTGAAAACATACTGAATGGTCAGCTATGGGTAGGTTTTGACTCAATGGCACACAACAATAACAATATTGCTTTATAGTATCTCATTGTATAATTACGTCAGTGTAAAACAGTGTGGCAGGCATGGGAGGTGGTGTCTGATCTCTACTAACTTCATAAGGGGGAAAGAAAAACTCTTCATCAAAAGCATCAGCAGCACAAAGTTATGAGATCAGACACATCCTATGAGGTCAGACATGTCCTCACACTTCCTACCTCCTCCTTAAAATTCTGACACCAACTGTTCCTCCCTTAGAACTCATTTGGATTTGATAATTTGTTGCAATGACCATACAGAAATCACAGACAATACTTATGGGGCTTCTTGGGAAAGTAATAGATTACAATTCATGTAAAGGAACACTCAGGATACAGCTTTTCAGTCAAACCAACCCCCTCTCAGTGGTACCCAAAGGCAGGACCTTTGCTGGCCTTAGTCTCTGTCTTGTTTAAACAAGTATTATAAAGCTCATTTGGCTCTACCAATTATGTGCCACCCCAAGGGAGGAAGACTTGAACTTCTTGCTGCAAAAGATTAAACACTGTAACCTTCAATATGGATTGCATCTCAATGTCAAGAAAACAAAACATATTTGCCACTGGACTGATAGGCAACATCATGATTGACAGAGCAAGATTGAAACTGTAAACAACTTCTCCTTACTTGCATCCATAATCAGTACACTTGGAACCAGGAGACAAGAGATCAGGAGACACATTGCACTGGAAAAGTCTGTAGTCATGGACCTCTCCAACTTATTGAAAAATAATGATGTCAGTTTGAGGAATAAGGTACAACTGTTTCAGGCCATTTCAGTCTTTTCAGTTATTTGCTATGCATCTGAGAGCTGGACAATGACTAAGGATGACAGAAGAATTGATGCCTTTGAGCTGTGGTGCTGGAGAAGGGTACTGAACATCCATTGGACTGCCAAAAGAACAAACAAATAAGTCTTGAAGAAGGTGCAGCCAGAGTGTTCCTTGAAGGCAAAGATGATGAAGCTTCATCTCACATACTTTAAGCATGTTGCCAGGAGAGGTTATTCCTTGGAGAGGGACATCATGCTTGGGAAGATGGAGGTGTAGTGAAAGAGAGGAAGACCCTTGAGCAACTGGGTTGGCATGGTGACTGCAGCAATGGGCATGAGTGTTTCAGTTTGTGAGGATGGCACAGGATAGGACAGTGTTCAGACTGAGTATTCACAGGGCTTCCATGAAGCGAACTAATTTTGATTACACCTAACAACAGCAACCACCACCATTCTTTCAGTAAGCAAGGTGGGTGGGCTCTGGCTTCCTGGGTCCGCTGACCTAGCTTCTCCAGGTACCCAAATGCATTTTCTCAGCTAGAAAGCATCCAGCTTCTTCATTCCATGAATCATAAGCCTACAGTCTGTCTCACTCAGGTCTCTGGCTCTCCATCACCTTTTCTGGCCCATTGCATTTCACTTCCTGTTGTCTTTCACCTTCTCTTAGCACTATAGTGTTTCATTCCTCATTCTTACAGAGCTCTCCATATTCAGAATATGCTGCACTTACCTGTTCTTCCTTCCTGATAGCTGTGAGAGTTCTATTTTCTTCTTCTGGGACAGCTCAACATATGGCTGGCAGCATGATAAAACAGACCAAATCTCCGAGTTAGCATTCCACATAGATAACCTTGTTTGTATAGCACCACACAGAGATGCCATTGATATTGTTTACATTTTTAGCAAGCTATCCAACCCTCTTTATGGACCACAAACACATTTGCATAGTCCTTTCTAGTCACAAGGTGAAAGTCACAAGGACAACGGCTTAGAAGAGCGCATCAAATAAGTCACTACAGCGCAGCTCAGTCTGTTTACCCACATTATTGTTGTTGTTGCTGAGTTCCATTGAGTTGGAACCAACCCATAGCTGACCCTCTGGTGGGTTTTCAGAGGCAGCTAATCACATGGGAGGAGATTGCCCATCAGCTGGTGGCCTCGAACCATGTGCCTTTGGGATTACAGCACAGCTTTTTTCCCACCAGGCCACAAGTGCTCCCTTTCATATTATCTCATAAATTTTAAATTATATTATTAAGCACATTCTTTTCTGTGCAGTTTGGTACATATAAATGCATAAAAGTGACTATATCTAGAAACCTCTTTAAAGGTAGAACCATAAGTTACAAATGTACTAAAATATACTAAATAAATATCACACTGTTTTCCTAGCAGTTGTCCTAATTCCTATTCTCCATAGCCTTATATGAGAATGTCTGTTATTATGCATCCTTATTAACAACTGCGATTTCTAAACTTCATACTTTTTAAAGTGAGATTATACAAAATTGGCACAGAAGTGAAACAGAACTGTGGTGGCTGCATAGAAGAAGGACAAAAGAAATTAAATTTTCGGTAATTGATGCTGAAATAATTGGATATCCTTATGGAGAAAAAATGCAATCAGGTCCCAATCTTACAACACAAACAAAAATCAATTTCAGATGGATTAAAGACTTACATAGAAAAGGCAACATTATAAACTTTTGAAAAATGAATATAAAACTATCTTTGTAGTTTGAGAAAAGCAAGAAAAACATTAGCAAATGTTACTGTTTTAAAATAATATCAGACTTTTGCTTTCAGTCATGAGGAAGTCACCAGATTTATCCTACCACAAAAATTGGGCAAATTATATAAAACTAGACTTTTCAGATTGTGAGCAAAGTAGTGATCTGGCAGCAAAGTAAAACTCTAACCTCTCTGGTTCAGGAGACAGGTTTCAGAGTCTGCAGGGGTCAAGGGGACTAGTGTTCATAAGACAGAGGACTAGAGAAGAAAGAACAGCTTGGAGCAGGCTTCAGAGATCAGCTGAGGGAAACCGCACATTTTCAACTGAAAGATACAAGAAAAGTACAATGGTTTTAATAGTCACAGGATTGTCAATCTCAATCATACCATTTTTGTTGTCAAGTTAAACTGACTCATAGCAACCCTATGAACAACAGATCTGAACATGGTCCTATCTTGTGACATCCAAAACAATGGTCTCAAGCATATTGGGGCTGGTGAGGATGGCACAAGAGAAAGGATCACACCGTTAAACATCTATTATGTGGCCCCAAATTCTCAAGTACTTGCTCTAGAATTTTTTTCTATGATTTGTGAAAACTGTTATATGTCATTGAGTCAGTTACGACTCGTAGTTAGTTACTCTACAAACAACAGATCTGGACATTTCCTGTGCTGAGCCAATTTCACCACTTCCAATACACTTGGCCTATTGTCAATCCATTCGTTGTCACTACGCCAATTCATTTTGCTGAGCGTCTACCTCTCTTGCTCTGACCCTCTACCTTTCCCTGCCTTCTCCAAGGCCTGGCCTCTCCTGACAATATTTCCAAAGTATGTGAGATGGAGCTTCACTAGCCTTGCCTCCAAGGAACACCCCAGTTTCACCTTCTCCAGGACAGATCTGTTTGTTCTCTTGGTACTCCATGGACTACGCAATATTCTTCTCCAGCATCACAACTCAAATGCATCGCTGATTCTTCTGTCATCCTTACTTACAGTATATAGCTCTAAGATGCATAGCAAGCAACTGAAAAGGCCATGGCTTGGGCTAAGGTCACCTTAGTCTTTATACTGGCATTGTTCTTTAGCACTCTGGAGAGGTCTCTGAAAGCAGTTTTTTATTTCCTGACTGCCATTGCCAACGGTGTTGATTATGGATCCAAGTAAGATGAAATTGTTAAAAACTTCAATCATTTTTGCATCTATCATGACACTCCCTATTGGCCAGGTAGTAAGGCTTTTTGTTGAGCCTTAGACTAAGAGTAAAGGGTGGAGACTGCTTCAGGCTGTAACTCAAAATCCTGTAGGGCCCTAAGGCCTGCAGACCTCAGGCCTGTTTTTAATTGTTTTTGGTGAAATTTTCTTCTAGGTTGTATAGCCCTGGTCTGTCCACTTGCTGTACAGAGATAACCTCTGTGTGTGTTGTTGCTGTGAAGCTGAACACTGTGACACTGATGTGTCAAATGTGATAATGGTTACCTGTGGTGGACAGTGTTTGGTGGAGCTCCCCGATTAAAATAACCTTGAAAGAAGGAGTGGCATCCACTTCTGAAATAGCTTGGTTCCAGAAACCCTATGAACCTGGAGAAAGGATGAAAGTTATACAAGCATTCAGGTCTTTCGTTCATGGGGTTGCTATGAGTTGCCTACAACTCGACAGCACTTAACAATAACAATAACAATAACAGCAATGTTGAGATTCAGTCTATATTGAAGGCTGTATTCCTTGATCTTCAAGTCCTCCTCACTGTTAGAGAGCAAGATTGTGTCATCTGCATGATGCAAGTTATTGATGAGTCTTCTGCTGATTTCTGCTTTCTAAAATTCAGCTTCTCGAATAATCTGTTCAGCATATGGATTGGAAGCATATGGAGAAAGGAAACATCCCTGATACATTTATTTCTTAACTTTGAACCATTGGGAAAATATTTTTTTCTTAACACACATTTTCTTATGCAGTAAAGATAGACTCTTATCCTTACCCCTACCCGAAACTAAAAATAGTAATGTACTGAAATGTTAGAGGTAATTTATCTGGAAATATTTACAGATTGGTTTCCATAATAATGAGTAGTCAGCTGTTCTAAATTTAAATGATGATTTTGAACACTGGATAAAATAACATCCAAATAATATTTACTTGTATTAACACTTAGCAATTATGAAGCAAGAATATAAAAATTAATATATTTAACCTACAATTAAATTTAGGAGATTTATCAGATGTTTTTGTACTATCTCCACTAATTAATTTTATGAGAAAAAAAAAAGAGATTGTGGTCTTAATGTAAGAGTGTTATTGTTGTTATGTGCTGTTGAGTCACCTGTAACTCCTAGCTACCCTATGTACAACAGCCCTAAACCCTACTCTATCCTGTGAAAATCTCACTGTCTCTGACACACCTACCCCAATTACCCCAGTCACTGAATCAATCCACCTCATAGAGGGTCTTCCTCTCCTGCGCTGTCCCTTCACCCTCCCAACATGACGTCCTTCTCCAGGGACTGGTCCCTCTGTGCAATATGTTCAAAGTATGTCAAACGAAGCTTTAGAATCTTTGCTCCAAGGAGCAGCCTGGTTTAATTCTTCTTTGGATGAACCTGTTCATTTTCTTAGCAGTCCATGGTATATTCAATAATCTTTTCCTACACCACAGCTCAAAGGCATCAATTCTTCCTAGTCATTGGCCAGCTCTCTTAGACACAGCATGTGATTGCAAAGACCATGGCCTGTGTCAGGCACACCTTAGTCTCCAGAGTGACACAATTGCTCTCCAGTACTTTGGCATGGTCCGTAACAACAGAATTTCCCATTGCAATGCATCTTTTAATTCCCTGGCTCCTGGTGCCAAGGGTGTTGACTGTGGAGCCAAGCAAACTAAAGCTGTGAACAATCTCAATCTCTTCACCATCCATCCTAATGTTGCCAATTGGCCCAGTAGTGAGAATCTTTGTTTTCTTGACATTGAACCTCAGTCCATATTGAAGGCTGTAGTCCTTGACTTTCTGCAGGAAGCTCTTCAGGTCCTCCTCAGTTTCAGCAAGTAGGGTTGTGTCATCTGCATAACACAGATTATTGATGACTCTTCCTCTAATCCTGATGCCACACTTCTCATAGAGCCCAGCCTCCCAGATAATTTGTTCCGCATACAGATTGGATGGAGACGGGATACAGCCCTGGCACACACCCTTCCCCGTTTTGAACCATGCAATATGTTATTAAAAACAAAACCCCTTTGTTTAAAAGCAAAAATTGAAAAAAAAACCCTTTATTATTAAAACCCTCCTATTATTCATTTATCTGTTCCTTGATCTGCTTTTTGTCTACAAACATTATTCACAAATACATATTGGACAGACTTTTGACAGGTTGAGGTGTATTTTGTTAGCATTATAAAAGGCTAGCTCTGGTGGTCTACTGGGTAAGGAGTTGCACTGTCAATCCAAAGACAAGTGGTTCAATTCCACCAGCTACTCCCCAGAAGAAAGATGGGTAATCTTATCTAGTGTGAGTTACAGTCTCTGAAAACCCACCAGAGGGTCAACCTGACAGCAACAAATGAGTGAGAGATATAGGTACAATTCTAGTAAAGAAGCCCAAAAAAGGAATTTCTTACAAACAGATCATAAAAAATTATATCAATAATAGAAGTTGAGATTCATTAATAATTTTATGAAACCTATTTAGTAATCAGACAAAGAATTTAAAAGGGTAAACTGAATTTGGGAGAGTGTAATCTTTATACTTTAAGTTTAATCTTTATACTTTATTTAAATAGAATGACATATTGAAATAGATTTTGCCACTAGAGGGAGCACACACTTTAAAAATACACAGAGCCACCATATTGCCTCAACCACTGTTGTCGTTTTTAAAATAAGCAAAGATCTAGCCTTAAATTTGTGAAGGATTCTTACACTCTCAGCACTCCAGAGTGCTGGGTAGTGTGAACATAATTAAAACAGACTGTAAATGTTGAAAAAGGTAATCTCTGATTAAACAAAATTAAGGTTATGAATTTAATTTACTCCCATAGTCTCCACAAATATAACATATTTTTAAAAGGGTTGTTGTTAGGTGTCATCGAGTCAACTACAACTCATGTGAACCTTATGAACAATATATCAAAACATTGCCCTATCCTGCCCCATTGTCATAATCCCTGCAATGCTCAAACTCATTGTTGTAGCTGTTGTCAATCCATTTTATTGAAGGTCTTCCACATTTTTACTAATCCTTCACATTTTCAAGCATGATATATTTTTTTTCAAGGACTATACTTTGCTGAGGGAGCACTGGTGGCCTAGTGGCAAGAAGCTGCGCTACAATCCCAAAGGCACATGGTTCAAATCCACTAGCTGCTCCAAGAGAGAATGGGTGATCTGAAAACCCTCTGGAGGGTCAACTATGGATGGGTACTGACTTGACAGTACACAAGAGTCAACAACAACATACTCTCTTGAAAAGGTATGGAGACAGAATGCATCCCTGACACACTCCCTGCCTGATTTTGAACAATGCAATGTTTCCCTGCTCTGTTCTGAGGATTGCTTCCTAGTCCAAGTATGTTGTGATAATGTGCGATCAAGTTGCCTGCAACTCATAATGATGATATGTACAACAACTCTTAACCTTGCTTCATTCTAAGCCAATCTTACTGTCTCAGACACACTTACCCGTTTTACTCCAATCACTGAATCAATCCAACTCCTCGAGGGTTTTCCTCATTTGGGTTGTTCCTCCATCCTCCCAAGCATGATATCCCTTTCCAAGGACTGGTTACTCCTTGGACCATGCCCAAAGTATGTCAGATGGAGTTTCATAATCTTTGACTCCAAGGAGCAGCCTGGTCTCACCCTCTCTAGGATGAACCTGTTTGTTCTCCTAGTAGTTCATGGTATATTCAATATTCTTCAGCACCACAGCTCAAAGGCATCAATTCTCCTTCTATCATCCCTAGTCATTGTCTAGCTTTCTGATGCATAGGAAGTAATTGTGATGCCTATGGCCTGAATCAGGTGCACTTTAGTCTCCAGACTGATATTAATGCTCTTCAGTACTCTGAAGGTGTTCCTGACAGCTGACTTACACAATGCAATTTGTCTCTTGATTTCCTGGCTGCTGGAACCTAGAGTGTTGACTGTGGAGCCAAGCAAACTAAAGCTGTTAACTGTTTCAATCTCTTCACCATCTATCATAATGCTGCCAACAGGCCCAGTAGTGAGAATCTTTGTTTTCTTGATATTGAGCTTCAATCCATATTGAAGGCTGCAGTACTTGACCTTCTGCAGCAAGTACTTCAGGTCCTCCTAAGATTCAGCCAGCAAGGTTGTGTCATAATACAGGTTGTTCATGATTCTTCTTCCAATTTTGATGCCCCATTTCTCCTCATAGAGCCTAGGCATGCAGATGATCTTTTCTGAATATAGATTGAAAAGGTATAGAGATAGGACATACCCATGGTGTACACCTGATTTTAAACCATATAGTGTTTTCTTGCTCTGTTTTGACAACTACCTCCTGGTTCAAATAAAGGTTTTGCATAAGCATGATCAAATGTCCTGGGATCCCGTTCTTCTCAGAGTAAGCCACAGTTTGTTATGATTCACACAGTCAAATGTCTTTGCATAGCCAATGAAACACAGATAGATACTCCTCTAGTACTCTCTACTTTCAGCCAAGATCCATCTAACATTACCTGTAATATCCCCAGTACCATAGACTCTTCTAAACCCAACCTACACTTCTGGCAGTTCTCTGTTGATATTCTGTTTCAGTCATTTTTGGATAATTTTCAGCAGAATCTTGCTTGCATGTAATATTAATGATATTGTTCTATAATCTTTACACTCTGTTGGGTCATCTTTCTTTAGAATGGGAACAAATACAGATCTCTTCCAAGTTTTTGTTCTCCAGATTTGTTGGAACAACTTGGTAAGCACATTCAGGGCAGCATCTTTAGAAATATGTCAATTGGTGTGCTGTCAATTCCTGGGGCCTTGTTTTTTGCCAATTCCTTTAGAGCAACTTCTTCTTTCATTACTGCATGCTCTTGCTCATTCATTGTTTCATGAAATTCTTCTGTGTCAGCCAATACTTTTTGGTACAGTGCCTCTGCATACACTTTCCATCTTCTTTTAATGCTTCCTGGTGCAAGTATAGGTTTCAAGTAAACACAATCAGGTATTCTTGGATTCCCATTCTCCTCGAGGTTAACCACAATTTGTTGTGAACCATACCTTTTCATAGTCAATGGAACATGGATAGATATCCCTCTGGTACTCTTTGCTATCTGTCAAGATCCACCTGACATTGGAGATAATTTCTCTAATGCAATGGTCTCTTCTAAACCTAGCTTGTATTTCTAGTAGTTCTCTGTTATTGTGCTGTTAGAGTTCTTTCTAGATAATCATCAACAGGATTTTGCTTGCGTGTGATATGAGTGATATTGTACAATAATTTTCACACTCTTCCAGGTCACCTTTTTTTTGGAATTGGAATAAATATGGATCTCTTCCAGTCAGTTGGCCAGGTAGTTGTCCTCCAGATTTCTAGACACAACTTGGTGAGCCCGTCCAGCCCAGTATCTGTTGGTTGAAATATGTCAATTGGCATTCCATCAATTCCTGGGCTTTATTTTTTGCCAAGTTCTTCAGAGCAGGCTGGACTTCTTCCTTCATCACCATTTCCTCTTGATCATATGTTGTTTCTTGAAATTCTTTTGTGTCAGCTAATTCTTTTTGGTACAATGACTCTGTATACTCCTTTCATCTTAATACTTCCTGGATAATTCAATATTCTACCTATAGCATCCTTAAGTATTTCAACTTGAGGCTTGAATTCGTTCTTTAGTTCCTCAGCTTAAGAAATACTAAGTATGGCCCTTTTGATTTTTGGAAACCAGTGTTTTGCACATTTCA
>NW_006399752.1:20941353-20958781 GCF_000299155.1 Elephantulus edwardii
TTACCACTAGGCCAATTGGCAGCACCATGATGGATGGAGAAGAGATTGAGATTGTTAATAGCTATAGCTTGCTTGGCTCCATAGTCAACACTCTTGACACCAGCAGTCAGGAAATCAAAAGGCTACTTGACTTAGGTAAATCTGTTGTCAGGGACCTTTCCAAGGTACGGAGAAGCAATGATGTCAATCTAGAGACTAAGGTGGGCCCAAACCAGTTCATTGTCTTCACAATTCTTGCTATGTATCAGAGAGCTGGATGACAGAAAGAGAGCTAAAGATGACAGAAGAGTCTTCCGCTGTCGTCGCCGCCATCCTTGGCGCAACTCGCCTCGCTTGTTTCTGCCTGGGAGAGTCCACCACCATCCGCCACCATGGTGAACTTCACGGTAGATCAGATCCGGGCCATTATGGACAAGAAGGCCAACATCCGCAACATGTTCGTCATCGTCCACGTGGACCACGGCAAGTCCACACTGACGGACTCGCTGGTCTGCAAGGCCAGCGTCATCGCGTCCGCGCGGGCCGGGGAGACCCCCTTCAGGGACACCCGCAAGGATGAGCAGGAGCGCTGCATCACCATCAAGTCCACCGCCATCTCCCTCTTCTACGAACTCTCTGAGAACGACTTGAACTTCATCAAGCAGAGCAAGGACGGCTCTGGCTTTCTCATCAACCTCATCGACTCTCCTGGGCACGTAGACTTCTCCTCTGAGGTGACGGCCGCCCTCCGGGTCACTGACAGAGCCTTGGTGGTGGTGGACTGCGTGTCTGGGGTGTGCGTGCAGACGGAGACGGTGCTGCCACAGGCCATCGCCGAGCACATCAAGCCTGTGCTGATGATGAACAAGATAGACCGGGCCCTGCTCGAGCTGCAGCTGGAGCCCGAGGAGCTCTACCAGACCTTCCAGCGCATCGTGGAGAACGTCAACGTCATCATCTCCACCTACGGCGAGGGCGAGAGCGGCCCCATGGGCAATACCATGATTGATCCTGTCCTGGGTACAGTCGGCTTTGGGTCTGGCCTCCATGGCTGGGCCTTCACTCTCAAGCAGTTTGCTGAAATGTATGTTGCCAAGTTTGCTGCCAAGGGAGACGGCCAGCTGGGGCCTGCTGAGCGGGCCAAGAAAGTTGAGGACATGATGAAAAAGCTCTGGGGTGACCATTATTTTGACCCTGCCAATGGCAAGTTCAGCAAGTCAGCCACCAGCCCCAATGGCAAGAAGCTGCCCCGGACATTCTGCCAGCTCATCCTGGACCCCATCTTCAAGGTGTTTGATGCAATTATGAACTTCAGGAAAGAGGAGACTGCAAAACTGATTGAGAAGTTGGACATCAAGCTGGACAGTGAAGACAAGGACAAAGAGGGCAAGCCCCTCCTGAAGGCTGTGATGCGCCGCTGGCTGCCGGCTGGGGATGCCCTGCTGCAGATGATCACCATCCACCTGCCCTCACCTGTGACAGCCCAGAAGTACTGCTGTGAGCTGCTCTACGAGGGGCCCCCCAATGATGAGGCTGCCATGGGTATTAAAAGCTGTGACCCTAAAGGTCCCCTGATGATGTACATTTCCAAAATGGTGCCAACCTCTGACAAAGGCCGGTTCTATGCCTTTGGATGGGTCTTCTTTGGGCTTGTGTCCACTGGCTTGAAGGTCAGGATCATGGGGCCCAACTACACTCCTGGGAAGAAGGAAGACCTGTATCTGAAGTCGATCCAGAGGACCATCTTGATGATGGGCCGCTATGTGGAGCCCATTGAGGACGTGCCATGGGGGAACATTGTGGGTCTGGTGGGTGTGGACCAGTTTCTGGTGAAGACTGGCACCATCACCACCTTCTAGGACACCCACAACATGCGCATCATGAAGTTCAGGGTCAGCCCTGTGGTCATGGTCGCCGTGGAGGCCAAGAACCCTGCCGACTTGCCCAAGCTGGTGGAGGGCCTGAAACGGCTGGCCAAGTCAGATCCCATGGTGCAGTGCGTAGTTGAGGAGTCAGGTGTACACATCATTGCTGGGGCTGGGGAGCTGCACCTGGAGATCTGCCTGAAGGAACTGGAGGAGGACCACGCCTGCATCCCCATCAAGAAATCCTACCCAGTGGTCTCCTACCGCGAGACTGTCAGCGAGGAGTCCAACGTGCTGTGCCTGTCCAAGTCCCCCAACAAGCACAACCGTCTGTACATGAAGGCTCGGCCCATCCCCGACGGCCTGGCCGAGGACATTGACAAGGGCGAGGTGTCCTCCCGGCAGGAGCTCCAGCAGCGGGCCCGCTACCTGGCTGAGAAGTATGAGTGGGATGTGGCTGAGGCTCATAAGATCTGGTGCTTCGGGTCCGACGGCACTGGCCCCAACATCCTCACTGACATCACCAAGGGTGTGCAGTATCTCAACGAGATCAAGGACAGCGTGGTGGCCGGCTTCCAGTGGGCCACCAAGGAGGGGGCACTGTGTGAGGAGAACATGCGGGGTGTGCGTTTTGATGTCCATGATGTGACCCTGCACACTGACGCCATCCACCGCGGGGGCGGCCAGATCATCCCAACGGCCCGGCGCTGCCTCTATGCCAGCGTACTGACTGCCCAGCCCCACCTCATGGAGCCCATCTACCTGGTGGAGATTCAGTGTCCTGAGCAAGTGGTCGGTGGTATCTACGGTGTCCTGAACAGGAAGCGAGGGCATGTCTTCGAGGAGTCCCAGGTGGCTGGCACCCCCATGTTTGTTGTGAAGGCCTACTTACCTGTCAACGAGTCCTTTGGCTTCACAGCAGACCTGAGATCCAACACTGGTGGCCAGGCCTTCCCGCAGTGCGTGTTCGACCGCTGGCAGATCCTGCCCGGCGACCCCTTCGACAACACCAGCCGCCCCAGCCAGGTGGTGGCTGAGACGCGCAAGAGCAAAGGCCTGAAGGAGGGCATCCCGGCCCTGGACAACTTCCTGGACAAACTGTAGGTGGCCCTCCTGCGGCAGCCGGCAGCCATGGGGGACTCGGCCAGCGCGCCCACAGCAACCTGCCCTCGCATTCCCACACCTGGAGATGTCTCCGCCCCCCGGGCCTGCTCAGTGCCATCGCTCACCTCCACTCACAGCACATCGCCCGGTATTTATTCAAGATTGCAGAGGAGAGTGGCCTTGTCCAAGGACTCATTCGGCTGGTGGGGAGTGGTGGGTGGGACACCTGACACTTGCCCCTGTTTGGAAGGAAACACAAATGTCCAAAAATTTTAAGAATTAGTGCATTAAGAGGTTTATTTGGGTAAGTGGCCCTTAGTGGACTCCCTGCCCCTTCCTTAGGAGGGGACGGGGACAGGTAGACATTTCTCTATGGACAGAAACTAGAAGGCAAGAAGTGGTGTGTGGTGTCACCGAGTACGGCCCGCTGTCGGTGCCACAGGAGTAATAAATTGGCATGGTGGTGACCAACGGGGGAAAAAAAGATGACAGAAGAAGGATAGATGCCTTTGAGCTGTGGTGCTGGAGAAGAGTTGATCATAACATGACCCACCAAGAAAATAAATAGGTCTGTCTTGGAGATGGTGAAACCAAGTTTGTCCTTGGAGGCTATGATTTTGAAGCTCCATCTCATATACTTTTGGGCATGTGGACAGAAGAGAGCTTGGAGAAGCACATCATGCTCAGAAGGGTGGAGGGAGAAAGTGAGACTGGCTCAGAACAGGGCAAGCTTCAAAACTGTTTTATATAGGGTCACTATATGTGGAAGGCAACTTGATGGCACATAACAGCAACATACTCTCCTGACACCATGTCCAAAGTATGTTAGATATAGTTCCACCATCCTTGCCTCTAAGGAGTGTCTTGGTTGCACTTTCTCCAAGGCAAATTTGTTTATTTTTATGGAAGGCCATGAAAACATCAATACTCTTCACCAAAACAACTCAAAATTATCACTTTTTTTTTCAGTTTTCCTTATTCATGATCCAATTTTCACACGCATATGAAGCAATTTAAAATACCCTGGCTTGGGGCAGTCACAATTTAGTTTTAAAGAGATTTTCTTTTAATAGCCACTTTTCCTTTCAACATGAAAGCTGTGTGCAGTTATTTATTAGGTAAGTATATTATTGTGTTAGCTTATTTAAGAAATAAGGACATGAGTGTCATAATTTTTTGTTACATATATATGAAGTACATAAGCTTTCAGCTCTATCAAGTTCTGGAATGTTTCTTTCACCAACCCTCTCAACACTATCCCCACTGTCATAGCCCTGTCTCAAGGGAATATTGCCTCTGCCTGTATTTTCGTGATTGTTTTCTCAGCTTCCTTACCTTCACCGGGGAGCTCTGGTAGCTTAGTGGTGAGGAGTTGTACTGCCAACCCAAAGGCAAGTAGTTTGAGTCCATTAGCTGCTACATGGGATAAAGACAGGCAATCTCCTCTCATCCAGTTTACTGCCTCTAAAAACCCAATTCAACTTCCAGATTAAGACAGAATAAGAAGGAGGATTAGGGAGCCCAGGTGGCTTTGTGGTAAGGAATTGTGCTGCCAATGCAAAGGGTCACAGCTCAAATCCACCAGCTGCTCTGCCAGAGAAAAATGAACAATCTCCCCCTGTGCAATTTACTGACTTTGAAAACCTGCTGGAGGGTCAGTTATGAGTCAGTTCCAACTTGATGATAGACAACAACAACAACAATAACAACAAAAATTGGCTATCTACTTCTGAAAGAATAGGCCTTTAAAAATCCTATGAACAATTCAGAGGAACACTTTTAGACAGTACTATAGGTACTTTCCTTAGAGTGGAAGAGTAAAAGATTAAAAAAAAATGAAGAGAAATAGGTGTAATCATCCATTAATAATTTGAACATGGCATGTACAAAGTATGAATGTAGGAGAATTAGGAATTATAAAACATGAAATGGAATGCATAAAGATCAATATTGTTGTTGTTATGTGCCATTGAGTCATTTGTGACTCATAGCGACCTTATATACAAGAGCCCTGAAACCTGCTATATCCTGTGCCAACTTTGTCTCCAACACACCAACCTTCATTACCCCAGTCACCATATAAATTCATCTCATTGATGATCTCCCTCTCTTTCTCCATTCCTCCATGTTCCTAAGCATAATGTCCATCTCCAAGGACCAATCCCTCCTTGCAACATGCCCAAAGTCAGATGAAGCTTCAGAATCCTTGCCTCCAAGGAGCAGGTCGGCTTCACCTTCTCTAGGATGAATCTGTTTGTTCTCCTGGCAGTCCATGGTATATTCAACACTCTTTTCCAGCACCACAGCTCAAAGGCATCAATTCTCTTTCTATCCTCCCTAGTCAATGTCCAGCTCTTTGACACATAGCAAGCAATTATAAAGACTATAGCCTGGATATGGTGCACCTTAGTCTCTAAATGGACATTGCTGCTCTTCAGTACTCTGGAGAGGTCCCTGACAATCAACTTTCTCAGTGCAATTCATCTCTTGATTTCCTGGCTGCTGGAACCAAGAGTGTTGACTGTGGAGCCAAGCAAACTAAAGCTGTTAACGGTTTCAATCTCTTCACCATCTACCATAATGCTGCCAACAGGCCCAGTAGTGAGAATCTTTGTTTTCTTGATGTTGAGCTTCAATCCATATTGAAGGCTGCAGTCCTCGATCTTCTAAAGCAAGCACTTCAGGTCCTCCTTAGTTTCAGCAAGTAGGGTTGTGTCATCTACATAACGCAGGTTGTTCATGAGTCTTCTTTCAGTCCTGATGCCACATTCCTCCTCATACCGCTCAGTTTTCCAGATGATCTGTTCTGTATATACATGGAAAAGGTATGGAGACAGATGCATCCCTGGCATACAAAATGGGTTGGCTTGGCATTGGTTGCTTTGAATCAGACAATCATATCATCTACTATGCTTAAAATAAGAAACTGGGCAACAATAGTGTTGCATTCCTAGAAAAAATAATTTCAAGGTCTATTCTGAAATACAATGCTGTGAACAATAGGACACAATCCATAAACACACAAGGAAGACCTATTTAATACAATGATAATTCAAATATTCACATCAATAGCTAAGGCCAAAGATGAGGAAATAGAAGAATTCTATGAACATCTGCAGTCTGCAACAGACCAAACACATAGATAAGATGCATTAATATAAAATAATCATGACTAGAATGCAATAGTTGGAAACAAAGTAGAAGAATTGGTAGTTGAAAGTCATGGACTTGAGAGAAATAGGCTAGAGATCAAATTATTAAATTTTGTACATTCAATGATTTAGTCATAGCAAATATCTTTTAAAAGAAATACATACAACTATACACATAGACTTCATCTGATGGATAGCACAGGCATCAGATTGACTATAGCTGTGAAAATCACTGGAGAAGTGCAATATCAGCAATCAAAACCAGAGCAGACCATCAATTCCTCTTGTGCAAGTTCACATTGTAGTTAAAGAAAATTAGAACAAGTCCCCAAGAGTCAAAATACGACCTTATGTCTATCCCACCCGAATTTAAAAATCATCTAGAGTACAGGTTTGAAGCATTGAACACTAAAGATTGCAGACCAAATGACTTTTGGAGTGACATCAGAGATACCATCTACAAAGAGAGCAAAAGGTCACTGCAAAGACAGAGGAGGAAGAAAAGAGCAAAGTGAAAGTCAAAACAGACTGAAAATTGCATTAGAGCATAAAGAAGTCAGAAGAATTGCTTAAGTAAAAAGAGATGAACAGAAGATTTCAAAGGGCAACTTGAAAAGAGTATTATAATAAAAAGCTGGAGAAAAGCTGAAGTTAGAGAGCAAAAAAGGAAGAATTCTCTTGGCATTTTTAAAACTGAAAGGATTGAAAAACAAATTCAAGCTTCAAGTTTTAATACAGAGAGATGCTATGGTCAAAATCCAGAATGATCTGGAAAGCATCAAGAAAATACGGAAGGAATACATGGAGTCACTGTACTAAAAAGAATTAGTTAACGCTGAAAATGTTCAGGAAGTTGTTATTGTTGTTGTTATGTATCATCAAGTCACTTGAGACTCATAGTGACCCTCTTATGTACAAGAGCCCTAGACCCTGCTCTATCCTGTGTCAATCTATCGTCTCTGACACACCTACCCCCATTACCCCATTTACTGAATCGATCCATATCATCAAGGGTCTTCCTCTCTTGTACTGTCCTTCCACCCTCCCAAACATGATGTTCCTCTTCAAGGACCAGTCCCTCCTTGTAACATGTCCAAAGTATGTCAGACAAAGCTTCAGAATCCTTTCCTCCAAAGAGCAGCCTGTTTTCACCCTCTCCGGGACGAATCTGTTTGTTCTTCTAGCAGTTCATGGTATATTCAACACTCTTCTACAGCACCACAGCTCAAAGGTATCAATTCTTTTTCTAGCATCCCTAGTCATTGTCCAGCTCTCTGACAGGAAACTGCCAGAAATACAAGCTGGGTTTAGAAAAGGCCATGGTACCAGGGATATAATTGCTGATGATAGATGGATTTGGCCGAAAGCAGAGAATACCAGAAGAATGTCTATTTGCATTCAATTGACTTGAATAGTCAATTGACTATTTGACTGTGTGTATCATAACAAACTATGGCTAACATTGAGAAGGATGGGAATTTCAGAACACTTAATTATGCTTGTAATGAAATGTTACTATTATTATTGTTGTTATTTTATGCTGGTTTACTTGCAAAGTTCATAGAGTTTGCATTCATTGTTTTCCATACTGGATCTTTCCCCTTTCCTTTACCCACTCCTCCCTATGGTACAGTAACATAATGGAATATTATGCAGCAAGCAGGAGCAATGATTTTGTAAATTACTACCTAACATGGGAGGGACAGGAGAGCATTATGCTAAGTGAACTAACTCTTTCTCATCAAGACAAATACTGCATTAGACCATTATTGTAGAATGAGTACGAGGATACAATGATTATGTGTGTCATAATCATAATGAAATCTTCTGAACCTTTGTTTATACAGATGAGACAACCTGGCTTGCGGAAAGTGAAGATGACCTGAAGTGTTTGCTGTAGAAGATCAAAGACTGTAGCCTTCAATATGGATTGCATCTCAAAGTAAAAAAAAATATTCTCACCACTGGACCAACAGGGAACATCATTATAGATGGAGAATAGATTGAAGCTGTCAGCAGCCTTATCTTACTTGGATTCACAATCAATACACTTGGCACCAGCAGTTAAGAGATCAAGAGACACATTTGCACTTGGAAATTCTGCAGTCAGGGAACTCTCCAAATTATTGAGGAGCAATGATGTTACTTTGAGGACCTAACTAAGGTGCACCTGATTTAGGCCATGGTCTTTTCAATCACTTGCTGTGCTATTGAGAGCTGGACAATGAACAAAGATGACAGAGAATTGCTGCCCTTGAACTGTGGTGTGGAGAAGAGTATAGAATATCCCATGAACTGCCAAAAGAACAGATATTATGTCTTGAAGAAAGTGCAGACAGAGTGTTCCTTGGAGACAAAGATGATAAAGCTTCTTCTCACATATTTTTGGCATGTTGCTAAAAGAGGCTATTTCTTGGAGAAAAACATCATGGCTGGGAAAGTGGAGGGACAGAAAAGAAAGGAAGACTGTCTATGAGGTGAATTGGCACAATGACTGCAGTATTGGGCTCAAGTATATCAGTGTGAAGATGGCACAAATAGGTCACAATAAGATCTGTTGTTCATAGGGTCACTTTGAGTTTTACTGTACTCATAGGCACCTAACAAAAACCAACAACATACCTACATACCTAGCCCAGGAAGTTGTGCGAACAGAGCAAGGAAATGAGGTGTGTCAGGGCTGTATCCTTTCTCTATATCTATGCAATCTGTATGCTATGCAAATCATTAGAGAAGCTGGACTCTGTGAAGAAGAATGTGGTGTCAGGATTACAGGAAGACTCATCAACAGCTTGCGATTTGCAGATGACACAACATTCTTTGCTGAAAGTGAGGAGGACTTGAGGAGCTTGCTGCAGAGGATCTAGGACAGCAGCCTTTAGTAAGGATTCTATCTCAGCATCAAGAAAACAAAACTGCTCACCACTGGGCCAATAGGCAACATCATGATAGGTGGAGAAAACTTGGAATTGTCAATGATTTCATTTGCTTGAGTCTATAATCAACAACTGACCCACAGTCAGGAGATAAAGAGATATACTGAGGAGCAATGATGTCAGTTTAAAGGTTAATGTGTCTGATTCAAACCACAATTTTCCAATCCCTTCTATGCTCCTGAGAGCTAGACAATGAATAAGGATGACAGGAAAAGAATTGACACATTGGCGTTGTGGTGTTAGAGAACAGTATCCCTTGGAGTGCTTGGGCAGCTAAAAGAAAAAGCAGATATGTTTAGAGAAAATGTAATCCAGGTGCTCCTTGGAGGCAAGGAGGTGAGGCTTCATCTCATATTTTGGATATGCTGTTAGTAGAGGCTATTCCTTGGATGAAGACATCATGCCTGGAAAGGTGGAGGGTCAGCAAAGGAGAGGAAGACCCTCAATGAGAGGGTTGTTATCATGTCTGTGCTCAAGCGTGTTGGGGTTGGTAAGGATGATGCAGGATAGGACAGGGTTCAGATCTGTTGTTCATATGGTTGCTGTGAGTTGTACTCATTTTGATAACTCCTAATAACAACAACAGTAACCCACTGGACGGTCAGCTATGAGTTGGTTCTGACTCAACTGTCCATAACAATCTTCAAAGGTCGCTCTATGTCTAATCCTCCCAGGTGCAATTAACTGTATACATCACTTCCAAATAAACTTTCACAAAGTCCTTTCTTAAATTGTGTCTGTTTTCTACTCAGAAACCTTTTTGTAGTTCCTCATTTCTATTGAATAAATCCACAAATCACCACTTGGCATTCAAGATCCAATTCATTACCAGCTGTGACTCAGGACAAACATCCCCAGCAGAAATAACTTGCTCCCTCTCTTCTGAATTCTCATATCATTTTTTTTTCTGTACTGATTTTGTGGTCTATTTTCTTTCTTATTTGTTTTATGGTTACTTGTAAGTAAGCATGTGTTACTTCCCATGTCGACTTCTGTAAGGGCTGGAGCCCTTTTACCCTGATATCAGAGAGAAAGCAGGTAGGTTGATAAGGCCTGCAGGATTTTCTAGATATTTCTAAGGGAAGATTGACAAGACCTGGTAGTTTGGTCATCAATCATAACTTCGCAAGCCACTCTAAAATGCAGTGATTCAAGCCAACAATTGACCATCATCTCTCAAGATTTTGAGGCTTGGCTACACTGCTACACTCGGCCAAGTGGTTCTCACTGGAGTCTCACTTGTGTTCAGATGCTGGCTGGGCTGGAGTAACCTGAACACTCATCTGGACTGGAAATCCAAGAAACTTTTTCACTCACTTGTCTGACCTTTCAGTGGCCAAAATGGCTGAGGGCTGGCCAACACTTTGCTTTTTCTCATGGTTCCTTCATATTGTTTACAAAACCCCTACCTTTCCTGTGATATTCTGTAATCATAAAGATAAGATCCACACACTGAACAACAGGATCAACCTCCAAACATGGCAGGTGAGAGATTGAAGGGAATGCTACTAGTGAGACAAGGGAAGCAGAGGATGAAAGTAAGAAGGCAGATGTTGAGACTCAGACATTTCCACATGTGATGAGACCAGTAGTCCTGGACTTGGACAGGTTGAAGGCATCTAGAGGTGTTGTAAGAACATGCATGATGGGGAGGGAGGAAGAATATTGAATATGCTTTGTACTTTATTGAGAAAAATATTGAATGCACTCTGTAATTGCCATGACTCAGATTTCATACAAAGTGAGTATAGTGTAAGGAGACCTCATAACAGTAGTGTGTTTAGTGACTTATCAAAAAGTCTAAAGTTGAACACACCAGCCCCTGCTTGGATGAAAGACGTGGCAATCTGTTCCTGCAAAGATCAGAAACCCTATAGGGCAATTCTCCTCTGTCCAATAGGGTCAGTATGAGCTGGTTGTTGGCACTAGAGGGTTGGCATTTTGGTGGTTTATGTTAGACTTGAAGATTATCCAAAAATGACTGGAACAGCACATCAGCAAAGAACTGCCAGAAGTCCAGGCTGGGTTTAGAAGGGGTCGTGGTACTAGGGATATTGTAGCTGATGTTAGATGGATCTTAGCTGAAAGCAGGGAATACCAGAGGAATGTCTATCTATGTTTCATTGACTATGGAAAGGCATTTGACTGTGTGGATCATAACAAACTGTGGCTGACTCTGAGAAGAATGGGAATCCCAGAACACTTGATCGTGCTAATGTGAAACCTATGCTTGGACCAGGAGGCAGTAGTCAGAACAGAGCAAGGAAACACTGCATGGTTCAAAATTGGGCAGGGCGTACGCCAGGGATGTGTCCTATCTCCATACCTTTTCAACCTATATGCAGAATGATTATCTGGGAGGCTGGGCTCTATGAGGAGAAATGTGGGGTCAAGATTGGTGGACGATTTATCAACAATCTGCGTTATGCAGATGACACAACCCTGCTTGCTGAAACTGAGGAGGACCTGAAGCACCTGCTTCAGAGGGTCAAGGACTGCAGCCTCCAATATGGATTGAGGTTCAATGTCAAGAAGACAAAGATTCTCACCACTGGACCAATTGGCAGCATCAGGATGGATGGTGAAGAGATTGAGACTGTTCACAGCTTTATTTTGCTTGGCTCCACAGTCAACACTCTTGGCACCAGTAACCAGGAAATTAAAAGGCCCATTGCCATGGGAAAGTCTGCTGTTAGGGCCCTCTCCAAAGTACTGAAGAGCAATGGTGTCTCTCTGGAGACTAAGGTGCGTCTGATACAGGCCATGGTGTTTGCAATCACTTGTTATGCATCAGAGAGTTGGACAATGACCAAGGAGGATAGAAGGAGAATTGATGCCGTTGAGCTGTGGTGCTGGAGAAGAGTGTTGAGAATACCATGGACTGCTAGGAAAACAAACAGATTCATCCTGGAAAGGGTTAAACTGGGTGGCTCTTGGGGGCAAGGATTCTGAGGCTTCATCTGACATAATTTGGACATGCTGTGAGGAGAGACCGGTCCTTGGAGAGGGACATCATGCTTGGGAGGGTGGAGGGACAGCGCAGGAGGGGAAGGCCCTCTATGAGGTGGATTGATTCAGTGACTGGGGTAATCGGGATGGGAGTGTCAGAGACAGTGCGATTGGCACAGGATAGAGCAGAGTTTAGGGCTGTTGTACATAGGGTCTCTGTGAGTCGCAAGCGACACGACGGCACATAAGAACAACAACAACAACAACAACATGTTAGACTTCTCACAACTCCATGCAGAGACCTGGATTTGTGTCTGGCCAATATAGCATATACTTCCCAGATATCATGCTGAGGAAAGTAGAGAGTGAGTGGAAGACCCTTAACAACATAGATTGACACGCCGAGTGCAACAAGAGGCTTGAGCACGGCAGAATTCACGACTATGATGCAGGATAGCGCCAAGTTTCGATCTATTGTTCATAGGGTTCCTATGAGTCATAGCCAACCCCACAACACCTAAAACCAACAATATAACTAGATGCATATATGACCCATCTGTCAGAAGAAGCTTACTTATTGCTGTATTGATGGGTAGGTTTCAGTAGAGCTTCCAGACTAGAAAAGCCAGTCCATTTAGTGCCAAAAATAAGCCAAAGAAAAGCCTAAAGATCATACCTGTCTGATTAGAAACTAATGGTGGAGAAATAAACAACATTGTAATAATTGTGCTTGGGGTCATCAGGAGTTGGAGACGATTCTCTTACTTGTTAAGTGCCACCCAGTCAACAGTAGCAGCCCGGTGAACAATGGCTCTCAACCCTGACCTATCTTGTGCCATCCTCACCATCCCACACTCTTGAGCCCATTGCTACAGTCAGTTCACCTTTGTTGAGGGTCTTCCTCTTTTATGCTGACCTTTCACCTTTCCAAGCAGAATGTCCTTCTCCAAGGATTGCCCTACAGTAGCTAACAACAAGAATGATCCTTTTAAGATGAGATCAAACCAGGATTATGACTTGAGAAAGAATAAAGCTATAAGCAAGTGTTAGTAATGTGACTAACACCAACCATTTGACTTTGCATTTATCTTAAAGCTGGGTGATCAGGGTCTGTTCCACTAGCTCAGTCTTTAAGATTTTGTTGGGTTTTTGGTTTTAGAGGTTTTTTTTTAAAAAAAAAAACCCCACAAAATTTTTAAATGAAGAATTGAGATAGATCATATAGTTGCAAAAAGTATAAAAGGAAAGGTGTTGATGTTTGGGTAAAGTTAAGATTGAGGGGTGAGTTAGAGTTAGGAAGAGTCTCCGACTCCTATCGTCTCCTAGATACGGGTTTAAACATTTTGCTTTCCTGGCTAAAAAAAAAAGATTTGAGGGACGTGAGTGTCAGAGCGTGCACACTGATGCCTTTTGCACGCAGTCTTGTTAATACTCTTTGAAGCACAGTAGAACATTCTTAGGGGAAACAATGTCCACTGACCTCATTCCAAGAAACCAGTAACAACATCCAGTGTCTTTGAGAAGGCAAGGAGAAAACATTGGGAAGCGAGGCTTCAGAGCAAAGGAGTGAGCAGCACAGGCCACTCTTTCAGACTTTCAGACTTCACAGTAGGATTTTGGCGCCTGGGATAAACAAAGGCGCTGGCAGGAAGTAAAGCTAAAAATCAGTGGAGGGGGCTGGCAGGCCACAGCCAAAGCAGGGGGCAGTGGGCAGCGAAAGCCTCAGGATCCCTGGTCCTCTCACTCCAACCACCTCTTGCTTAAACGTGTTGAGTGGATGTCATTGGCCGAAAGGCCTCCAGGTAGCAGGGCGGGCAGGTGTTGCCCTTGTAACTGAGAGGAAGGCAGGCGGCCAGCTGCAGGCAGTCAGGGCTGAGGGCGCGGGAGACCCGCTTGCCAAGCCCATTCCCAGGCTCTCTGACTCTCTAGGAAAGAGGGGGAATGCCCTTGCCAGTTTCCTGTGATTCAGTCAGTGGAGCCCTGGGGCGGGCAGGCGCTCCCTCTGAGAAAACAAATGCACAAGAGAAAAGGACTAGGAGGAGGAAACGCCAACTCTGCGCCAGCCCTGCAACTCGAAAGGGATCAGCCGCTAAGCTCTGGAGCACAGGGCTTTGGGCAGGAAGTAAGTGAGGCACAAACAGGATCTGAGCGAGGTCATTTATTTTGGAGAAGAGAGGGAGGAGGAGGCAGGGCTGCCGTTAGAACCCTCAGAGTTGTGTCAGAATCTTCCAGATCCCGGGGCGGGGGTGGGGGTGGGGGAATGGGTGTCCCTCCCGGGGGTCCCTCCCGGCTCCCCGGGCAGGGCAGGGAGGAGCCTCACTGGATTTGCATCAGGATCCTGCTTAACAAATTAATACTCCACTAAACACAAACTGAGCATCAAAATTTACTGTCCTGTGGAGCTGGCTGGAGGGAGCAAAGTTTCCTGAGAGAATGTTGTGACCTGCTCGGAATAGTTATGCCCATTCTTAGGCATGTTCACTTTTTGTGAAACTACGATGCGTCAGAGAGCTGGATAATGACTAGGGATGATAGGAGGAGAATTGATGCCTTTGAGCTGTGGTGCTGGAGAAGAGTACTGAATATACCATGGACTGCTAGGAAAACAAACTCATTCATCCTGGAGAGGGTGAAGTCAGGCTGTTCCTTGGAGGCAAGGATTCTAAAGCTTCATAGACGTCATGCTTGGGAGAGTGGAGGGATAGCGCAGGAGAGGAAGACCCTCGATGAGATGGATTGATTCAGTGACTGGAGTAATGGGGATAGGCATGTCGGAGACAAGAAGACTGGCAAGGGATAGAGCAAAGCCCAGGGCTGTTGTACATAGGTTCATTATGAGTCAGGTGAATCAATGGCACATAACACCACCACCATCCCGGAACAGATATTTTGATTTGTAGGGATAACTCTTCCTTATATTTGTATGCTATAAATGTTAATAGACACCTTCTGCCTCAAGGCTTAGTGGACACTGAGCTTCTTAAGGGTAGTGGAATCATTTTGAACTGGTAAAGCTGAATAACATGATGACATAATTAATGTCACTGAATTAGACACATATGAAGATTGTTGACATACCATAGATATTTTCCACCATTAAAAAAAATACATAAATACATCAATAGTGTAAAAGAAAATCAGAAATCTATCTCATATTATTTTGGCTGAAAAAGAACAAAATTTCAGAACCTTCTCTTGGGCCGTTTTTGTGTAATGATTGTCCTTTCTACAGAGTATTATAGAAGCTTTAGGATTTTAAAAATATCTACAAGGCCTTATCATCAGGTATTCAGGACCAGAAATTAACTGAATTTAGGGGTGGTGGTGGTGGTGGTGGTGGTTATATCCCCTTCATTTGGAACCGACTCATAAATGGCCCTCCAGTGGGGTTTTCAGATACCGAAACCTCACATTAGAGACTGTCTTTCTCAAACAGCTGGTGGATTAGAACCATGTGCCTTGGGTTGGCATTGCAGCTCCTTTTCTTTAGGCCACCAGAGCTCTCTAATTCAGGGATTATAAATAAATAAAATCCAAAAGGACATATATAGCTCACAGTCTTTTATTTTTAATTAATTTGAAAAATTAATTTTAAAATTTTTTATTTTAAAGAAGATTTAGAAATCATTGAATTTTTTTCAGTCTGTCAGACATTTTTTAACATTAATTTTTTTTCAACTCCACTGCTGTTTAGTTGGAACTAACTCACAGCTGACCTTCCACCATGTTTTTGGAGGCTGTGAAACACACAAGCAGAGATTGTCCCTCTTTCTTCTATGAAGCTGTTGGTGGATTTGAACAGTCAGAGACCTAACCCCTTTGAGTTAGCAGTGCAATTTCCTACTCCTAAGCTGCCAGAGCTCCCTATACTCATAGATCACCCTCCAGCAAGTTTTCAGAGGCGGTTAATCACGCAGCAGGAGATTGCCTAGTCTCCCGTGGAGCAGCTGGTGGATTTGATCAATGCAAATAATAGAGAGCTTTGGTGGCCTAGAGGGTAAGGAGTTATGGTGCCAACCCGAAGGCACGTGGTTTAAATCCACTAGCTGCTTTGATAAAAAAAAAAGAAAAAAAAAAAAGATAATCTCTCATGTGCGATTTCAGCTTCTGAAAACCCCTCTGGAGGTTCAGCTATGAGCCATTTCTGACTGGATGTTCCATAACAACAACAATTGAATTAATTACAATGATTAGTTCATCCCTTATGCTCAAAATCTTTAAAGAACTGGAGACTCTCTTCATTGTGTTTAATATAACCCACACTAATGTATATTTTTCAGACTCCCAATGTAAGAAGTGTATAGAATTCATTAACCAAATAGTAAAAAGAAAATGGGGGATGGGGAGTCAGATCCACTGATTAAAAAGTAGCCTCTTCTAAGAACTTAGTAAGTGGATTCAGCTGCTCTCTCACTCCATAACTACTGCCTGCTCTGGCACGTTCTACTCTGTGGGCCCTGGTGAGTCACACCAGCCAGTTTCAGCTAACTCTGGCCCTAGAAGAGCCCCCTGGGACCACCTTTATACAACAATGGGCCTGCGGTGAGGGGTGGGGCAGAGAGATGGGAAGCTGGCCAAGTTCAACACAGGCAATTTTGTACTCTTGGGATTTTTAGGGCTGGTTTCCCCTCAGAATGAGATGCAGCACAAAGTCTTCTTCACAGGCTCTATGTACATTCCACAGAGAGGGCTGAGCTCTGGCCAGGCTATTTGACATTTTTCTTTACAAGTTCCCACCCCCCACTTCCCCTCCTCCCCGACTTGCTACTCTAACTTGAATTTCTTTTCTGGAAACAATCACCTGGCAAGGATTAGTCCTGGATATCACTGGGACGTCACTAGACACAGCTGGATTCGTCCATTGGTAGAAATGTATCTTTTAACTGGGTTGTCTTGAAGTGATTCATGGGGAAGTCATTGAACTATTTGTGGTAGAAGCAGCTTTTGTTGCATAGCTATTGGTCATTGCAGTACTTTTTCTAAGTGGTGGAAGTTGCAGTAGAAATTTAAGACACTTTACATATATCATTTATGGAACAGAAAGAGCATGTGTAACCATGTTTGTTTAACACAGCTGCCTTAGAGCAATGTACTTTGTAAGAGTCCAGTGTGACTGCATCTCTCCTTTAAACTCCAATATTTTAGTTTAGTGGAATCTCTTTGATATGTACACTTAACAACAACAAACAACTCATTGTCCACTAAATTTGAAACACTCAAATTTGACACTGCAGCAGGTTTTCAGAGGCTGTAAATCACACAAAAAGAATCGCCTATGCAACCAGAGTGTTCTTTAGAGTCAAGGTTGATAAAACTTCATCTCACATTATTTAAGAATATTGTCAGGCCTTTTTAACAAATGGTGTTGGCAAAATTGGAAAAATATCTGCAAAAGACTCAAGCAAGACCCACACCTCACTCCATACACAAAAACCAACTCAAG
>NW_006399752.1:20960406-20961155 GCF_000299155.1 Elephantulus edwardii
AAAAAAAAGAATATTGTCAGGAAGAACAAGTCCTTAGATAAACTGCTGGAAAATACAGAAGGTTGGTAAATGAGAGGAAAATCCTCAGTGAGGTGGACTGACAGGGATTACTATATGGACTTGAATAGGAAAAAGAACATGAAGGAGGTGAAAGATAAAACAAGTTTCAGATCTGTTGTTCGTTGTGTTGCTACAAGTTGTAGTTGATTTCATGGCACATGAAAACACCAACATGTCAATTATGTTGCAGAGTTATGTGCTTTGACTAAGATGTAATTAAGCCGCAGCAACTTTTTTCCCCTAGTAATGCTTTGTTTGGTTTTTAATTTTCTAATATTATCTAATTACAAATGAAGAGGCATATATCTGCACAAAGCTTATAACATGTACAACGGTGCTGATTAAATTATTGGGAGAGGTAAGAATTAGCAACACACTATTGTAGACATCATCCTTTGTTATAAGAGTTTGTTTCTAATCTTTTTTTCCTTTTATAGTATATGCTAACAAATCTTGAAAACTGAAGTCAAAAGAAGATGTGTGTCTTTGTTTCTCCTTAGCACCACAGGAAGTTTGGAGAAATTAGAACTGGTTTAATAATGATTAGTCACTTACTGTTGTGTATCTTAGATTTGAAACCAACTAATAGCTAATCCCACTTGGCCAACTGACTGGAAGAGATCTATATTTGTTCCCATTCCAAAGAAAGGTGACCCAACTGAGTGTGGAAACTACAGAACAGTGTCATT
>NW_006399752.1:20962400-20972723 GCF_000299155.1 Elephantulus edwardii
TTTTCAGAGACAGTGAATCACGCTGGAGGAGATTGCCCATCTTTATCCCACAGAGCAGCTGGTAGGTCTTGAACCACATGCCTTTGAGATTGTAGCACACATATCTTCTTCCAGCAATCCACAATTCACTTACTAGCTGAGTGAAATTTCTGTTAATGACACCTGTTATTTTTGGTGACTGCTCAGCAGAACTTTTGTGGAGATATAACATTGAAATTTAATAAAATCATCTGAAATGTTGCATTTAAAAAAAAAGAAAGAAAACACCTGTTTTTCTCCCTCAGATCAGCTGGTGGATTCAAACTGCCTGCCTCTGTGTTGGCAGCACAACTCCTTACCCACTGGGTCACTGGGGCTCCCGATAACATTTAAGCTACCATGATTAATGGATTGCATGATGTCCCTTTCCAAGGGTAACTTCTCCTAGGAACAGGATAATATCCATAGGCATATAAAGAAGACCTGTTAATACCACTATTGTTCAAATATATGCAACAACAACCAGAGCCCAAAAGGAGGAAATAGATGGCATATACCAATGGCTGCAATGGGAAGTTGATCAAATAAGCAACCAAGATACATTAGTAATAATAGGTGACAGGAATGCAAAAGTTGGGAACAAGCAGATGGGAATCATGGACTTGGTGACAGAAATGAGGCTAGAGACTGATAGAATTCTGTACAATCAGTGATTTGTTCATTGCAAATGCCTCTGATAAGAAACAAAACCAGCAAATTTATACATGGACCTCACCTGATCATCTACACAGATTTCAGATTGATTACATATGTGGAAAAAATCATAGTACAAGCTCTATATCAGTTGTGGAAACTGGGCCAGGTGTCAATAATGGATCAGATCACCAACTACTTGAATGTAAGTTCAAACTGAAGGTAAAGACAATCAAACCAAATCCACAAACACTAACATCTGACCTTGAGTTTATCCCTCCTGAATTTAAAGGCAGTCTCAGGAACAGGTTTGACACCATGAATGCTAAGGAGCAAAGACCAGATGAGCTGTGGGAGGATATCAAAAATATCATCCATTAAGAATGCAAAAGGTCATTACAAAGAAGGAAGAAGACCAAAATGAGAGACTCAGAGTATTGCACTAGAGCGTTGAGAAGCGAAAGCAAAGGGAAGAACTCAAGATATTAAGAGGCTGAACAGAGGATCTCAAAGGGCAGCAAGGGAAGACAAGCAAAGAATTATAGTGAAATGTGCAAAGAAGTGGAGTTGAAAACAAAAGGGACGAATTCATGCTCGCTTTAGCAGCACATACACTAAAATTGGAACAATACGGAGATTAGCATGGCCCCTGCACAAGGATGGCATGCAAATTAGTGAAGCATTTCACATTTTTCTCCACATAAAAGGAAATCTTATGCAGAAAAATATAAAAGGGATGAATTAGCTCAGCATTATTTCTGCCAAAGGAACAAATTCAAGCCTTGAGTTGCAATACTTTAGTATGTTGTGAGCAGAATGCTGAATTATCCAGGAAGCATCAAAAGAACATGGGAGGAGTATGGAGAATCGCTATACTAGTAAGAACTGGCTGACACAGAAGAATTTCAAGAAACAACAGGTGATCAAGAGCCAATGGTGATGAAGGAGGAAGTTCAAGCTGCTCTAAAGGAATTGACAAAAATCAAGGCCCTGGGAATCTACAGCACATCAATTGATATTTTTCAACAAACAGCTGCTCCTGTGGACACCCTTAACCAGGTTGCTTCAAGAAATCTAGAGGGACAGCTACCTGGCCAACTGGCTGGAAAAGGTCCATATTTCTTCCCATTCCAAAAAAAAAAAAAAAGAAAAGCTACCCAACAGAATGGAAATTTTTGGATAATATTAATATCACATGGAAGCAAGATTCTGCTGAAAATTATCCAAAAATGACTGGAGCAGCACATTAGCAGAGAACTTCCAAATGTGCAGGTTGGGTTTAGAAGAAGCCATGGCACAAGGGACATTATGTGTTATGCAGATGACACAACTTTGCTTGCTGAAACTGAAGAGAACCTGAGGCATTTGCTGCAGAAGGTCAAGAACTTCAATAGAAATTGCAGCTCAACATCAAGAAAATAAAGTTTCTGACCACTGGGCCAATTGGCAGCTTCATGGCGAATGGAGAAGAGATTGAGATTTTTTGACATCTTCAGCTTGCTTGGCTCCACAATCACACTCTTGGTACCAGCAGTCAGGAAATCAGAAGATTAATTGCACTGAGAAAATCTGTTGTCAGAGACCTCTCCAAAATGCTAAAAAGGAGTGATGTTAAGCCATAATATTTTCAATTACTTCCTATACATCTTAAAGTTAGATGAGAAATAAGGATAACAAAAGAAGAATTGATACCTTTTAATTATGATATCCCAAAGCCTGAAGGACTGCCAAAACAACCATCATATTGGAGGAAGTCAAACCAGAGTGCTCCTTAGAGTTAAGGATGGTGAAGTTTCATCTCACATACTCTGGGCATTTTGTCAGGAAAGAATATACCTTGGGGGAAAAAACCATCAAGCTGGGAAGGGTTGAGGGCCAGAGGAAGATAGGAAGATTCTCAACAAGATGGCTGATACAGCGACTGTAACGATGGACCAATCAGGAATGATAAGGATGGTAAATGATAGAGCAAGGTCCAGATATATTGTTTCATAGACTCACTATGACTCATCATTAACTTGATGGTACCTAACAACAACAATTCAGCATTGGAGAGAAGAACTGATAAGTGTCTTCTTGTTCATTCAGTGGTGATCTGGACGGAGCTTCCAATAAGAAACTGGTTCTACCAAAACTTAACAGAGCAGCAAACATCAAATGCTGACGAGGTTGTGGAGAAACTGGAACCCTTATTCACTGTTGGTGGGAGTGTAAAGTGGAGCAACCACTATGGAAGGCTGTATGGTGCTTTCTCAAAAAGTTGCAAATAGAAATAACATTTGATTCAGCAATTCCATTACTGGGAATATACCCCAATGAGACAATAACTGCCACCTAAGGAGATATATGTACACCCATGTTCACAATAGCAAGGAGTTGGAAACAACCTAAGTGCCATCAACAAATGAACGGATAGAAAAGCTCTGGTATATTCACAAAATGTAGTACTACGCTGCAGTGAAAAACAAGGAACTCATGCAATATTATTGAAAATGGATGACCCTGGAGGACATTATGGTGAGCGAAATATCTCAGTCACAAAAGGACAAATACTGCATAGTGCCACTGTTGTAAAATGGCACTAACATTGGGGTTGAGGGGAGACTGAGAAAGAGGGGACAAATAATATATACTGCATTGAAACAGATGATGGAGAGAACTGTTTAAAAGTGATATATGATTAGATATTATTATCATGACAGGAGTCCAGAATGAAGGCTGCATAGTGGAGTGCACTTTGCGGGGGGAGGGATTGTATAACAATGAAAGAATTTTTCTTTTATTTTTCAGAGCAGAGCGAGTTGGGGGAGGGGTGGGCATGGAGAAAAATACAATAATGAATGAGTGGAAATCCAAAGTCTCTGTAAATGTTCATTCAAATTAATAAACAAAAATAAAGAATGAAAGAGAAAAAAAAAACAGCCATCATTTGGAAAAAAAAAAAGAAACTGGCTCTACATTTATTGTTTTGTTAACTGTGAAAGGTTCTAATTGTAGGAGCAGGTTGGACTAGAAAGAACTGCTTCTGACTTCTATAGAATGGTATGTGCTTTCTGAAGGGTATTTCCAGGTCAGCCTTGACTCTTTAATAGCTATTACATATACATAGAATGTGATTCCACCTGTGCATTGTGTCCAGGCTTACTGTGGGCTGGTAACAGGAATTTAGTACCACTAGGAATACTTTTACCTCCTGTGGAGTGGTTCTACTCTGGAAGTTGGTTTTTTGCATCTTGATGAGGGTCAGGTAAGGAAAGGTTTGGTTTGTGTTATTGGGGTTTTTTTCCTCCACAAGTGGGTGTCAGCTGGCTGGACTTTTGCCTGATTTAGCCAACAATGACCCAAGGATAGAGGGTCTATTTGGTTTATCATAGTCAACTGCATTTGTTGGGCATGTCTTTAAAATTCTGTAGTGCTGGTTTAAGTGTGTGGCTGGCCTGGAGGCTCCTGTGGAGTGGTTCTACTTTAGAAGTTGGTTTGTCTCATCTTGATGAGGGTCACGTAAGATTTGGTTTGTATTATTGTTTTCTTTCCCTCCACAAGCGAGTGTCAGCTGGCTTAACCCCTGCTAAGTGTTGTGGTATTTTGGAGAAACTTTCTTCTACTTTGCACATCACTCTTTGTCAGTTTGCTGTATTGAGGTAATCTGGGTTTGCTGTGATGCTTAACCTTGTGCCATTAGGGTGTCAAATGCCATAAAATAATTTTCCAATGTGAACAGTGTTTGGTGGAACTCCCAGTTGTAAAACATGTTTGGAAGCAGGAGTGGCATCTACTTCCTAAACCACATGCCTATAGAAACTCTATAAATTTGGAGAAATGTTGATAGTTATAGAAAAGCATTAGGTCTTTTGTTCATGGAGTCGCTGTGAGTCATTGCTCAACTCGACAGCAATCAACAACAACAGAACAAGTTTAAGGAACCAATGTGTAACATATAGGGATGCTAACTGAAAGGTCAACAGTTCTAATCCACTTATGGGAGAAGATAGTCTCAGAAGTCCAATGACAGGTCTCTATGAGTCAGTCAGGCTCAACTCTCCATCAGTGGGTTTAATTTTGAGTTCTGGTAGAACACATGTTTGGATGTACTTCCAGAGAGTTCACTACTCAAAGGGTTCAATAAAGGTTCTAGCCAAAATGAATGTTGATTTTTATCAGGAATCAGAGGCTCGTCGCTTCTTCCCTGATTTTGAGGTGGTAGTATTATAATTTTGCCTCTGAGACATAGGTGTACAGCTGTGAGTAGTCAGGTCAAAGGATAAAAACAGGTTGGAGGACATTCTGCCAACTGCCTTTAACTTTTGTTCTGGATTTCTAGTCTGTCTCAATGATATACTGGCAAAAAATATGGAAAGGTATAGGACTTAGGCTATGCATTGGAACATTAATTAACATAGAAGCTGGGAAAGAAGGTGTGAGAGGAAGGAGGATGAGAAGGAAAGGAGAAGGTGGGGAGGAAAGGAAGACCGCATTATGCCTGTGTGTCCCCTGTCCTCTTCCGTAGGGATGCCAGGAGTGAGGTATCAGGAGAGTTGAACAACCCAGGCCATTTCTCATTCTCTCTCTTTGGGGATGCTGTTCCCTTTCCCCCATCTGTGATAACTGAGAACAGGGTGCCTACTCTGATCTAACAAAGCCTACATTGGACAGCCACTAGCGTCTGGAACTCTTTGCCGGGTTGCTGAGACTCTGGGCTTGCTGGCTGGCCACCGGCACTCCAGCCTAGCTCACTGGGAGCCAGAGCTCCAGTTAACATGAGTTTTACTTTGTATTCCTTCACATTCTGTGATTTCATCTTGCTTGGGGACCTCAGAGAGAACAATCAATGGAGAGAGATTTGGCTACCCCTAAATTTCCACAACAACAAATTTTCACAATCAATACCCTTGATACTAATAGTCAGGAGATCAGGAGACGTATTGCACTGGGAAAGTCTGAAGTCAGGCACCTCAAATATACACACTAATAGCTAAAGTGGAAGAAAAAGCAAATTAAGATTTTTATCAAATTTTGCAGCATGAAGTGGACCAAATATGCAGTCAAGATGTGATAATGATAATTGGTGAGTGAAAAACAAAAGTTGAAAATGATGAAGAAGGAAGGGTAGTCACAAGGTATGGATTTGGTGACAGAAACAAGGCTAGAAATAGAATGATTGAATTTTGTATGTGCAATGATTTATTCATTACAAAAAGCTTTTTCAGAAACCGCAGACAGTGACTTCACCAGATGGAACTTCACAGGAATCAGATTGACTACATTTGTGGAGGGAATCCTGGGAGGAGCTCAATAGCAGCAGTCAAAACGAGGCCAGGGGCCAGCTGTGGAACAGACCGGGAATTACTCAGATGCAAGTTCCAGTCGAGCAGAATAAAATTAAATCAAACCCATGAGAACCAGAATATGATCTTGAGTCTATCCTACAGGAATGTAAAAAGCATCCAATGGCCAAAGACCAGATGAGTTGTGGGATAACATCAAGGATATCATCCATCCAGAGAGCAAAAGGTCACTACAAAGACAGAAGAGGAAGAAAAATGAAAATAGATGTCAGAAGAGACCCCGAAAATGACACTAGGGCATCGAGAAGCCAAGCCAAGGAAAGGGTTGCTGAAGTAAAAGAGCTGACCACAAGATTTCAAAAGGCAGCTCAAGAAGGCAAAGCAAAATCTGATAACAGAATTTGCAGAGACCTAGAATTGGAAATTTTAAAAGGCAAGAACTCATTTGGCATTTCTCAAGCTGAAAGAACTGAAAAAAAAATTTGAGCCTTGAGTTACAATACTGAGAGGTGCAATGGGCAAAGTCTTGAACAATCCAGGAACTATCCATTTTTAAAATGAAAATGGAGGGAATACCTGGAGTCACTGTATCAAAAAGAACTGGCTAGATGGGTTCAATAATGTATACTGCACTGAAACAGAGGAGGGAGAAACATTAGTGCAACTAAAGTTGGTAAATCCTGTCTAGAAGGGGTGCATTTCTGTACCAGAGCTATGTCACACCATCCTTTGGACCCTCTGCTGGAAAAGTAGAATCAAGTCTCAAATAATGCCTTTTTCATTGTATCCTCTAGCATTATAGATGTAGGACCGTACTGTATCATACTTCTGTGAATGTAAAATATCTTGTACCTGCTTTATGACATGTAATAGTGACCGTGCTATATTAAAAAAAAAAAAGGAAAGGCACTAAATTTTTGTCAACAAATAAAAAGAATGAAGACCCTCTCCCTAAAAAAAAAACCAAAAAAACAATAAAACAAAAAGAACTGGCTGATTTTGAAATATTTTAGGAAGCACCATATGATTCAAAGCTACTGGTCAGGAAGGAAGAAGTTCAAGCTGCACTGAAGGCACTGGCGAAAACCAAGGAACCGTGAATTGATGGGCTACCAATTGACCTTTTTCAAATGACAGATGATGCCCTGGACATGCTCACCAATCTATGCCAGGAAATTTCACAAGAAAGTGAATCTACAGAATGTGAAATTATCTAACAAAACCATAATATCACAGGCAAGCAAAATACTGCTGAATATCCTTAAAAAATGACTGTAACAATACATAGACAGAAAACTTCCAGAAATTTAAGTTCATTTTAGAAGAAACTGTGGCCCCAGGGGATATCATTGCTGATATCAAATGGATGAGAATGTCTATTCATGCTTTGTTGACTATGCAAAGATGTTTGACTGTGTGTATCATAACAAACTATGGCCAACAATGAGAAGAATGGGAATCCAGAAACACTTAATAGTGCTCATGCAAAACCTGCACCTAGTCCAAGAGACTACTGTGTGAACAGAGTACAGGGACACTACATTTGGCATTAGGATTGGAGGAAGACTAATCAATAACCTTCATTATGCAGATGACACAACCTTCCTTGCTGAAAGACTTGAAATACTACTGCAGAATTCAGATACTGCAATTTTCAATATAGATTGCAGCTCAATGTCAAAATGAAAATTCTCATCAACATCAGCAATTATGAAAATCAAAATATTAATTATCATGGGAAAGTCTGCTATCAGGGACCTCTACAGAGTGGTAAATAGTAACAATGTCAGTCTTGAGACTAAGGTGTGCCTGATCCAGGGAATGATCTTCGTAATTACTTGCTACGGCTGGACAATGACTAAGGATGACAGAGAAAAATTGATGCCTTTGACCTGTGGTGATAGAGAAGAGTATTGAACATACGATGGACAGCCAAGAGAACAAACAAGTCTGTCCTGGGGAAGGTGAAACCAAGTTTCTCCTTAGAGGCAAAGGATTTTGAAGCTCTCATGTACTCTGGGCATGCTGCCAAGAGAGACCAGTCTTTGGAGAAGGACACCATGCTGGAAGGATGGAGAGACAGCACAAAAGAGGAAGAACCAGGCTCAAGATAGGGCAAGGTTCAGAGCTATGGTACATAGGGTCACTATAAGTCGCAGGAGACTCAACGGCACGTACCAACAACAGCAGACCAATAGGCAACATCATGATGAAAGGAAGAAAGATTGAAACTGTCAGCAACTTTATCTTACTTGGTACATTTGGTACCAGAAGTCAGGAGATCAGGAGACATATTGAAATGGGAAAGTCTATAGTCAAGGACCTCTCCAAATTCCTGAGGAGCAATGGTATTAGTTTGAGGACTAAGGTATGCATGATTCAGACCATGGTCTTTTCAATCACTTGCAATGTTACTGAGAGATGTATAATGAATAAGAATGACAGAAGAAGAATTGTTGCGTCTGAGTACTGGAGTTAGAGAAGAGTACTGAATATCTCATGGACTTCGGAAAGAACAAACAGATGTCATGGAGAAGGTACGGTCAAAGTGATCCTTGGAAGCAAAGATGGCGAAGCTTCATCTCACATGCTTTAAGTATGTTGCTAGAAGAGGGTGTTCCTTGGAGAAGGACGTCACGTTTGGAAAGGTCAGGGATGACAAAGGAGAGAAAGCCCTCAACCAGGTTTCTTGACACAGTAAGTGCAGCAATGGGCTCGAGTGTGTCAGAGACTGTGAGGATAGAACAGAATAGGACAGGGTCAGATCTGTGGTTCATAGGATCTCTGTGAGTGATACACCTAACACCACCACCACCAAAGAACAAATTGCCTTTCCAAATAAAACATTAATACCACTGCTCCGTATCACCTCTCTCATCCCTCATGTCATTGATTTGATAGCATGAAGGTGGAGCAAGTATGGGCCCAAAAACTGTGTAAGCCCTGTATAGGAAAAGTCCAGGAGCAAGGCGGTCACCCAGGAGGGCTGCGGCTTTGGAAAACATTTTGGCTGCCATATTGACATGCACTGTCTTAGGAATTTGACTCTTGCACACAACATTCTCCAAAGAAGTGTAGCTTCTTGGAAAATAACAGAACAAGACATACAATCAACTTTTAACACAGATGTTGTAAACTATTTCTCAGGAGCTTCTAGTTTGGAGCCTATGGTAAGAACTCACTTGTGCAAGGCAGGCCTTTTCCCTCTCAGAGCAAGAGAGGGATTCCGAGGGCCCTGTCTGTGGGAGTCAGATTGTGGGCAGGAGAAAGAAAAGGGGTGAACAGAGTGATGCCTGTGGAGAAGGTAGGTCACAGGGCAAGAATTTCAGGGTAACACTGGTATATTCCAAATACAGATCAAGAGAACCCCAACTAGTCAAGGACAATAAAATCATTGTATTAGAGTTGATGACAAGGCAGCAGATTGGGGATGGTGGCCTGGACAATGGTCATACCACACTTGGATCTGGCCAGAGGACTGGTGGGGCTGGACATCAGGGATAGCTGATAGAGCCTGACATCTATGGGTGGCTTCCACCATTTGCCACCTTACTGTCTCCCTTTTTAAAAAAAGAAAATACAAAATGTTATTGATAGCAAAGTTTCTAACCAAAATAAACATTCATGAAAAATTTTTTAAAAAAGAAGACAAAGCAAAGCATTATAATGGGATGTGCAAAGAGCAAAGAGCTGGAGTTGGAAAATAAAAAGGGAAGATCCCACTTGGCAGTTCTTTTTTTTTTGGTCTTCATTTTCATTTTCTTTTTTATGAGAAAATGTAACCTTTATTTGGTATTAGTAAGTTTGAACATATTCCTTTTTTAAAAAAATTTCCATTCATTCACTGTTACACATTATCCTCCCTGTCCTCTCCCCAGAGTTCACTTTTTGCTTTGGGAAAAAGTTCTTTCATTGTTATATAGTCAATCGTCCCCCTCCATTACTATGCAACTCTTATTCTGGACTCTTGTCATGCCAATAATACCTATTCATATGTTCCTTTTATACAGTTCTCTCCCTTGTCTGCTTCAATGCCATGTACATTATTTATCTCCTTTTTTCTTAGTTTCCCCCAACCCCCATATCAGTCCTGTTCTATAACAGTGGCATTATACAATATTTGTCTTTTTGTGACTGAGATATTTCACTCAGCATGTCCTCCGGGGTCACCCATTTTGTATAATATTTCATGAGTTCTTTGTTTTTCAGTGCTGTATAATATTCCATGGTGTGAATATACTACAGCTTCTTCATTTGTTTGTTGATGGGCATTTGAGCTGTTTCCAACTCTTTGCTATTGTGAACAAAGCAGCAATAAACATGGATGTGCATATATCTGCTTGGGTGGCAGTTCTGGTTTCTCTGG
>NW_006399752.1:20972823-20980706 GCF_000299155.1 Elephantulus edwardii
AAGAAAATTATTATTATTATTAATTTTAATGAAAATTTATAGACTTTGATTTCCATTTATTCATTGTTGTATTTTTCTCCCTGCCCCCCTCCCCCCAGTACACTCTTCTCTTTAAAAAGTAAAAGAAAAATTCTTTCATTGTTATATAATCCCTCCTCCCAGGTCCACTCACTATGCAGCCTTCATTCTGGACTCCTGTCATGACAATAATACCTAATCACATATCCCTTTTAAACAGTTTTCTCCCTGTAATTGAAATAGATGTTTCAATGCCATATACGTTATTGAACCCATCGTTCTCACGTCAGTCCCATTTTAGAACAGTGACACTATGCAGTATTTGTCCCTGTATGACTGAGTTATTTTCCTCAGCATAATGTCCTCCAGAGTCATCCATTTTAAATAATATTGCATGAGTTTCTTGTTTTTCAATGCAGCGTAGTATTCCATTGTGTGAATATACCACAGCTTCTCTATCCATTCGTTTGTTGATGGACACTTAGGTTGTTTCTAACTCCTTGCTATTGTGAACAAAGCTGTGATAAACATGGGTGTGCATATATCTGCTTGGATATCAGTTATCGTCTCTTTGGGGTATATTCCCAGTAGTGCAATTGCTGGGTCAAATGGTATCTCTATTTGCAACTTTTTGAAAAAGTGCCACACCGCCCTACACAGTGGTTGCACCATTTTCTACTTCCACCAACAGTGAGTTAAGGGTTCCAGTTTCTTCACAACCTCGCCAGCATTTGCTGTTTGCCTTACTGTCTCTTAACATCAGTCCTGACCTGAGAAATTAGTCTGACAAGTGTCACCATTAAGGAAATTGCACCTCGTTAGTCTTAGATTCTGCACATTATGGTAGAAATCTAAACATGAATTTTATTATTAAAAATCAATCAACTTTATTAGCAGTCCAATTTTTGGCCCTTTTGTTTAAAGGAGAAAATTTGTTGGAGAATTTGGATTCTCTCTCGTCATCTCCCTGAGATTCATATCTGAGAATGAGTTTTCTCTTTAAATTTCAACTCCCCATGCTTTGCCAATAATTCCCATTCACTCCTGCTCTCTGAGAGCTGAATCATCGTCTCAGCTCAGTTTGGCTTTAAATTCTCTGTAGATCCTATCAGGCCTTTGCATGGGAGGTATGTCTGCAGAGAGACTAGGGCTAAGCTTGCTTGACTTATAAGGTCTGATGCCTTTCCTGCCTGAGGTGCTATGACTGAGTTGATATATTTTTATGACTGCAAGCTTATTTCCTGGTTTTTCTGAGGTAGAGAAACTATTTGAAATAATAAACTTCCTCATTTTCTTGTGATTGAATCTATAGTGGTAATAAAAGAGAAAGAAAAAACAGCTGTGCCAAATGGCACATGAACTCTGCCTAAGTAATCTAGTTCTCCTATAACAGAAGTGGGTGATTTTAACAAATAGAATACATTTTTTTCACAGTTTAGAAGGCTAGAAGCCCAAAAATCAGAATGCTGGCTACCGTGGAAGGCTTTTTCTCTGTTAGCTCTGGAGGAAGGTCCTTGTCTCTTTTGAGCTTCAAGTCCTTGGACATCTTCACATAGTGTGGCATCTCTCTTCCACCTCTCTACTTACTTGTTGTTATGTGTTATTGAGTTGCCTGCGACTCATAGTGGCCCTATACGTACAACAGCTCTGAGGCCTGCTTTATCCTGAGCCAGTGTCACTGACTCTGACACACCCCCATTGTCCCAGTTTCGGAATCAATCCATCTCATCTGGGGTCTTCCCCTCCTGCGCTGTCCCTCTATCCTTCTGAGCATGATGTCCTTCTCCAAGGATTGGTTCCTCCTGGCCATGTCCCCAAAGTATGTGAGACAGAGCTTCTAAATCCTAGCCTATAAGGAGAAACTTGATTTCACCTTCTTCAAGACAGACCTATTTGGTTTCCTGGGGGTCCATGGTATGTTCAAGTCTCTTCTCTGCACCACAACTCAAAGGCGTCAATTCTTCTTCTGTCATTCTTAGTCTTTGTATAGCTCTCTGATACATAGCAAGTAGTTGCGAAGGCCATGGCCTGAATCAGGCACACTTTTAGTCTCTAGACTGACATTGCTAGTTTGTATTTATTCTCTTTTTTATATCTCAAAAGAGGGTCAAGGACTGCAGCCTTCAGTATGGACTGAGGCTCAATATCAAGAAGACAAAAATTCTCACCACCGGACCAATCGGCAGCATCAGGGTGGATGGCGAAGAGATTGAGATTGTTCACAGCTTCAGTTTGCTTGGCTCCCCGGTCAACACTCTTGTCACCAGTAGCCAGGAAATAAAAAAAAACATATTGCGATGGGAAAGTTTGCGGTTAGAGACCTCTCTAAAGTACTCAAGAGCAACGGCGTCTCTCTGGAGACTAAGGTGCACCTGATTCGGTCCATGGTCTTTGCAATCACTTGTTATGCATCAGAGAGTTGGACAATGACTAGGGAGGATAGAAGGAGAAATGATGCCTTTGAGTTGTGGTGCTGGAGAACAGCATTGAATGTACCATGGACTGCCAGGAAAACAAACAGATTCATCCTAGAGATGGTTAAACCAGGCTGCGGCGTGGAGGCAAGGATTCTGGGGCTTCATCTGACATGCTTTGGACATGTTGCCAGGAGGGACGTTTCCTTGGAGAGGGACATCATGCTGGGGAGAGTAGAGGGACAGCGCAGGAGGGGAAGACCCTCTATGAGATGGATTGATTCGGTGACTGGGGTAATCGGGATGGGTGTGTCAGAGGCAATGAGATTGGCACAGGATAGAGCACGGTTTAGGGCTGTTGTACATAGGGTCGCTATGAGTCACAAACGACTCAACAGCACATAACAACAACAACAACAGTTGAATCACAATGACAGCTCATTCCCAAACAGGGTGATAATCATAGCATACAGTTTAGGACTTGAAGCAGATGTTGTTTGGTGACACAGTCCAATATATAACTGATTGCATAGCTTCTTTCTAGCCAACTTTGGATAACACTGAAGGCCTGCAGTGCAAGAACATGAAACCTTTCACTGGGGTAAATAAATATTCTTGGTAACCCTAACCTTGCAAGAGGGGATTGAATACCAATTTTAAGAAAGTCTGTATACGATTTCTTTTCTTATACAGGGAAATATAAAATGTATAAAACCAATGTTTTATGATTGGGTATAAATATTTCATTTGACCAAGACTCTGGAATGCCAATCTAGCCTGCACATTTGATTATGTGGAAGGTGTTTAGGAAAGAATATTCTGGCTTGTTTCCCTACTAGACTCACACTGGTTTGACACAATTTTCTAAAACTGAGCTAGAACAGTCTCTGATTTATGCAAATGGTTCCTATTTACCCAGGAGACTGTTGGAGTGACTATACCTTGAGATAATTTTATAAGAAAAATCGCTATGAGATGTATTTAAAGAAGGAAAAGGAAAGGTAGGTGGATAAGCAACAAAATGAATGATCTGGGAAAAATAGAGGGCTTAGGCCTATGAGAATAGGTATACAGTGAGGTGACTGGGAAAGCAGAACTTACTGGAAAGATCTGGTTTAGTTAGACCAAGGGATGCCATGGGAGTGGTGGTGAATAACTCACAGCTCTTTGTGGAGTTGAATTCGGCTCACCTTGGCCCCATGTGTGTAGAGTAGAGTTTCTGTATACATTTTTCAAGTCAGATCACCAGGCCTGTTTTCTGAAGCACCTCTTCATGAGTTCAAATTACCAATGTTAATGACTAACAAAGGAACTTTACTAATTTAGGGAGCTCTGGTGGTGTGGAAAGCCAAATTTCATACTAAATATCTGTAATAAAATGATTGCTACTTCAGGTTATGAGGGAAGCTGATACAAGCTGGAATTCAACCTGAAGCACTAAGGCAATCCTTAAATGTTTACAGGTGTAGACACTAAGGCAGTCCTTAAGTGTTTACAGGATTCTTGTATTGTATTTGCTAACCCCTCCCTCCTGAACCAAGCAGAAGGTTTTTCAATAGAAAGAGCTTAGCTTCATTTGCATTTAATTCTCTCGGTTATTTGCCCCAGGAAATTTTCAATAAAGACACAGGGAAGCTAAGGACCAGCACTTCAGTTCACCTCCTGCTTTACCTGTTTTATCTTACATTCTTGGTGTTCTGTTTCATTATTAATGCTTATTAATAGACTTTACCCTCAGTCTGCAACATGACTAGCCTAGTGACAAGAAGCTGCACTGCACTCTCTAAGGCTCATGGTTCAAACCTACCAGTTGTTACATGGGAGAAGGATAGGCAATCTCCTCCCGTGCTATTTACTACCTCTGAAAACCCACTGAGGGTCAGCTATGGGCCAGTTCTGACTCTACAGTATACAACAACAACCACACATGACTAGTAGTTCACTACACTATACTCATTTAAGAACAAAGAACCCCCCAAACCTACCAAGCTAGTTATTGTTGAGTCTGTTCTAGTATATGTTGACTCTCCATCAGTTTTCTGAGGCTATACATCTTCAGGCTTGGAAGGAGGAGTGGCATCCACTTCTGTAATAGCTTGCCTCTGGAAACCCTATGAACCTGGATTGAGGATGAAAGACATACAAGCATTGAGGACTCTCCTTCATAGGGTTGCTATGAGTCGCCTGTGACTCGACAGCACTTAACAACAAAAACAACATACATCTTCATGTGAGGTGACTACCTTATCTTTCTTCAGAGTAGCCACTGATACCTTTGACCAACGTTTCACTTAGTGGCCCAGCCTTTCCCTTAGTCGCCCAGCCTTTCCCTTAGTAGCCCAATACTTAAGCTGCTTCTTGTTGTTATGTGCCACGACATCAAGTATTACTCAGTAATTCTGTGAACAATAAATCTGAACTGTGCCCTATTCTGTGCCATGCTCACACTTCTGGATACACAAGAGCCCATTGCAGTAGTCATCATGTCAATTCACTTGGTCCAGGGTCATCTTTTTCTTTGCTGCACCTCTACCTTTCTGAGTATCATGTCCTTCTCCAAGGAATAGCCCCTCCTAGCAACATGCCTAAAGTATGTGTGGTGAAACTTTATTGTCTTTGCTTCCAAAGAGCACTCTGGCTGCCCTCTCTCCAAAACCTATCTGTTTGTTCTTTTGGTAGTTGATGGGATGTTCAGCATTCTTCTCCATCACTACAGCTCAAAGGCACCAATTCTTCTGTCATCCTTATTCATTGTCCAGTTCTCAGATGCATAGCAAGTGATCAGAAAGATGATGGCGTGAATCAGATGCATATTAGTCCTCAAACTGACTTCAATTACTCCTCAATAATTTGGAAAGGTAACATCACTGCAGACTTTCCCAGTGCTATACATCTCCTGATTTCCTGACTGCTGGTACCAAGGATGTTAATTGAGGATCCAAGTAATTTCTGAATGGAAATTACATAATATTAAAAAGATACTGAGAAAAAAATCATTCTTTATAAAATAATCTGGAGTGGGGGAAAATTGTATAGAAAGCTGAGTTGGGTCACAAGCAAATGAAATATTCAAAGTATTCTATGTAGAAGAAGAGAAGAAAGTTGTAAAATGAGAATGCAGCTCTAAGGTTACATCTGGGGGTGTGTGTGTGTGTGTGTGTGTGTGTGTGTGTGTGTGTGTGTGTGTATTCTCATGTGCATGTCACTCATTCACTGCCATCTACTTGATTTCAACACTGCAGATTCCATCAGATTTCTGAGGCTTCTTTTTTAAAAAAAATGTTTGTGTCATAAATGCTAATAATTTTACCTTCTTTAATATTCTACTTTATTGTTTCTAATAATATCTCTCGTAGATAGTATTTTAAACCAACCTTAGTATATTGTTGTTGCTGCTGTTTTTTTTGCCAACAGGTTGACTATGACTCATGGTGACCCTATAAAAAATGACTCTGAATCTTGCCCTATTCTAAGCAAACTTCACCATCTCTGACATAGCTGACCTCTTTGCCAGTCATTGTGTCAGCCTATCTTGTCTAGGGTCTTCAGTCCTGACTGACCCACTTCTCCGTCCTTACAAGCATGATGTCCTTCTTCAAGGACTAGCCCCTCCTGAAAACGTGCCCAAAGTATGTGGAGTTTCAAAATCCTTGCCTCCTAGAAAAAACCTGGTTTCACCCTCTCTAGGAGAAACCTATTCGTTCTCTTGGTAGTCCATGGTATGTTCAGCACTCTTCTCCAGAACCACATCCAAAGGCCTCTGTTCTTCTTCTGTCATCTATTTTATTCTCCAACTCTCAGATGCATAGCAACTGAGAAAAGCATCGCCTGGATCAGGCACACTTTAGTAATAAAGACTGACACTGTTGCTCTTTAGCACTATGGCGAGGTCCTTGACAGAAAATTTTGTTAGTGAAACTTGTCTTTTGATTTTCTGACTGCTGAGGCCAAGAGTGTTGATTATGGATCCAAGCAAGATGAAATCATTAACAACTTCAGTCTTTTCTCCATTTATCATGATGCTTCCTATTGACCTGGTGGTGAGGATCTTTTTTTTTCTTGATGTTCAGATACAGTCCATACTGAAGGCTACAATCCTGCCCTAAACACATCAAGTCTTCCTCAGTTTTGGCAAACAAGATTGTATTATCTGCATAACACAGGCAGATAAAGAGTCTTCCTCCAATCCTGATGCCACATTCTTCTTCATAAAGTTCAGCCTCTTGAATGATCTGTTTGGCATATAAATTCAAAAGATATGGAAAAATGATACAATCCAAATGAATAATTTTCCTAATTTTAAACCATGTAGTGTTCCCTTGCTCTGTTAGTAAAACAACCTCTTTGTCTAGGTAAAGGTTTCCCATGAGCACAATCAAGTGGTCTGACATTCCCATTCTCAATGTTGGTCACAATTTGTGATCCACACAGTCAAATACCTTTGCATGTTTGATAAAACACAAATAGACATTCTCCTGGTACTCCCTATCCCAGCAATCAAGATCAATTTGACATCAGCTGTGACATATCTAGTGCCACAGCCTCTTCTAAACCCAGCTTGTATTTCTGGCAGTCTTCTGCCAATGTACAGTTCTGGATAATTTTCAACAAGATTTTGCTTGCATGTGATATTGTTCAATAATTTCCACACTGTGTTGGATCAAATTTGTCAGGAATGGGACTAAATAATAGACCTTTTTCAGTCAGCTGTGAAGTTGCTGTGCTCCAGATTTCTTGACATAACCTGGTGACCACATCCAGGGCAAAATTATGTCAGTTGGTATTCCTTCACCTCCTGAGGCCTTTTTTTTCTTCCCAATTCCTTCAGAGCATCTTGCATTTATTCCTTTATTGTTATGTGCCATTGTGTTGCCTGTGACTCACAGCAACCTTACGTACAATAGCTCTGACACCTGCTCTGTCCTGAGCCAGGCTCACTGGCTCTGACACACTTAGCCCCATTGCCCTAGTTACTGTATCAATCTATCTCATCTGGAGTCTTCCTTTCCTGCACTCTCCATCCTCCCTTCTGAGCACGATGCCTCTCTCCAAGGATTGATCCTTCTTGGCCACATGCCCAAAGTATGTGAGATAGGGTTTCAAAATCATAGCCTCCAAGGAAAAACTTGATTTTACCCTCTTCAAGAGGGACCTATTTGTTTTCCTGGGGGTTCGTGATATGTTCAACACTCTTCTCAAAGGGATCAATTCTTCTGTCATATCTAGTCATTGTCCAGCTCTCTGAAGCATAACAGGTAATTGCGAAGACCATGGCCTGGATCAGGCACACTTTAGTCTCTAGATTGACATCACTGCTTTTCAGTATACTGGAGAAGTCCTTGACAGCAGTTGGTCTTTTGATTTCCTGAATGCTTGTGTTAAGAGTGTTGATTGTGGGGGAGAACGCCACCGCCAGACAGGAGAACGCCGCCGCCAGATGGGGTTCCACCG
>NW_006399752.1:21000822-21001864 GCF_000299155.1 Elephantulus edwardii
TTGGAGATTGCCTTTTCCATCTCGTTGAAGAATGGGATTGGTATTTGTATTGGGATTGCATTAAATGTGTAAATTGCTTTTGGTAGTATTGCCAGTTAGAAATTTTATGAGAACAACTTACATTAAATTTTGGATAATCACCAGTGATTACATTATTATCAATCAATAAGACATATGATTCCGGTCATGACAGGACTTTGGCATTTGTGACATTATTTCCCTTACATTTATCTTTTGGGATACAGGAAATATTTATTGAATCTATACTAGCAACTAATTTCCACAATTTAATTTGAAAGTTCTTCATATCAATAGCCCACATTCATCCCACAAATCTTTTCATAGAAAGTCCGGGACCATATGTATGAAGAGGTGACCAGTCTCCAAGCGAGGTAGCATTCCAACTGTTGGTCCTTAAAAAATTATATTGCCAATTAGATAAGAGAATTGCCATAGCGCTGTTATGATGACATTTTCTCCAAAGTGGTTGCCAGCACGACCTTTCTCAAAACATGAGGGAAAGTTGGCATCTGCTGGAAAGATGGCGTTTATTCTACCTGCTCCATATCCGGAAGTTCTTCAGTCGGAAGCTAAATATTTCGATCATACAGTCCATGATGAGTTTCCACTGCAGATAAATAATTTTTGATAGTAGAAAGAGTACATTCTATAATACCTTGTTTTCTAGGATTGTAAGGAAACCCAGTTTTATGACAAATAGTAAAATATTTACAAAAATTTTTGAAAACTTTTGCTGGTATAGCTAGGAGTGTTATAAATCTAGATTATTCTAGGAATTTCCAATATAGAAAAAGCTAATCAACAATGTTCCACAACATATTTAGTTGCTTTTTCCGATCAACAAGATATTACCACAAAACCAGAACTGATATTAATAATAACATGAACAATTTGCAATCTTTCAAATTTGGGAATGTGAGCCACATTCACCTGTCAGACACAATCTGGCAACAATCCCCTAGGACTCACCCTAAAATGTGGAACAGGTGACAGAGACAAACACCCTACACATGATTCTACA
>NW_006399752.1:21002884-21004363 GCF_000299155.1 Elephantulus edwardii
CTCCCTGAGTATATTATACTGAGAATAACAAGGAAGGTAAACAAAGTAAAATCATAAGGAAGTACAATACAAAAATAAAGGATAATAGTGAAATCCTTTGCAGATAAGGACAAGTTCCTCTTTATGCTAATACCAGTAGGGAGGGATTCAGTTGATACAAACCAAGAACAATGTTGACTCCTAGGGAATGCCTTAGTGCCACAAGGTGGCCTTCAGCTTGTATTAATCCTCCCTCATTTCAAGAAAAACTACTTTCATTTTACCTCTTAAACAAAAAATGCACAAAACTTACTACCAGTTATTCTGCCTTTCGTCTTGAACTCCATGCCATGTCAAAACTTTCAGTTCCATCCTCAAAATGATATACCACCAAAAATGCCATAGTTTAATAACTGCAATTTTAAATACTGAATAATCATGGGAAGGTAAAATGTTTATACTAAACATTATATGAAAAAGGAATTGAAGATATATTAGTTAGGATTGTCCTTGTGTTAGATCCTAGAAAATAAGCTGTTTGTTCATTGCAGATAGGAGACAGCAAGGGACCCCCACAGAGGGAGTGTTGCTTCCTGAGCAGGAGTTCACCTTGAGGCATCAAGGCATTTCCCAAAGACATACCAAATTCTTGCATTTGTGAACCCCTCCCTCTTGAGCCAGGAAGAAGGTTTTCAATAGAAAGAGTGTGGCCTCATCTGCATTGAATTCTCTGTAATTTACTTCCTGATAATTCTTAATAAAGATATAGAGAAGCTTGGCTAGGGGTTTCCAGTCAAGAACTACTGGCCCCCTGTCTTATGCTCTGTGCTCCATCTCGTTCCTGGCTGTTTGTCTTATTATTAACTATAAAATTATTCCAGTCTTTGGGACCCTCCGTTTGCAACACATAATAATAATAAAAATAGTAGTATCAATATTGTCATCAGATTTCACCAGATGGCATGCATAGGAATCAGATCATTACATCTGTGGAAAGAACCACTGGAGAAGCTCAAGATCAGGTGTGAAAACTAGGCCAGGAGCTGATAGTGGAACAGACCACACATATGCAAGTTCAAGCTGAAGCTGAGGAAAATTAAACCAAATCCAAAGCAACCAAAATATGACTATGAGTCTATCCCACCTGAATGTCAGAACCATCTCAGGAACAGGTTTGAGGCCTTGAACACTAATGAGCGAAGAACAGATGAGTTGTGGGAGGATATCAAGGGTATCATCCAGGGAGAGTGCAAACGGTCATTGCAAAGACAGAAGAGGAAGCGAAGACCAAAATAGATGTCAGAAGAGACTCTGAAAATTGCACTGGAGTGCAGGGAAACCAAAACACAAGGAAGAATTCAAGATACTAGAGAGTTGAATAGAAGATTTCAAAAGGCAGCACGGAATGACAAAGCAAAATATTACAATGAAATGGGCAAGGAGTTGGAGTCAGAAAATCAAAAGGGCCGAACTCGCTCAGCATTTCTTAAGCTCAAGGAA
>NW_006399752.1:21005826-21012335 GCF_000299155.1 Elephantulus edwardii
CTGCTAGGAAAACAAACAGATTTGTCCTGGAAAGGGTTAAACTGGGTGTCTCCTTGGAGGCAAGGATTCTGAGGCTCCATCTAACATAGTTTGGACATGTTGTGAGGAGAGACAGGTCCTTGGAGAGGGACATCATGCTTGGGAGTGTGGAGAGACGGCGCAGGAGGGGAAGGCCCTCTATGAGGTTGAGTGATTCAGTGACTGGGCTAATCGGGATGGGAGTGTTGGAGACAGTGTGATTGGCACAGGACAGAGCAGAGTTTAGGGCTGTTGTACATAGGGTGCTATGAGTTGCAAGTGACTCGATGGCACATAACAACAACAACATGAGATTCCAAACTCATGCACATATTAACTTTATATCTGTCTCTACTAATTCTTGTTCTTCACTGAAACCTTTAAACTGTATGGGCTCATCAGTATTATAACTTTGAACACAAGACAAAAAGGCAACAAACACGGCAGACAAAAGACAAAACAACATAAACATCGAGGCCTCTTATAACACCTCTCTTCTTATTATTTCCAACTGTGCCTCATATTTCTGTGTTAACATGTTTTCCTTCTTATTCTTACCCATATTTTAGAGTCTTCTGAGTTTTAATACTTTTCCTATTAATAACAAAAGATAATTCCAAAGGGAGTTGCAGGTTCTATATCAGCTTTTCTATTAAAGGTGCAAGGCTTTAGATTTCAGTATCTGACAAAGCAGGGATAGATTTAAAAGCTCCGAATTGTTTTAATAAATTTCTTTCCCATAAATTAGCACTAATGTATAGCACATGAAATTGCATTTGAGCCTTTTGGAAATCATAATTCTGCACAATCATAAATGTTTTTAAACCTTTAAATGTTGAGAGAGGTTCCTAATTCAGAAAGAGTTAATGTTAATTTTTTGCAAAGGCCAATTAAGAGACCTGTAAAAGAAATTTGATTAACAGAAAAAGAGAGGACTTTTGATCATTAATGATGGTTTTTCCAAAACAAATTTTCTCAGTACTTCCAAATCCTCTTACTTTTGATCTATTAATAGTAGGAACTGCATGATAAGGAAGAAGCAAAAGTTGAGCAATTATTTAACTGGCTTGTAGGAAAAAGAACAATTTTTTTTTATTTCTAATGAAGAATTTAAGATATTAAAGAGCTGAACAGAAGATTCCAAAAGGCACCTCGAAATGACAAAGAAAGGTATTACAATGAAATGTGTGAGGAGCTAGAGTCGGAAAATCAAAAGGGCCGAACTCGTTCAGCATTTCTTAAGCTCAAGGAACTGAAGAACAAATTCAAACCTAGAGTTGCTATAATCAAGGATGCTTTAGGCAGAATATTAAGCGATCCAGGAAGTATTAAAAGAAGATGGAAGGAATATACTGAGTCATTGTATCAAAAGGAATTGGCAGATACAGAAGAATTCAATGAAATAACTTATAAGCAAGAGCCTATGGTGATGAAGGAAGACGTTCAAGAACAGCTAAGATTTTGTTAATGAAATTCTAGTAAGAAAAAGCAGTGACAGGAATTTTCATAGGGCCAAAACAACGGTAATAGTCATTTAAACAACCCCCTATTCTATGCCATTACTTAGAATCAATAGTTCCTTCTTGTGGAAACCATGGAAAAACATCCTCTAAAAACAAGAAAAATTTCTTTAAACCTTTTTTTTTTTTTAGTTACCCTTATACCTCGTGCCTTGAGGGAATCCTTGATACCCTTTACAAACAATTCATGTTCACTTAATCTCTGTCCCATAATTTCGCTGCCTTTACCTCCTCTCGTGCCTGTCTCACAGGGCGGGTAATCCCATGGTGGCAGCTACGTGCCTGTCTCACAGGATGAATAGTCCTGCGGCTGGCAACAGTGTGAGTCTTCACTCGTGGTCCCAGAGTCACGGGAACTCAATGGATGGACCAACCGGTCACTTCTAGTGGGCAGCGTCCATCATCCTTCCCCTTTCCTGGGCCCCACGTTGGGCACCAATTATGCCCCGGCCCTCAGGGTTCTTCAATGGTGACCCTAGGAGGGGAAGAACAAGAATGGGGGGACAGGAGGCACAGAAGCATGGAGACAAGTAGAAATTCCAATCAAGTCTCAAATTTATTGAAAGCACTCACAGCTTATATACAGGAGCACAATGGGGGGAGTGGAAAGGTGAAGTAAGGTTACTTAGCAGGGCATTCCCAGTACACCGAAACCTATCCTTCCAGGGTGGGGCAACATGTCCAAACATATCCTTAGAGAATTACAAAATGGCTTCATCTAGGTTGAACTAGCCGCCTCCAACAATTTCCAGACTATTGTACAATCTTCATATCTTACATACTCCTTTCCTAACCATTGTATGTGCTCAGTAAACTGTGGTCTCCATTAATTCACAAATGTCCTTCTTGCATTTGTCTGTCAGTATTCCACAGAGTACCTTCAATACAGCAGACACTGAGCAAACACTTATTGGACAAATTTATGCATGCACATCATCTTGTTTTACTTCTCTTAGAGTTAGCTAATTTTCATTGTTTGATGTGTCGCAGTAAGTATTTTGGAATTGTTGTTTTGTTCAGTGTATGATTTTTCAGAAACTAGAAAACTTTCATTTTGGGGTTTCCAAACCCATTCCTTAAATATCTAAAAGTACTTATTTCTTCCCTAGGGAATAGTCTTCGTAATGGTATTAAAAAGACTTATTGGGGAAATCCTCATTGCCATCAAGTAAAACTCATAGCCGTCTGACTTTCCAGTGAGTTTTTAAGGTAGTAAATTGAGTAGAAGATTTCCCATCTTTCCCTTGTGGAGCTGCTAATGGATTTGAACCACCAAAGAGCTGCACACTTTTGTTTAGCATTGCAACTTGCTATAAAATATTGGTTTGTAAAAATATCTTGTGATTTTTGAAATTTTTCCCCCTTCTATGTTTACTTGCCTCCAAAATCCAACTAAAAATATTTAACAACAACAAAAATTATTCTTTACCTCCTGAATGACAATATAGCCATTTATTTTTCCCCTCTTTTCTTTGATCTTATGAATTAATGCTAAGGATTTCAATAAGAGTGGTGATTAAAAAATAAAGAAAAGGATGCTCTCTGAAATATGTTTTCCAAATACTAAAGGGTGAAGAGGTTAGATGTCTGCAAATGATGGTCCAATAGTACAGAAAAACTGTGCTATTGTGGATTGAATTATGTCTCCCAGAAAAATTACGTCGAAGTCTCAACTCCCATCCCAGTGGATATGGCTGTATGGAAACAGTTCTTTTTCTTATTTTAAGGAAGTCATACCAGAGTAGGATGGGTCTTAAACAACACCTCACTGGATCATCTTATATAAAGGAAAAGCAAACACTAAGAGATACACATACAGAGGGAAAAGCCAGTATAAAGTCCATCTTCAAACAAAGCAAAGTCAAGGAATTCCTGATGCTGCCAGAAGCTGCAAAAGAATAGAAAGGAACTTGCCCAGAAGGCACATCCTGTTTAGACCTTCTTCTAACTAGCCAGAGAACCAGCAGCAGACAGCATGAATTCAGATTCTTAAGCATCCAAAGTCATTTTTACTAGAGTGCTGGTAGCTTAGTGGTAAAGAATCATGCTGCCCATGCAAAGGCACATGGTTTGAATCTACCAGCTACTCCCCTGGAGAAAGAAGGGCGATCAACTCCCATGAGATATACTGCCTGTATGGTCGGTTCTGACTCGCTGAGTCACAATAAAGCAGCCTCCAAAGCTGGGCGACAGACAGTACATTTCTGTTCTTTCAAGTCACTGACTTTCAGCAATTTTCTTATGACTGCCCAAGCAAACTAAGACATATAGGTAGATTATACATAGGGGTGTGTGTGTGTGTGTGTGTTTGTGACAAAGCAAATATGGCAGAATGTTAAGAATTGGTGAATCTAGGTAGAGGGAATTCAAGAGTCGATTGTATTACTTTTACAGCTTTAAGTTGATTTTGAAATGATTTCAAAATGAAAAGGTTAAAAAAAGACAAAAGAACTAAAATATCTCTTTAGGAATCAAATATCAACATTTCAAATGCATCAAATGTGTATTCTAACTTTTTTCCTGCTCCATCCTTGGATTTGCTCGTTTGTAGCTCAGGGTTTTAGTAAACACATGCCATGTGCAGAATAACACAAGGAAAAGACCCTGCACATGGAACTTCAGAAACAGGGCTATGACCAGGGCTTTGCCTGGGACCCTCTGTGTGGCCTGTCAGGTTATAACACTTGATGACATAGCTGCAGATAGAAAAAGGAATTGCCTTGAAATAGAGCCTGGTTTTAAAATTCTGCCTCTAGCTTTTATCTGTTAAGTGCTGAGTTCCTTAAACCATAAACTCTCCTCTCCTCTGTAAGAGAGAAGCTGTCAGCATCACTGAACTCAGGCCCTGTGAGTGACCCTCTTAGTCTCTCTCTGGGCCTATCCCTCACAGCTAATGAAACCTCTGGTATTCGGGAGCTCCTGTCAGTGAAAACAAGAGCTATAGTGGTTAAGGCATTTGGTTGTGAACCGAAAGGCCGGGCACGAGCCCACTAGCTGCTCCGTGGGAGAAAGATGAGACCGGCTCCTTCCATAAAAATCCATAGCTGTGGAAACCTATAGACAATTCTGCCAACTTACTGGCAGGGAGTTTGGTTTGATTTCGTTCTTTGAGGAGGAGCCCTAGTGATACAGTGTATTAAACATTGCCTGCTAACTGGAAGATCATTGATTTGAATCTGTCAGCCCTTGCTTAGGAGAAAAATTAGACTCTGTTTCCATAACGATTTACATCCTTGGAAACTATGGAACAGTTCTACTCTGTCCTATAAGGTCATTATGTTTTGGAATCAACTAGATGACGGAAATTTGGGGGGTTAATGAAAAGAGCAGCCACAGTCCATAGAGAAGTGACCATGGGGGTGGGGAAGACATGCTGAGTTCCCTCTCAATAAAGAAGGAATCAAGAGGCTATGATTCCCTTCAAAAGATTGCCCTCTGCTCCAAGAAGAAATTCTCAAAGAGGGGCGGAGCCACCACTTACAAATTGTCCTTGAGCCCTGGAGCTACCCTAGGATCCCAAAGAGGGGGGAAGTTGCAGAAGCTGTTGGTGCTGAAGTGATGAGAAGCTCAAATACCAAACACAGAGCAGTGAGGCAGGCTGACCTCTTCCCTCCTCCACTCTGTGCAGGACTGTCTTCCTCTTGACCTCGTTTTTCCTGCTCTTAGGAGTCACTTTGGTACTGTGCCCCTGTGTATTCCTCTCATTTTCTTTTGATGCTTCCTGGATCATTCAATATTCTGCCCATTGCGTCTTTAAGTCTTGCAACTCAAGGCTTGAATTTGTTCTTCAGTTCCTTCAGCTTAAGAAATGCTGAGTGTAAAAAAAAAAAAAAAAGAAAGAAATGCTGAGTGAGTTGGTTATTTTTGATTATCGGACTCCAGCTCATTGCACATTTCATTATAATATTTTGCTTTGTTTTTCTGAACTGCCCTTTGATGTCTTCTGTTCAGCTCTTTAACTTCCTGATTTCTCCCCTTTGTTTTGGCTTCTTGGCGTTCTAGTGCATTATGCAGAGTCTCTTCTGACGTCCATCTCTGTTTTTTTTTGCTCCTCTATAATGATCTCTTGAATTCTTTATAGATAAAAGTCTTGATACCATCAGACAGCTTATCTGGTCTTCATTCATTAGATTTCAAAACCTCACACCTGTTCTTGAGAAGATTTTGAAATTTAAGTGGAATAGATTCAAGGTCATATTTGGATCTTGTGGATTTGTTTTCATTTGCTTTAGCTTCAGTTTGAACTTGCCTATGAGTAGTGCAAAAGTGCAAAATCTTAACATCTCTGTGATCTTTAGCCACTTGTCCTTACAATGTATCCTTTTACAATACATACACATGGTCAGGTTAAGCAATAGATAAAGTATGAATTTACAAATTGAAGTTTATGTATTAGATTAATATTATCATTAATATTATATAATTATATAATATTATATAACTAATTATAATTGTTATATTACTGTAACACCAAATATTCTGCTTCTGTACCGGTAGGGTTGACATCTGTCTCTTTCTCAATCTCAGCACCTTTACACAGAATCAAAGCCTCTTCTCAAAACTGGGATGCAATGAAAAATGTGAAGCCATTCTCTACAAATTAATAAGCAAGCGAAAGTAAGCTTGCACTTACCTTGTTTACTAGGCAATCTGTCCCTGCGCTCATGCATGCATGCACACACACACACAAATACACACACATACACTTGATTCTTAGTTTCCTTGTTAAAGCTAACATATCCTTAAATTCCTATCCACTCAAGGTGGGTCATGGACCTAGGACTAAAACCAAGGACTATAAACTTCATTCAAGAAAAGCTTGGAAGAACTTTAGTAGTTCCCAGTATTCTGAAAAATTTACAACCAGGAGAAGATAAAAATAGATGAATGGGACCTTCTAAGAATCAAATCCCTATGCGCATCCAGAAACTTCTCTAACAGGGTAAAAAGGGAAGCCACAGACTGGGAAAA
>NW_006399752.1:21013324-21015404 GCF_000299155.1 Elephantulus edwardii
TAAAATTTAAAAAAATTTCTATCCACACATCAACAGTTTTTAGAATCTTCAGGTATTACTCTTCCTTTAATCCTATTTCAAAGATGAGACATTTTTAAATATTGTTATCATCCTGTGTTCTTGGTATTCACCCTACTCTTCTTAACATCAGACTTTATTCATTTTCTTTCTGATGTCACTACTTACTTCTCCCTTGGTGTCGCTGTAGGATAGGAAGCTCTGGTGGCACAATCTGAAGGGAGTTATTTGCCCCTCTGGTGATTTGAATCCACTAGTAGCTCTGCAGGAGAAATATGGGCAATCTTTTCTCTGGAGATTCACAGGTTTTGAAAATCACTGGAGATTCAGCCATGAATTGATTCCAACTTAGAGGAATGAAAGTTTTCTAAATAGGACAAAAGTGTCTCTTCCCTTACATATGAAGGCAGCAATCCTTTGGCCATACTTTCTCCTCAAACATTTTCTCCCATCCCTTCCATCACACTAAAACTTCCTGAGAGAACAGTTTGTGGTCACTTTCTGTAACTCACTCCCCTCCTTCCCAGGCATATCTCTGTTGCTCACCATTTCTCCTGACACTGGGCTTCCATCTGTATATTCTCTAGCTTCTCTCATTCCTCCATCCAAAAATTCTATGATAAATTCTTCTATTCTTTTACACCATATTTCTTGATAATGTCATCCTCTCCTAATGCTTTTAACATTACTTCTATTCTAGTGGCCTAGGGGTCAGGGATTGTACTACCAACACAAAGGCATGTGGTTCAAATCTACTATTTGTTCCCCAGTGTAAAAGATAGGCATATAGGTCTCTCATACAATTTAAAGACTCTGAAAACTCACTGTAGAGTCAGCTCTGAGTTGTTTCTAACTTGATGTTACATAGCAGCAACAGCACCACTCTTTATATAATTGCCAAATTACATCTCCATCCCTGAGTTTCCTTTATAGGAGATCTGAGCTTATAGAGGCTAAGTTCAGTAATATATGAAATATGTGAAGTGTGGTGAGTGTGATTATGACCCTCAGGGGTTACTAAGGTGTAGATGATCCCTCCCACCTCCTGTGTCCTGGATTCTCCCTGCCCCAGATTCCCTATTGTACTCTCCTCATCAAGATGCTCATTTTTTCTCTTCTTGTCCCTTTCTCCCGTGATCTGGATTTTATAAATTGTTTCAGATACATCTTGAATCCAATTACAAGTTTCCCCAGCCTCCTGTTCCATCCAGCTCCTGCTCCAACATTCAATTCTATCTAGGCTTGCACTACTTTTCCCAAGATACGTCACATGAGACAACTCTAGAAAATTCCCGACACATAGATAAGGCAACTTAGAAAGGTGGTGAGGGTCAGAATGCCTGGCGGGACAGTTGTGGACTAATAGAGCATGAGAACTGACAGATAAATGCTTTCCATTTTTCTCTCTTGGGCACACAACCGTGAGTTAAAAGGCATAAAACTTCTCAGTAGTACAACTTAGCTGTTCACAATGGATACCAACTGATGAGGCATATTTATATTGATTCCTTCTCCTTCCCTATTTTATTCCCTTGTGCCTCATTTCCACCTCATGTAACCACATTCCCTAAAAAACTGCTCACACAGAAACATTGGTTTCATGCTCTGCTGTGGAGGAAGCTATTGCTTACATGATTCCATTTTATTGAGGTACCATAGTGTGTTCTACAGTCCCCTAAAGACAGTTTCTTAAGTTTTTTATAATAGTTTGCTGGAGAAATTATGCTGCAGTGACTACTGTACTTATATCATTTTATTATGAGCTGACTATCTGATCAATAATTCAGTGTCATGGGTAGAATCAATTACATTTGAAATTCTGCTAAGGATTCCAGTTTTGCGGAGACATTGTCAGCTCTTACATTTCCACTATATTTCATGCTTAGCTTTTCTTCTTTTTCATATCCTTGACTCATTCAATTACTTGTTAAACCTTAAAAGAGTTTTGATAGATACAAAACAATTAAAAGTCCCCAGTATCTTTATCCTTTTTTCTGCATAGTACCAAGTATAACATCACAAAAAGAAAGAAAGGAAGGAAGGAAGGAAGGAAGGAAGGAAG
>NW_006399752.1:21015689-21049040 GCF_000299155.1 Elephantulus edwardii
AGAAAGAAAGAAAGAAAGAAAGAAAGAAAGAAAGAAAGAAAGAAAGAAAGAAAGAAAGAAAGAAAGAAAGAAAGAAAGAAAGAAAGAAAAGGGAAAAAGAAAGAAATTCTTTGAATCTAACATGTCCTGGTGTTTTTCTATTGTGTGACTCTTTTGGGGCAGAGCAACCACATGTATTGTTCTGAGTGTTATTTTTCCAATTTAAGAAAATGAAAACACATGAAAACAATTATATAGAAAAAATATCAAGCAGAATATTTAGGATAGCATTATGCACCAAAGACACAAGTTTAGAAACATCTTTGAGATTCAAATTAGAATTCTTGGATTGCTTTGGAGTGCCAAGGGCAGGTGGGGAGAAACACATGTGTTAGACACCAACAAATCACACCAATTCTGTTTCTCATTGTAGCAGATATTTTCTTTTTAAAATTTGTTTTGAGAATACAGTGCTCATGTGGAGGGGGGGGAAAATCAGGCCAACAATTTATCAACAAACCTCCTTGAGATGCTGGATCTTTTTGCCAAATATTTAGCATCTCATCAACTTCAGGCCCCCGAGAATAAGCTAATTAGTTAGAGAATGAATTTAAAGTTTTTTATTAGGCCAAAGTGCTTCAAATGACCACTGCAAAGTACTAAAAATGGATAACTGGATGCACATTATTATGCTTTGCTCTGGGTCAATCACCTTCAGAAAGCTTTCAAAAATGTTATCTCCTTTCTAATAAATAACAAAATCTCACAGCTGGATGTCACTTACTGACCCTTCCCAAAGTTAGATCCTGCAGGGTAAAGGGGTCCAATGGTTACAGACTTCTCCTTGGAAGATGTATTTCTTACTGAAGCATTTTCTGCTTCCCTGCTTCTCAGTTAACCTCAACCCTGTTGACGCACTCTACTCTGCTTATCTTGGACCTTCCCCATAAGTTACAATGACATACCAACGAGGGCCAAATATTGGCTTGCTTAAAACAACAAAACTTTATTGTCTCAGAGTTCTGGAGGCTTGTTGTTGTTGTTGCTGTTATGTGCCCTTAAGTTGCCTGCGACTCATAGCCACCCTATGCACAACAGCTCTGAATCCTGCTCATCTTGAGCCAATTTCATTGTCTCTGACACACCTATCCCCGTTACCCCAGTTACTGAGTCAAGCCATCTCATCCAGGGTCTTCCTTTCTTGCATTTCCCTCCACCCTCCCAAACATGACTGATCCCTCCTGGCCACATGCCCAAAGTATGTCAGCTGAAGCTTCAGAATCCATGCCTCCAAGGAACAGCCTGATCTCACCCTCTCCAGGATGAATATATTCTTTTAGCAGTTCATGGTGTAGTCAATACCCTTCTCCAGCATCACAGCTCAAAGGCACCATCGATTCTTCTTCTGTCATCCTTAGTCATTGTCCAGCTCTCTGATGTATATAGCAAGTAATTATGAAGACCATGGCCTAGATCTTGAGACCAGTAAATTAAGGTGCTGGTAAGGACGTCTGCCTCCCAAAGCCTGCAAGGGAAGACCTTTCTTTGCTTCTTTGAGATTCTGGTTGTCCCAGGCATTCCATAGCTTGTAGCACTGCAGTCTCAACCACCATCTTCCCATGACTGTTGTCACTTCTTATCTTATAAGGAAAACAGTCAAATTTGATTAGGCCTGCTCAAGTCACCTCTGACCTCATTTTAACTACTTACACTCACAAGGACCCTATTTTCAAATTGGGTCATATTTACCTGTACTAGAGTTCAGGATAGGAGAAGGACGGGCAGTCTCCTCCTGTGTGATTAACTGCCTCTTAAAACCCATGGGAGGTTCAGCTATGGGTTGGTTCCAACTCTATAGTACACAACAGCAATACAGAGTTCAGGACCTCGACTTACGTTTTGGCCAAATACAATTCAGGCCATAACACCTCCAAGAAGTTTTTCAGTTTAGGATGAGACTGGGAACCTGTTTGCAGGAATATGTGCATTAATTGTGTCTCACTTCCCTGCATTCCCTGACAGAGATTCTTTCCATGGGTAGAGGCACAATGCAAGATTCCTGCCTTGTTCCTGCTTCCTCAATACTGCTACCCTCCCATTGTGGTGACCTCTTACAGCAGCCCTCCAATACTAACTTTCAGGTCAGACAGATGAAATCCAAATCTAGCTCTGGTGCTGCACCTGGGCATGTTCTATTGTGACCTAGAAGGTAGCACCCATATCCCGCCCTCCTTCCTAAAAATAAGGATATCCATGTCACTGAGGAAAATACCTCATTCCACTAAGGAATTTGTATAAAAACTCTTCAAAACCATGTTTGTTGTTGTTGTTATGTGCTTTCAGGTTACCTGAGATTCATAACGACCCAATGTACAATAGCTCTGAAGCCTGCCTGCCCTGTCTTGAGCCAGTCTCACTGACTCTGACACACCTACCCCCATTACCCTAATCACTGCATTAATCCATCTCATCTAGGATCTTCCTCTCCTGTTTTATCCCTCCATCCTTCCAAGAGTGATAGACTTCTTCAAGGATTGGTGCCTCCTGTCCACGTCCCCAAAGTATGTGAGATGGAGAGTCAAAATCCTAGCATCCAACGAGAAACTTGGTTTTACCATCTCCAAGACAGACCTATTTGTTTTCTTAGTGGTTTATGGTATGTTCAAGACTCTTCTCTAGCACCACAACTCAAGGTCATCAATTCTTCTTCTGTAACCCTTAGTCATGGTCCCGCTCTCTGATGCATAGCAAGTAATTGCAAAGACCATGGCCTGGATTAGGAACACCTTAGTCTCTAGACTGACATAGTTGCTTCTCAGTACTCTGGAGAGGTCCCTGTAAGATAACAATGTAGAGGTCTACCTGTTGGAGATTTGTACAAGGAGCCACAATGAGTGGCAATCATTTCCATAGCGACTAACAACAACAACACAGTTGAATGACAAAGAAGGTTACTTTCTGTTGCAGATCTCTCAAAACTTTCTGGTTTTCTAGTTTTTAAACTATGGGGATAAATTATCCATTTAAAAAGGTGTGACATAAATAAATAATAAAGCTGTAGGAATAAATTACTCTTTGCAAATCAAATCTGGCTTTCCCATGAGAGAAAAGATTATAAAGAAGCGTCTTTTCCTTTGATTTAGATTGGTTCTGACAAGTAAACTTTTTTTGAAATGTCCACGAATATGAAATACAATGAACTGTTTTGTACCTATCTGCATTGTGGTATAGAACAATAACTTTTTAAAAAAATGTCATTTCTGTTCGCTTTCCTTATTCTGCTCAATGTGTAATAAAAATCTCTTCAGTAAACCACTGACATTTGTAGAACACTTTACAGCTCACTAAGTCCTTCTTGCACCCTCTTTAATTATGATCCTCCACTCCCAGCAGGAGTCAAGACAGACATTATTCTTTCTTTCCTGTGCTGAGGAAATGAATTCTGACTTGTCTAAGGTCACAAAGCAAGCAAGTGGCTGAATTGAGATTTGAATCCAGTTCTCCTGGCTCTAAACGGTGCCATAATGTTTCCTCTAATTTCATGGTAGAATTCATATGTGAAATGTTTAAATTTAGCTTAAGAGACTGGAGAAAGGAAAAGAAAACTTAAATAAGGACTGTACTGACACCACTACCATAATTTAAGCATGCTGTATTTCACACTTCACTAAGTTTCATTTCTGAATTCTCCAGTCTCGGGTGTGCTGTCCTGGAATACTTGGTGCCATCTCAAATGCCCAAGTGAGCATGTTTATGGAGTTTTGCTACCTTGGCTCAAGCTAAGATTAGAGAGTTGAAAATAGCTGGTTTGGACAGAAATAAAAATCAAAGCTCATACTCTGAAGAATGTGATGGATCACTTACTACCAATACTTCCAGATAACCAGACACACTATGTACCAATCTGTAAATAAAGAGTTGTTGTTGATTGCCTTTGAGTTGAGCACTTCTCACAGCGACCCTATGAACAAAAGGCCTAAAGGCCCTCTACAGCTGTCAACATTTATCAAATTACATAGAGTTTCTGGAGGCATGTTATTTACTCCTGCTTCCAAACCTGTCATAGTATGTTGTTATTGTTATGTGCAATTGAGTCTCCTGTGATGTAAAGACCTTACGTACAGCAGCTCTGAATCCTTCCCTATCCTGAGCCAGTCTCACTAACTCCAACACACCAACCCCCGTCACCTCAGTTACTGTATCAGTCCATCTCATCCAGGAATTATGCCTGATTATTTAATTCCATTTAAGAAAAGATGTGTGTGTGTGTGTGTGTGTGTGTGTGTGTGTGTGTGTGTGTCTAAATTTGTTTTTGTTGTTGACCACTGAGTTGGAGCCAACCTGTCATTGTTGTTTATCTTGTTATCATTTCCAACAAACAATTCTCTTTCAGTCAGTAACTGGTGGCTTAGTGTAATGTATTGAGTTTCTGATTGAAAGTTTGGCAGTTCAAATTTACCAGCCACTGCACAGGAGAAAGACTGGCAGTTTCCTGTCATGAAAACTTAAAAGCAGAGATAATGGATGGAGGGTCATTATCAGTGAGAACTGACTTGCTTTCAGTAGATTTTTATTTTAAAGAGAAAGTATAACATTTATTTATTTTTTAAAATGGTTTCATTTTGTCTTATCATCCCTTAATTAAATATAATGAAAATTTTAAATTATGAAATCTTCTTGAATACAATTTAACTGCAAAGGTTAAATGCATAGACACTTTCTTGATCTGGGTTTTCTAAAGCAGAGAAACCAGTGAATCATACACATAGAGAAATTAACTTTGAGGAAACGGCTCACACATTTGTAGGGACTGACAAGTGCTGAACTTGTGGGCCAGGCAGCAGACTGAAGACCTCTACTGGCTCACACGGCAGGCAGCAGGGTAGGGGCATCTGCTGGCCCACAGGATTGCAGAGGGTTGGCAAATCCTAAATCTACAGGGCAGGCAGTAGACCAGAAATGCCTGAGGTTTACATTCTAGTAACCTGATATTAGGCATTGAGAAGAGTGCAGAGTTAAAAAGGAGTGTGAACTTTGCCAGAATATCTATCTACATACTGAAGGTAGACTGGAAGAAATTCCTCTTTCAGTTAATTGGCTGCTAGCACCAGCTGTGTGGTGTTAAGGCTTTATAGTTCAAAATGGCTTCCCTGCCTATCGACTGATTTTGCTATGTGGACGAGCAGGAATATGCAAATAGTGTGTTAGTTTATCCACAAGTGGATTGGCTAATCTCACTATTAAATTGAAAAGATAGAGCAGCAGAATTGGAGAATCTGACCACCAGCAAAGAAGAAGCAAAAGAATGCAGTGCACCCTTTGGGACCAGAGATTCTTGTACCAGTCAGACCAGGGTTTACAAGAGCAGCAGCTATAATAGCCACAGCAGAGAACCAAAGAACTGATGTGAGACAGAGTAGACCTTGGGACTGCTATACCATTGAAAGAGAGCTAAAAACCTTTTGTCCAAGTTTCTTGGATGACTGTGATGAGAGAAAGGTATAATTGGCAGGACTGAGAGCTTTGTAACACCAGCCTAAAGCCACCAGAGCTCAAGGCTGAAGTACCTGCAAGCACATTTCATAAGCTGTCCTAACTCAGTGATTGTATCTTGCTGCCAACCTGACTTATAGCCTTTAGACTTCCATAACATGGTTCTGTGTGTTCTGTGAGCTATTGCATTGGATTTTTAATCTAGTAAAGCAGTAAGCTTGATGTTGGTATGAATAGAAAAAGTACATGCACATCCATATTTATTGCTGCTTTGTTCACAATAACAGAGTTGGAAACAACCCAAGTGTCCATCAATAAATTAATGGATAGAGAAACTGTGGTATATTCACATGATGGAATATTATGCAGCCTTGAAAAACAAAGAACTCATAAAATATTATACAAAATGGGTGGTGCTGGAGGACATAATGCCGAGTGAAATATCTAAAAAAAAAAACCCTCTACTTTAATAGCTATGCTTACAAAAGTTTGTATATATTGTGTTTCACACTATTCATCATTTAAGTTGTGTTTCATACAATCATTCTCAGTGCATTCTATGTATTGTTTTGTAAAATTAATCACCGTTGAACCTTGCCCATCAATACCCTGTGTTTTCATCCAGATCCTTCTCATTTCCTTCTTCCCCTCACTCCACTACTAAACTGTACAACCCTGTGGGTTTGCCCCTAACCATCCTTACCCCTCTGCTCCCACCCCTACCCCCTTGGTTTCCCCTACAAGTTTTAATAGTTGTTGTTATATACTGTCAATTCGCTTACAACTCATAGCAACCCTATGTACAATAGCCCTGAACCTGCTCTTTCCTATGCCAACTATACTGTCTCTGACACACCTACCCTCATTAGCCCAGCCACTGTATCAATCCATCTCACCAATGGTCTCCCTTTCTTTCTCCATCCCTCCACACTTCCAAGACTGCTCCCTCCTTACAACATGCCCAAAGTATGTGAGATGATGCCTCAGAATCTTATCCTATTTTTACAATAATAATCTTATGCAGTATTTGAGTTGGGTTTTTTGAATGAGATGCGAATCTTGCTTCAGCTTTTTGCAGTTAGTAGTCCAATTTTGCCAGCACCATTTGTTGAAGAGATTTTCCTTTATTTCTTATATTATTTTTTTTCTTTTCACATTTCTACTTTCTCTTTCTTTCTCCCAGATTCCTTTTTATCTATTTATTTAGTTATTTGTTTTTACCCTGTTTTAATGATTGACTTTTGTACCTCTAACCCAAAGGCTGAGCATCTTTCACAGTTCCACTTCAGCCTCTCAAGTTTTCTTCATTTTTTTTTACCTATTCTTGTTGCTAGGTGGCACTGGGTTTTACCACATAGGCACTGTATTGCATGTCTTCAAGGAGTCATATTCATGTTGAAGGGTGCACTTGCCTATGAAAATGGATGGCAAACAAGTGAAATTACTTGCAAAGTTCCTTTAAGTGGAAAAATTTATTCTTTATAACATTGAGAACCCTTCTAAATACCCTATATTTCCTCCACATTCACTTTTCAAGATATCATTTTGTACCACTTTTGTTTTCAGATTTTTTTAATTAGTTTGCTTACAAAGTTTGTATGTATTTTGTTTTACACTATTCTTCATTCACATTCTGTTTCATACAGTCATTCTCATGCATTATGTTTCATAAAATTAATCACTATTGGGACTTACCCATAATTATCCTGCCTTTGCTTGGGTCCTACCATTTACTTACACTACCCCCCAAACTGTGCAACCCTGTGGTTCTACCCATACCCTTCCTCAGCCCTCCCCACTTGAGTTCCCATACATGTTTTACTAGTTATTCTATCTTTACAATTATGGTCTTATGCAGTATTTATCCTTTTGATACTGCATTAGTTCACTCAACATAATGTTCTCTAGTCTCTCCCAAGATACTTAGTATTTTTCAAAATCATTGCTCCTGAGTGCTGCACAGTATTCCATTGGGTGAATTGTACCAATTATCTTTTACATATGTTCTAAACTAAATTTGGGTGAGAAATAGCCTTGAACACAGGAGTAATGATTTTGTAAATTATTATGTAGCTTGAGAGGGACTGGAGAGCATTATGCTAAGTGAACTGACTCAATCCCACAAAGACAAATAATGTATAAAGCCATTATTGTAGAATGAGTATGAGTATCCAAGATTGGGGGGAGAAGGAGGAGGGTGAAAGCAGGAAATTAGGTTGTGCGGGTGTGTGTGTGTGTAGGGTTGAGTTAATCATGAGATTATATAGTTTGATGGGGTGAGGGAAATTGGAAGAATCTGGTCTGAAAAACAATGTATTTAAATTTTGTAACTAAATTAGTATAATAAAAAATTTTTAAAAAATTAATAAAAGAAGGTAACCTTGAATTGTATATACTACTTTATACAACACAATGAAATAGTAAATGCAAAAAAATTTATAAGCTGTAAGATTTTTTAAAACTCACACACACACACACACACACATTCCTTAATTCTTGTCTTGGAGCTCTGGTGGCCTAGTGGTGAGAAGCTGTGCTGCAATCTCAAAGGCACACAGTTTGAATCTGCCAGCAGCTCTACGGTAGAAGAATAAACTATCTCCCTTGTGATTAATTGCCTATGAAAACTCACTGGGGGCGGGGAGGGTCAACTATAGTTCAGTTCTGACTTGATAGCACATACCAACAAAATACAATGATTTATGATAAGACTGCTAGCACAGAGCCACACACACACAGTGATGACATGCACAGAGCAGTGATCTCCACAGAGTGTGAGTAGGACAGATAGAATATGAATAGAACTGTTAGTTTGGGAGCCACAGGAGCAGTGAGCCTCAGCGAGGAGCAGTGAACCATCACGGGACCCTCCCACCAGGAGCAAGCAGGACCACGGGAATTTGAGTGAGGTACTTAGGAGGGGATCACTGCTGATTGCTGAACCACATGGGACTCTTTCACCTTAAGTAGAAGGGAGTGAGACAGCTGGAGCTAGACTGGGGTGGTAGATGCAGTTCTTGCGGGGAAAACCAAGGCTTCCTTGTTTTTCATTCAGTTCCTCCACAAGCTCCCCCAACTCCACATGCCTCTGCACGTGCACCCACCATACATGCATCCGTGCATACACCTGCCCAACCTTCTTCTCTAGCAATGACTTCAGATCAAGAACCGGCTATTGCCTAAGTTATGAAAAACTCTACTAGAGCAATGTCATGAAAGAAACAGGCTAGCTCACACCCTACACAAGCCCACAGCAAGATATCACCCCTCAAAAGTGACACAGTGTCAATGGATACTCAAACCTGAAAACCAACATTTTTCTCAATGGAGAGAGATTAAAGACATTCCCTTTGAGAACAGGAACTAGGCAAGGATGCCCACTATCACCTCTCCTATGCAATATTGCATTGATAGTAGTGATAGCAATAAGACAAGAGAAGGAAATAAGAGGTATCCAAATTGGCAAAGAGAAGGTAAAATTATCTCTATATGCAGATTATATAATAGTATACTTAGAAAACCCTAAAGACTCAGCAAGAAACTACTGGACACAGTTGACCAATTCAGCAAAGTGGCAGGATAAAAGATCAAAATACAAAAATCAATTGGGTTTCTCTATAGTGATAAAGAATATAGAGCTTGATAAAGAATACAGAGCTAGAGCTAAGAAAAATAATACCCATCACAATAACTAATCACAGGATTAAATACTTGGTAGTAAATCTAATCAGAAGCACAAAGTATCTATTCAAAGAAAATTACAAAACATTCCTACAAGAAACAAAAAGAGGCCTGGAGAAATGGAAGAATCCACCTTGCTCATGGATAGGAGGAAGACTCAATAGTGTGAAAATTAAAACACTACCGAAGGGAATTTACATATTCAATGTAATCCCAATACAAACACCAATTCTATTCTTCAACAAGATGGAAAAGGCAATTTCCAATATAATTTGGAATGGAAAGAGGCCCCTGAATAAGCAAAGCACTCCTTAAAAAGAGAAACAAGATAGGAGGCATCTCACTCCCTGATTTCAAATCCTACTACACCACCGTGGTGGTCAACACAGTGTGATACTAGTACAATGACAGACACATAAATCAATGGAATAGAATTGAGAACCCAGAAATCAGCCTGTCTACCTATGGTCAACTGATTTTTGACAAGGAGATGAAATCAGTTAAGTGGAGAAATGACAACCTTTTAAACAAATGGTGTTGGCAAAATTGGAAAACTATCTATAGAAGAGGCAAGCAAGATCCACACCTCACTCCACATACAAAAACCAACTCAAAGTGAATCAAGGAACTAGGACTAAAACCAGGCACTATAAATTTCATTAGAGAAAAGGTTGAAAGAATTCTAGTAGCCCTAATCTACAACATCGTCTTCCAAGCATCCTGAAAAACCTACAACCAGGAGAGGATAAAATAGATGAATGGGACCTTCTAAGAATCAAATCCCTATGCACATCCAAAATCTTCTCCAACAGTGTAAAAAGGAAAGCCACAGACTTGGAAAAAATATTTGGTAATGACATATCTGATAAGGGAGTTATATCTAAAATATATAAAATACTTGAGCATGACAACAAGATAAAGTTAAACAACCCAATTGCAAAATGGGCACAAGATATGAACAGACACTTCACTAAAGAAGAGACTCATATGGCAAACAAACACATGAAGAAATGTTCAAAATCCCTAGCTCTAAAAGAGATGCAAATCAAAATAACTATGAGATATAATCTCCCCCCAGTAAGAATAGCAAAATTCAACAGAGTAGCAAACAACAAATGATGGCAAGATTGTGGAGAAACTGGAACTTTTATTCATTGTTCGTGGGAGTGTAAAATGGTACAATCACTATGGAAGGCAGTATGGCGCTTTTCCAAAAAAATTGCAAATAGAAATACCATTTCACTCAGCAATTCCACTACTGGGAATATACCCTAAAGAAACCAGAACTGCCACGCAATGTTTATGCACACCGTGTTTATTGCTGCTTTGTTCACAATAACAACGAGTTGGAAACAACCGAAGTGCCCATCAACAAACAAATGGATAGAGAAGCTGTGGTATGCTCACACAATGGGATACTATGCTGCTTTGAAAAACAAGGAACTTATAAGGTATTAATACAAAATAGGTGACCTGGATGACATTATGCTAAGTGAAATATCTCAGTTACAAAAGGACAAATACTGTATAGTGCCCCTGTTATAAAGCGGGACTGACATCGGGTTAGGGCAAACTAAGAGGGGATAAATAATGTACACTACATTGAGACAGATGAGGGAGAGAATTGTTTAGGAGGCATATAAGATTAGGTATTATTATCATTATCATGACAAGAGTCCAGAATGAAAACTGCATAGTGGTGTGGACTGGGGTGGGGCGTGGGGGAGAGGGATTGTATAACAATGAAAGAATTTTTTATTTTTTTTTATTTTTTACTTTTTAAAGAGAAAAGTGAACTGAGGGGGAAAGGTGAGCAGGGAGGACAGTGTACAACAGTGAATTCATGGAAATCCAAGGTCTCTGTAAACTTCCTTTAGAATAAAAAAAGAATATTACAAAATATTTTTTATAAAAGAATAAAAAAAGACTGTGGCAAATTTAAATATATTATATGTCAAATACAATTGCATTGCTTTCCATTGCAAGTCAAATGGAATGTACATAAAATGTAAACCTTTCATAAATGCTTTTTAAAAAATTTGCATCTCTCTTATTGTCAATGATTTTGAGTGTTTATTCTCTTTAAATGTCTGTTGGCCATCCAAATGTCTTTCTCTGTGAACGGTCTTTCCGTGTCTTTTCTGGAGTGAACCTCCCTAGCAGAGTCATTGATCTTGGAACTTAATCAAGAAAGCTTAGTTAAAGCTTAGGAAGTGGTAAAGAGGAACTCTTAGTAAAGTGATTTTCCCGGTTAAGAGGTCTATTAGATATTTCTGGAATCCAGCTTCTTTCCTGTAGGAATTGGTATATTTATGTCAAATCATTAAATTTACATACAATCAAAGGACACTGGGAAACTTCAAAGTTGATTAATGCCATCTTGACGGACAAGTAGCTTTTCCTTTCTTTGAAATATCAGCTCAACAGTATTTTACAATGCAATGTGTCAGGAAGTCTACAAACTTGAAGTTAAATTTTTCCTGCTATAAATTAAGCCTATTTCCTCACTGGTATAAGCAAAATATTAATTATCCTCTGCTTTGCCACAATCTCTGAATATAACTCTACTCAAACCTCAAACTTATTATTATTATTATTATTATTATTATTATTATTATTATTATTTTCCCCCACCTTTGGAAAAACATATTTTTTTAAAACCACACCATTTTTATGGCTCAATTGAAGTCAACATCTAACTTAAAAACGGGGCAGAGCTTTCCCTGTGGTATTTTATTTTTAGTACTTAAGGCGTGCCAGAGACTGCTCACAATACTGTACTTGAGATATATTACTGCCCCACTTAATCTTCACAACAACCCCGGCAGGTAATTCTGTCATTTGCATTTAATAGGTGATGACTCATGACGCAGAGCTTAGGGAAATTGTACAAGGTCATCCTTCATGCCATTCATATTTAGCAGAGCAGAGCCTTGTTGGTAACAATAGCTCGGAACTATGGATTCTAGCTTGCTGAAGTAGCTCAATTTCTAAACACTAATATCCTTCATTATCTTCAGAATATTTCTCTGATAAGGGCATTATGTTCATCTAAATGCAGGTGTCCCAGTGGAACATACTCATATAATCAGAAAAGACTTCGTATCCTGAATAAATCTATCCCAATGTCATTTTCTCCCCTTCCTTCTCACTTTATTCTCACACTGACTGGCTGATCATTGGCAAATGGTATCTTTGGATGTAAGTTTGTATGCTACTTTGTGTAATAAATGTTGTTAGACACCTTTGAGTTGAGTACAAGTCACAGGGATTCTCTGAACAATAAATATGAATCTTGCCCTATCCTGCACAATCCTCATAATCTCTGATATGCTTAAACCCGTTGTTATAATCACTGTGTCAATCCTCTTGTTGATGATCTTCCTCTCTTTCTTTGACCTTTCACCTTCCCCAGCATGATGTCTTTGTCCAAGGCTGGCCCATCCTGATACCATCATGCCCAGACTGTGGGAGATGGCACTCCACCATCCTTGACTCTAAAAGACACTCTAGTTGTATTTCTCCAAAACACACTTTTTTAACTCTTTTGGCTGTCCGTGGGATATTCAGTACTCTGTACCAACACCATAACTCAAAGGCATTGATTCTTCTTGTATAATCCTTACTCATTGTCCGACTTTCAGATGCACAGAAAGCAATTGAAAATGTCATGGCTTGCATCAGGCACACCTTAGTCTTTAAAGTGACATCATTACTCTTTAGCACTTTGGTGAAATCTTTGGCAACAGATTTTCACAACGTAATATGTAATCATACCATTTCAATCTATATGCAGAACAGATTGTCTGAGAGGCTGAATTCTATGAGCAGAAATGTGGCATCAGGATTGGAGGAAGACTCTTGAACAATCTGCACTACGCAGATGACACAACCCTACTTTCTGAAACTGAGGAAGACCTGAAGTGCTTGCTGCAGAAGGTCAAGGACTGCCACCTTTAACATGAATTGAAGCTTAACATCAAGAAAATGAAGATTTTCACCACTAGACTGATGGGCAACATCAAGATAGACGATTAAGAGATTGAGATTGTTAACAGCTTCAGTTTGCTTGGCTCCACAATCAACACTCTTGGTACCAGCAGCCAGGAAATAAAAAGACAGATTGCATTAGCAAAGTCTTCTGTCAGAGACCTCTCCAAACTACTGAAGAGCAACAATGTCAGTCTGGAGACTAAAGTGCACCTGATATAGGCCATAGTCTTTGTAAGTACTTGCTATGTATCAGAAAGCTGGACAATGACTAGGGATTATAGAAAGAGAATTGATGCCTTTGAGGTGCAGTGCTGGAGAAGAGTATTGAATAAACCATGGAGAACAAACAGGTTCATCCTGGAGGGAGTGAAACCTGCCTACTCCCTGAAGGCAAGGATTCTGAAGCTTCGTCTAACATAATTTTGACATGTTGCAAGGAGGGACCAGTCCTTGGAGAGGGACGTTATGCTTGGGAGGGTGGAAGGACAGTGCAAAAGAGGAAGATCCTTGATGAGATGGATTGATTCAGTGAGTGGGGTAATGGAGGTAGGTGTATTGGAGACAGTAAGATTGGCACAGGCTGGAGCAGGGCATAGGGTTATTATACACGGGATTGCTAAATGTCACAAGTGACTCAAAGGTATATAACAGCAACAACAACATGTAATCAACATTAATTTCTTTAAACCTGATAAAACAAAATCCAAAAATTCAGCATTACATGGTTCACATGTTGTTGTTGTTGTTATGTGCTCTCGAGTTGGAACTGACTGGAAGTTGACCGTCCACTGAGTATTCAGATGCTGTAAATTGTATGAGAGGAGAATGCCTATCTTTTTCCCCAACAAAGCAGCTTGGAATTCCAACTGTATGCCTTTGGGCTGACAGTGCAGCTCCTTGTTGGTAGGCTACCACGGCACCATACCATGCTATAGCTATACAATGATTTTATCTGAAATTACTAATCAATTAAAAAGATTATTAGATGTCAGATGCCATTCATTTTCATGTTGACTAGACTATTTTTCACTTTAACTACAAAAGGTTATCTTTGAAACACTTGAAAATGCCCGAAAAATAGAAAGACTATGTAAAAAGCTACAAAACATTTTTTACCCCAATTGGGAGCTGAAAATTTTTTTTAAAAAAGATAATAAAATGACTAATGTAAAAATGATGTATACTGAAGTTTTCATAAGATAGACTAAAAGACTTCCTAAGGAACAACTTCCTACATGTGATACTAATCATAACTGTTTAATGATGTAAATGTGTATCTCTATACAATTGGGACAAAGTCAATGACTTAAATGTAATATAGAAAGACTAACAGTCAGAAATCATGGTTTGAAAACCAAAACTGTATTTTTGGTGAATCTAAATTTCTTGCTGAATCTCCCAAGGAGCGCTCTTGGCAGTCAGTCATAGGTACAGTACATATCAGTGACCTCTTCGTGTCACTGCTGAGCTTTTCTTAGCTCCTTTCTCCCAGATAGCACGTGGATTTTTATTTCAGTGCTGTAGATGTTCTTACAATGGCCACTAAAGACAATGATTTTTAACACAACTAATCTTTTCCCAAGATAAATAGCATTCTGCATGAAAAGAAAACTCCTGGATAATTTACTTTGCTTAGAAAACCATAACACAACAAAACTGCCTTTAAAAACCAGATTGTAATACCAGGAAAAGGGTAAATTCAACAATAGAAGGAAGTCAAATTGGTTGGCCTTTCCCACGTTGTCTTAGAACTGACACGAGTGGAAGTTACTGGTGTGATTTTGTGTAGCGTCTGTTTTTCTAATGAATTTTGAATTTGAACATAGACATAGGCTGCTCTTTAAACCAGCAGTAGAACAAGAAGAAATATACCCAAACTTTGGGAAAGAAAAAAAAATTTACAGCATCTCTCCAAAATAAAATCACCAACCAATTACTAAACAAATAGTGTTTCTCTCTTACTATATGATCTTATTGTTAACTATTTTTTATAGAATAGATACAGATATAGAATAAACATAGAATAGATTCCAATTCATGCCTACGCAGAGTAGAACTGATTAATAGGGTTTTTAGTCCGTCTGCATCCTCTCCAAGACATATCTGTTTGTTCTCTTGGCCATCACATGGGATGTTCAGTGCTCTTCTCCAACATCACAGCTCAAAGGTGTCAGTTCTTTTTCTATCATCCTTATTCATTGTCCACTCTCAGATGCATAGCAAGTGATTGGAAAGACTATGACCTAAATTAGATACACCTTAGTCCTCAAAGTGACATCATTATTCCTCAATAATTTGGAGAGGTCCCAACTACAGTTTTCCCCAGTACAATGTGTCTCCTTATTTCCTGATGACTGCAAGACGAAGCTGTTGACATTTCAATCTCCTTTCCATGCATCATGACACTGCCAGTCCAGTGGTAAGAATCTTTGTTTTCTTGCTGTTGAGATGCAATACATACCGAAGGCTGCATTCCTTCATATTCTGCAACAAGTGTTTTGAGTCTTTCTTACTTTCAGCAACCAAGGTTATGTCATCTGAATAATATTGATGAGTCCTTTCTCCAATCATGATACCACGCTCCTCCTCATAAAGTCCAGCTTCTCAAATAATTTGCTCAGCATACAGGTTAAATAGATATGGATAGAGAATACAACCCTGACACACTCCCTTCCTAATGTTATACCATACAGTGACAGTGGTTCCCCTTCCCTGTTTTCACAATAGCTTCCTGGTTCAGGTATAGGTTCTGCATGAGCATAATTAAGTGCTGTGGGACTTCCATTCTTCCATTCTTCTTAATGTCAGCCATCCCCATAGTCAAATGTCTTTGCATAGTCAATAACGCACAGATAGACATTCTTCTGATATTCTTTTTGTTTATTTGTTTTGTTTTTTGTTTTTTTAAATTGATATTTTAATGAAAGTTTATAGAGAACATGGATTTCCATTCATTCATCGTTGCACATTTTCCTCCCTGCCCACTCCCCAATTCACTGTTCTCTTTGAAAAAAAATTCTTTCATTGTTGTACAATCCCTGTCCCCAGTCCACTTTACTTTAAAACTCTTACTCTGAATTGTTGTCATGCAGATAATACCTAATCATATATTTTTTAAGCATTCTATTCCTCATCTGTTTCAATGCAGTGTACATTATTTATCACCTCTTTTCTTAGTTTCTCCCCAACCCTCATATCAATCCTGTTTTATAACAGTGGCATTATGCACTATGTGTCCTTTTCTGACTGAGATATTTCACTCAGCATAATGTCCTCCAGGTTCACCCATTTTGTATAATATTTCATGAGTTCCTTATTTTTCATTACTACATAGTATTCCATTGTGTGATATACTAGAGCTTCTCTATTCATTTGTTGATGGGCACCTGGGTTGTTTCCATCTCTTTGCAATTGTGAACAATGCAGCAGTCAACATGATTATGCATATATCTGTTTCGGTGGAAGTTCTGATTTCTTTCTTTCTCTCTCTCTAATTTTTTATTAATTTCAATGAAAATTTACAGAGACTTTGGATTTCCATTCGTTGTTGTACTTTTCTCCCCTTCCAAATCTGCCCCCCCCCACTACCCTCTTAGAAAAGTAAAAGAAAAATTCTTTCATTGTTTTACAATCCCTTCTCCAAGGTCCACTCCACTATGCAGCCTTCACTCTGGACTCCTGTCATGACAAAAATACCTAATAACATATCCCTCTTAAACAGTTTTCTCCCTCATCTATTTCAATGCAGTATACATTATTGAACCCATCTTTTTCGGTCTCCCCCCAACCCTGAGGTCAGTCCTGTTTTACAACAGTGGCACCATGAAGTGTTTGTCCTTTTGTGACTGAGATACTTCACTCAGCATAATGTCCTCCAGGGTTACCCAATTTGAATAATATTGCATGAGTTCCTTGTTTTTCAATGCAGCATAGTATTCCATTGTGTGAATATATCACAACTTCTCTATCCAGTCATTTGTTGATGGGCACTTAGGTTGTTTCCAACTCCTTGCTATTGTGAACAAAGCTGTGATAAACATGGGTGTGCATATATCTGCTTGGATGTCAGTTATGGTCTCTTTGGGGTATATTCCCAGTAGTGGAATTGCTGGGTCAGATTGTATCTTTATTTGCAACTTTTTGAGAAAGCACCATACCACCTTCCACAGTGGTTGCACCACTGATTTCTTTAGGGTATATTCCCAGTAGTGGAATTGCTGGATAAAATGGTATTTATATTTCCAACTTTTTGAGAAAGTGCTTTCCATTGTGGTTGCTCCATTTTTACTCCTACCAACAGTGAATACGGGTTCCAGTTTCTCCACAACCTCACCAGTATTTATTATTTGCCTCTCTGTTGAATTTTGTTATGCTTACCGGGGTGAGATGATGTCTCATAGTTGTTTGATTTGCCTATCTCTTAGAACTAGGGATTTTGAACATTTCTTCATGTGTTTTTCACCATCTGAATGTCTTCTTTGGTGAAGTGTCCATATCCTGTGCCCATTTTGCAATTGGGTTGTTTACCTTTATCTTGTTGTGGTGCTCAAGTATTCTATAAATTATAAATATAAGTACCTTATCAGACGTGTCATTACCAATTTTTTTTCTGGTATTCTTTACTGCCCAAGAGACTTGACGGCACATAACAACAACAACAATTCTTTACTTTCAGTCAGGATCTATCTGACATCAACAATGATAACTCTGATGCCACAGACTCTTCTGGAAATCCTTCTTTAACTTCTCACACAAACTCTTCTGGAAATCCTTCTTTAACTTCTCACAGTTCCCTATCTATGTACTATTCTAGCCATTTTTTAACGATCTTCAGCAGTATTTTACTTAGATGTGATATTAATGATATTGTTTTATTTGCCTCTTTGGAGCAAAAGTGATGAGACTTTAACTCAAATATTTGGGCATGTTGCTTGAGAGGCTAATCCTTGGCGAGGACATGATGCTAAGGAGGGTGAAGGGTTGGCAAAGGAGAGGAAGACCCTTAACTAGGTGGATTGACACACTGACTGCTGCAAAATAGGCTTTAATGTGTCAGAAAATGTGAGGATGACCCAGGATAAAATAGGGTTCAGATCTTTTATTTATAGGGTCACTTTGAGTCTTACGCAACTCGATGGCACCTAATAACAACAGCGTGGGGTTTTTTTTTGTTTGTTTGTTTGTTTGTTTTTAGCGTGGGGTTTTTAAGGCTATGAAATTTAAAAACCAGATCACCAGACCTTGTTTAAAGACACTTCTTTATGGATTTAGATTGATAGTATTTCATTGAATAGTCAAGTGCTTAATTGTGACAGAGCTTAAGGGAAAGCAAAGTTATATCCTTGGGAGGGATTATAAGAGTGCATTGAACTAATAAATGGTCTCTTAAGAAGTTTACAGTCTAACTCAAAACTATATTTTAAATATATTTGAAAGCATCTAATTTTTCTCATTATTATTATTATTCTTTTGATTATTATTATGACGATGATTATTCTCATGATTATTTTGAAAAGTTATTTCTATAATGCTTACATAAATTGTTAGTCTTGAGTTTTAACAAGGTCCCCAAATTCTGTTGTATGTTATATATAGTGTTGTCTTTTCATAGAAATATATTAACAAATTATCAAAATGTAACAACAAGTCATTGTTAAACAATGTGTATTGATTTGAATTTATAAAATAACTAGAACTAGTCCCAGTGCCCAGTGTTGTTAAGTAAATTAGCCAATTTAGATTCATCAGTCAAGAAGCAATGTCCTCTTATAAAACAGTCACAATGCATTTCTAGCAGTGACCTCACGATCACGCATTCCTTGATTTGGATCTTCTCCAAATTTGTTCAGCATTTGAAATCTTCAACATCAAGTCAGTAATTGAATTCTCTTGTATTTGTTTAACTTCATGAGCCTCACCCTCCGACCACCCTCTCAGGCTTTATGGTCCTTGCTGATTAATCACTGTACACTTCCTGATCTCTGTGCAGGACTGCATAGTCCACTGCTTTGTCATCTCTCACACTAGCACCATCCCACATTTGTCTGTTCTTCTCCCGTACTTGCTCTGTCCATCCTTAATCCTTAATCAGTTCATCATCTGCTCTCTCAACACTACACTGAGAGCAGTCTTGCAAACTCAACATGTTTTATATAACTATTCTTTTTTTTCTATAATTATATTTTATTAATTTTCATAAACATTTACAGAGATTTTGGGTTTCCATTCATTCATTGTTGCACTATTCTCTCTACCCTCCTCCCAGTTTGTTCTTGTCCAAATGCCACAGTGCTTGTCAAAGCCAGTTCTGATTAATCTTCTTTGTCAGTGTGTCCTTTGCCATTCCCTATCACTCCTCCCTGAGAGAGACTTCACCCTGAGTCATAAGGAAAAGGGGATGGCGTATTCTCTTAGCTACTTCCTGCTGAAAAGGGACGCTGTGGGTTTCAGGGTGAAGATCTTCTTTCACTACTCTAAAGGGCCCCTTTGGCAGTAGGAAACACATAGACTATTATGGAGATTGATTTTGGAGTTTAGATGCACTCTTATTGATTGTGCTTGGCCGTACATGTTCATATCCTTGAAGATGTATCATGGGGGTGTTGCAAACTAGAAGATACAAATTTGACTAACAAGTTATAAGTACATGAGTGGCATCATGTAATATTTGTCCTTTTGTGACTGGGATATTTCACTCAGCATAATGTTCTCCAGAGTCAACCATTTTGAATAATATTGCATGAGTTCCTTGTTTTTTTAATGCAGCATAGTATTCCATTGTGCGAATATACCACAGCTTCTCTAGCCATTCGTTTGTTGATGGGCACTTAGGTTGTTTCCAACTCCTTGCTATTGTGAACAAAGCTGCAATGAACATGGGTGTGCATATATCTGCTTGGATGTCAGCTATGGTCTCTTCAGGGTATATTCCCAGTAGTGGAATTGCTGGGTCAAATGGTATCTCTATTTGCAACTTTTTGAGAAAGCGCCATACTGCTTTCCACAGGGGTTGCACCATTTTACACTCCCACCAACAGTGAATCAGGGTTCCAGTTTCTCCACAACCTCGCCAGCATTTGTTGCTTGCTGTTCTGTTAAATTTTGCTATTTTGACTGGGGTGAAATGATATCTCATAGTTGTTTTAATTTGCATCTCTCTTAGGGCTAGGGATTTTGAGCATTTCTTCATGTGCTTGTTAGCCATCTGAATGTCGTCTAACTATTCTATTTTATCTCAGTTGCCTAGTTTTTGTAGAACTATTCCTAGTTACATTGTTTTTTATAGCAGTGGTGCCAATGTTTCTTTATTTTCTTCAAGATTTCCTTCCTTTTTCTCAAATGGGGGGAATCACCCAAAACACATCGGATAGGGGAACCCACCAAAAATATCTCGTACTTGAGGAATGACCTTGTCTTCTCTTTAACATAACCAAAAGTCTTTATACTTAACCCCTCTCAATTACTTCTTACTGCAATTTATCAATATTTGTGGTTCTTTCCAGTCTTCAGTACATACCTGTAAAGCAAACTCTTCCTAATTTTGAGCAGTAATTTGAGCAGAGAATTAGCCTGTTCCTGAAACCAGCTGTAGAACACGGAGTGGACCCTTGACTGGTTGTTTTTCAATCCTGGTAGTCAGTTCTCCATTCTTTGAGCACTAATGATACTATAATCATAAACAGAGTGATACCGTTTTAGGGATCAATTTTGAATTTCCCATTCTTATCATTATATTATGATTTATTTTTTTTAAAGTGCAATAGACTTCAAATACTTACTGAAGAAGGCATAATCTTCTTATGGACTGCACTTCAGCATCAAGAAAACAAACATCATCACTATTGAATTAACAGGCAGCATAATGATAAATGGAAAAACATCGAAGCTGTCAAGGATTTCATCTTACTTGGATCCACAATCACCACCCATTGAAGCAGCAGTCAAGAAATCAGAAGATATCTTGTAATGAATAAATCTTTTGCCAAGGATCTCTTTAAAGTACTAAAGAGCACACAGGAGCAATGATTTTGTAAATGACTACCTAATTTGTGAGGAACTGGAGAGCATTATGCTGAGTGAACTAACTCAGTCCCACATAAATAAATATAGTATAAAACCATTATTGTAGAATGTGTATAAGGGTCGGGGTGGGGGGTGGAATCAGAGAGATAAGGATGTGCAAGGGGAAGGGAATTAATCATGGAGTTGTACAACTTGATAGGGGGTTGAGGGAAACTGGAAGAATCTGTTCTGAGGAACAATTGTATTCAAATTTTGTAAATAAACTAGTATAGTTGTTTAAAAAGAAAGAAATTATGCCATTTCCCAAGGAACACCTACTTTCAGGAACCAAATCATAAGTATCATTTATAGTAAATACTTCGGTCTGATAAATTAAACTTCTTTTTACAAATAAAAAAAAGTCCTTTTAAAAATTAAGGTGCATCTAACTCAAGCCTTGACATTTTCATTTGCTTCATATGCGTATGAAGGTTTGGCAATTAATAAGGAAGACCAAAAAATAATTGATACCTCTGAAGCGTGGTGTTGGCAAGGAGTAGTGACTATCCCATGGACTGCTGAAAGAGCAAACCGATCTGTCTTGGAAGGAGTGCAGCCAGAGTGCTGCTTAGAGGCGAGGACAGTGAGACTCTGTCTCACACACTCTGGGTGTGCTTTCAGAAGACACCTGTCTTTTTTGTAGAAGGACTCATGCTTAGGGAAGTAGAGTGCTGACAAAAGAAAAGAAGACCTTCAATGAGATGGTTTGACATGGAGATGGAGAGACTGTAACAATGGGCTTTAGCACAATGGGAGTTTTGAGGGCAGCACAGGATTGGGCAAGGTTTTGATCTGTTCTTCATAGAGTCTTTATGAATCAGAGCCCACTTGACAGCACATAAAACAACAATAACATATTATGATTTAGTTCAGAAATACAGCCTGACATATTTATCAAATTATAATTTTTAGGAGTTTAACATTTAAATTAAATAACGTTAATAAGATACAAAGGTAAGCCTTGTAAATATTTTTACCTTCCTGAGTCTAGCTATACATTTTTAAATATACTAGGGATATTCATCACTGGACCAATTGGCAGCATCAGGATGGATAGTGAAGAGATTGAGATTGTACACAGCTTTAGTTTGCTTGGCTCCATAGTCAACAGTCTTGGTACCAGCAGCCAGGAAATTAAAAGGCGCATTGCCATGGGAAAGTCTGCTGTTAGGGACCTCTCCAAAGTACTGAAGAGCTATGGTGTCTCTCTGGAGACTAAGGTGTGTCTGATACAGGCCATGGTCTTCGCAATCACTTGTTATGCATCAGAGAGTTGGACAATGACCAAGGAGGATAGAAGGAGAATTGATGCCTTTGAGCTGTGGTGCTGGAGAAGAGTATTAAGAATACCATGGACTGCTAGGAAAACAAACAGATTTGTTCTGGAGAGGGTTAAACCGGGTGGCTCCTTGGAGGCAAGGATTCTGAGGCTCCGTCTAACATACTTTGGACATGTTGTGAGGAGAGACCGGTCCTTGGAGAGGGACATCATGCTTGGGAGGGTGGAGGGACAGCGCAGGAGAGGAAGGCTCTCTTTGAGGTGGATTGATTCAGTGATTGGGATGGGAGTGTCAGAGACAGTGCGATTGGCACAGGACAGAGAGGCGTTTAGGGCTGTTGTACATAGGGTCGCTATGAGTCGCAAGCGACTCGACGGCACATAACAACAACAACAACAACAGGGATATTCTTGGCATATGTAATTAAATATATTCTCTCATCTATACCCATAGATACCATCAAATGGAGCTTGCTTGCTGAAAGTGAGGAAGACTTGAAGCACTTCCTACAGAAGGTCAAATACGGATTCAATCTCAATGTCAAGAAAGAAAAAAATTATCACTTCTGAACCAATAGGCAACATCATGATGGATGGGAAAAAGCTTGGAACTGTGAACAACATTATTTTGTTTAGATCCACAGCCAATAAAATTAGTACCAGTAGTCAGGAGATCAGGAGACATATTGCACTGGGAAAGTCTGTAGTCAGGGACCTCTCCAAATTATTGAAGAGGAATAATGTCCATTTGAGGTCTAAGATGTGCCTGATTCAGACCATAGTCTTTTCAATCATTTGCTGTGCACCTGAGCACTGAACAGTGAATAAGGATGGCAAAAGAAGAATTGATGTGCTTGAACTGTGTGGGTGGAAGAAGAGTGCTGAATATCCCAAAGACTGCTAAAAAAAAAAAATTAATCAAATAGGTATGTCTTGGAGAAGGGACAGCCAGAGTGCTCCTTGGAGGTAAGAATGGTGAAGCTGTATCTCACATATTTCAAGTGTGTTGCTCGGAGAACTTCATGTTTGGAGAAGAGCATCATGCTTGGTAAGGTGGAAGGACAGTGAAGGAAAAGACCCTCATCCAGCTGGGTTGACACAGTGACTGGAGCAGTAGGCGTAAGTGTGTCAGAGATTGTGAGTTTGGCATAGGCTACGGAAGGGCTCAATCATTTGTTTGTAGGGTTGCTATGAGTCTTACTTGACTGGACAGCACCTAACAACAAGAACATCATATGGTCAATCCACTGGAGGGTCAGCTAGGAGTTGGTTCCAACTCGATGGCACACAATAGCAACAAAAATAATACCATACACAATGTTAATATACTCATCACTTAGCAAATAGAGAATAGAAAAAATTCCAAATCAGTACATAAAGATTTAGCTCTTTATATTTCACAGTTGAATAATCTGATTAAAGATTAAGGATGGCCAAAAATTCTTTAATTAGGAAGTAGAACAATTTTCCTTTCACTTGTTCTTGGGCTAGTCATGCAATTTATATAGGATGAGATAAAAGTGATAGTGTATAACTTCTGAGACAAGACCTCAAAAATAAATAGCTTTATGTCTTGGAACTATCCCTCCTAGAACGTAGCCACTGTGCTGGCTGTAGCTCAAGCCACAAGGAGAAGCCACATGGAAAGTACTAATGCTAAAGCACACTACTCAGCAGTCTCAGCTGATTCCTCAACCAGGAGTCAGCACCAGCTGCCAGGCATACAAGTGAGCCAGCGTGGACATTCCAGATCAGTTGAGGCTTTTGATGACTTCAATATCAGCTGACACTACATAGAGCAATTACCCAGTTAAACGCACTTAATTAATAAAATTGTGAAGTGATAAATACTTGCCATTATTTAAAGCAAAGCCGTTATGTTTCTAGGTGCTTAATGAACAGCACTAAATGACCAAAACATGTAATATTTCATTCTATGACTGTGACTGAGTTTATTGAACCCAGGCTCTCTTGATGAACTTTTAGGTTACTTTTTTTAATTCATTTGCTATTGCGAGCAGAGCTATCATGTGTGCATGTCATTTTTTCAGCAGGTAAGTATATTGTTAGAATGACTTCCTAAAAATAGAATTGCTGAGTGTTTTTTACCACTCAGAAAACAATGATTGTTTGTCAATTATTACAAAAATTGCTCTTATCTGAGATCCCATGAAATTACATATTCATTATTAAATATATGGAAGTCACTGGTCCCTCCCATCTTGCTGACACTGAATTATCAAACTTCTTACTGTGGTGGGTCATCTCAGAAGTAGAAAAATTGTACTCTTTGTTGAGATGCCATCTTTTAAAACCCAAAAACTCTTTCTTAGAAAATGGAACCCTGCATTTTTGAGTTCTCAAATTATTTTTCCCAGTTAGCCATTTCTCTTTTTACTTTGTTTAGAGTAATTTTTGCCTAGAGCAATTTTTTAATTTGTATAGTATAAAATCTTTCAGAGTATTATAAAGTCTTCCTTGAGCTCTTGCCATACTTCTTTTTCATATTTTAATTTTCATTGTTTTTATTATTTACATATTCTCAAAGGTAGAGATGCATTTTTCTTTCAGGATATTTTCTTGATCTTGTATTTCTTAATCTATTTATAAGCACTGCCTATAGTTCATGCACTCCTCGAGGACAGGAAGCCTGTCTTTTTCATGACCGTATCTTGGAAACCTAGCACAATAGTCCATATTTTAAAGACTCTCAATAAGTATTTATAACCATATGAAAGAAAATATGAGTCCTGAACTGAGTTCCATAGATAAAACCAGCCTTTCTGACATCATCTAGATGGGATTTGCTGAGAAAAAACAATGAAGTGACATTTTACACAATTGTTTGAGACACTAGCTCTTAAAACTCAGCAAATAGAAAAAACCTTTTGAGTTTCTTTTCATTATATTTACTATTTGTTATGTATGGCTTCTCTTTGCTCAGAAGCCAACTAATTCAGAGAATACCCACCAAATACCAAACTCTTATTTACCAGCCTGCACATGTAGACGCAACACAAGTTGTTGTGTGCTGTGGAGTCGGAACAGACCCGTAGCTGACCCTCCAGCAGATACTCAGAGGCTATAAATCACACAGGAGGAGTTGCCCCTCCTTCTCCCACAGAGCAGCTCGTAGAAGCCAACATTATGTTTTGAAAGTGTGGCCCAGTTTCTTACCAGTCAGCCACCCGAGCTCCCTGTTAGACCTCTGTTAGAGGTATTCAGTATTGGGAACTGGGCAAGTACTTTAACATTAACTACTATCCAAATAAGGCCCATCCAACAGAAAGTCCACTGCCCTTGAGTAGTTTGCGGCTCATGACAACCTTGGGAAGACAGAGTAGAAAGGCCAGTAGAGTTTTGAAGGTTGTAAATCTTTATGAGAACAGATTTTGTTCATGTTTCTCCTGTAAAGCAGCTCTTGGGTTTGAACCACCAACCTTCAGTAGATGACTTCCTTAACCATAGCACTTCCAGCGTTCCTTCACACGAATTAGTTTTAATTGCTTTTCACCCTGGTACACAATATCCCAATTCTTTAGATGCAATATAACTGTGTAAAGGAACTGGTAAAAGCAAAAAAGAAAAAATGTCTACTAGGAGTCTTTTAAAACACTGAAGTGACATGTGATTTAAACCTTCTGTAAGAAAATATGTAAAATATTAAAAATAAAAAGAAATGTATTGCTTTCATTGCTTGTCTTAGGGGTTGCTTTCTCTCTCGGAAGGAATGCTAGTGCCTCAAAGGGCACTTCCTGCTCCTACAAACCACCTCCAGATTTACCAAATTCTCAAATCCTCTCATTCTAGAATGTCATGGAATTAACAAGTTGGGTGGTTCTCTTGGAATCTGTTACAGAAGTAGATGGATGCAGGCATATGATTGCAGAAAGGGTCTATTTTCTTTCTGCTCATTCCTATGTACTTTGGTCAGAAGAGCAGATATTTTATGAATGATTTCACAGTGAGATACTTGAGAAACAAACTCTGCTAAATGCTTGGGTTGGATTGTAGTTGAGGGTAGGGGGAAAAAAGCGATGAGGTCGTTCTTTCCTTTTTCCAAGTATTAGCCATTTCCTCCTGAGAAAAAAAATAATTAAATAGTGCATTATTATTTATAATCCTTTCATTTCTTTCTCTTTAAATGAATCAGTTACCCTTTTCCCTTGTCTAAATTAAATTTATACACTGGCTTCATCTTACATACATTTCACAAAATAAAAGGACATTCTCCTTAGGGTTTCACTTATACTAAAATGAGTAAATTTTATTAACTTTAAAAATAATATTATGGTGGTTGTTGTGGTTGTTATGTGCCATCGAGTCACCTGCGACTCATAGCGACCAAATTTCACATATTGATGGAAAATGTAAAGGAATATATTTTCATCATGGCTTAATAGCATTACTCTAATATGCTATTCTCAAAATATTATATTTATTCAGCAAATATGAAGCAATCTAACTAAAATTATCTCTAGTAAAGCTTATTAAAATGTATCAGACCTGTATATAGGGCTACAATATTTCCCCTTACTTAAAAAAAAAAATAAATAAAAATAGAATTCTTATACAGTAGATTCCCAGGAGAATAATGTCCTAAGAATGTAACAGCAATAGAATCTGATAGGTTCCTCTCAAATAGTTTTGCAAAATTATGTCTCCCTAATAATTTTAGAATCATGCTTGTACATGCCTAAATATGTCACTCAAGGATACACACATTCTTTAATAAAACATACACTAATATTTAACATGGAAGGAGGCATCCACTTCCATAATAGTTCGCCTCCAGAAATCCTATGAACATGGAGAGAGGATGAAAGGCACCCAAGCGACGAGGAAAAGGCACCCAAACGCCGAGGACTCTCCTTCATAGGGTAGCTCTGAGTCGCCTGCGACTTGATGGCACTTAACAACAACAACACAATATTTAACATATGTCCTTAACTTTATGTGTATTTGTATCCAAAATGCACATATTTGTAACTTATCAGGGCATGGTAACATCAGAATAAAATTTACTGATAAAGTACAAAGAAGACGTCGGGATTGATAGAAATTTTACAGCTCACATCGGGATTGATAGAAATTTTACCGCTCCACTGCCTGTGTAATAATCCACAAGAAAAATCCTGTTTGTATCATCAGTTTGAAGCTTTCTTTCACTCAGAATAGAGCTCGTCCAACTTAAGCAAAATTTGTTGTAACACCCTTGCCATTGAGAAGTAGTATGAGTGTCTTCCATTCCTTAAATTTGGACAGACCATGTGACTGCTTTGATAAATAAAGTGTAACAGAAGTGAATCTGTGCCAGTGTCTGGGCCTAGGATAGAAGACATTGGTGATTTCTATTTCTGTCTTTTGGAATACAACTCTAGGGGCAAGCAGCTGCTCTGAGAGGGCCCCAAAGGCAGACGGCACCCAATAGACCTCTACTGTTTCGCCAACCCAATGAAGGCAGCAGAACAGTTTGTCAAGGAATCATCTTGATTTTCTAATCCCAACAAATAACCCACAGAGAACAAGACCCCAGACATACTGGCTTGTATCTAGCCATCCCTTCAGCCTCCAGCTTTTCCAGTCACTCCACTGTGGTCACAGGCATCATGTATTACAGATGAACAGCTCTTATCTTTGACTCAATTACAGAACTTTAAGCATCATGTTGTTAGGTACTGTTGAGTATGACTTACAGCAACCCACGAACAACAAATCTGACCCTTTCTTATCCTGTGCTAACCTCACAATCTCTGACACTCTTGAGCCCATTGCTGCAGTCACTGTGTCAACCCACCTGGTTGAGGGTTTTCCTTTCCTTTGCTGTCCTGTTCCTCCATCTTTCCAAGAATGATGTACTTCTCCAAAGAATAGCCTCTTCTAGCAACACACTCAAAGTATGTGAGACAAAGCTTTGCCATCTTTGCCTCCAAGGATCACTCTGGCTGTACCTTCTCCAAGACACATCTGTTTCTTTTGGCAGTCCATGGGATATACTCCTCTCCAACACCACACTCAAAGGCATAAATTATTCTTTTTTAATCTATTTTCATTGTTCAGATCTCAGCTACATAGTAAATGATTGAAAAGACCATGATCTGAATCAAGCACACCTTTGTTCTCAAACTAATACCATTGCTAGTTAGTAATTTGGAGAGGTTCCTGACTGCAGACTCCCAGTGCAATGTCACCTTGATCTCCTGACTGCTGGTACATATTGTATTGACTGTGGATCCAAGTAAGATGAAGTCACTGAGAGTTTCAATCGTTTCTTCATCTATCACAATGTTGCCTGTTAGTCCAACGGTGTCTATTTTTGTTTTCTTGACTTTGAGATGCAAAACATATTGAAGGCTGCAGTGTTTGATCTTTTACAGCAAGTGTTTCAAGTCATCCTCACTTTCATCAAGCAAGGCTGTGTCATCTGTATATTGAAGGTTATTGATGAGTCTTCTTTCAATCCTGATGCCACATTCTTCTTCATAGAGTCCAGCCTCTCAGATAATTTGCTCAGCATACCTATTGAATTAGTTTGGGGAAAGGATACAACCCGTACACGTGCCTTTCTCAATTTTGAACCATATATTGTTCCCTTGCTCTGTTCACACAACAGGTCTGTGGTCTAGATATAGTTTTCACATGAGCACAATTAAGTGTTCTGGGATTCCCATTCTTCTAAATGTTAATCTTAATTTTTTATGATCCACACAGTCAAAGCAAGCCTTTACATAGTCAATAAAACACACAATTAGACATTCTTCTGGTATTCTTTGCTCTCAGCCAGGATTCATATGACATCAGCAATAATATCCCTGATGCCATGACCTCTTCTGAATCCAGCTTGAACTTCTGGCTGTTCTCTGTCTATGTACTACTCTAGACATCTGTGAATGATCTTCAGCAGTATTCTGTTTGCATATGATGTTAACGATATATTTTTATAATTTCCACATTCTGTTGGGTCATCTTTCTTGGGAATGGGAACAAGTTTGGATGACTTACAGTCAGTTGGCTAGTTAGCTGTCCTCCAAATTTCCTGGCATAGGCTGGTGAGCAAGCACATCCAGGGCTGCATCTGGCATTGGAACCATGCCACTTGGCATCCTATCAATTCCTAGGGCCTTTTTCGCCAATGCCTTCATTGCAGCTTGAATTTTTCCCTTCCTTGCCATTGATTCTTGATCATAAGGTATTTCCTGATATATTTCAGTGTTGGCCAATTATATTTGGTACAGTGATTCTGTGTATTCCTTCTATCTTCTTTCGCTGCTTCTTGGATTATTCAAGATTTTTTCCCATATATCTCTCAGTATAGCAACTCATAGTTTGAATTTGTTTTTCAGTTCATTCCATTTGAGAAATGCTGAGTGAGTTCATAACTCGGTTTATTATTTTGATTTTGGTGATAGTCTCATGTTGTTGTTGTTGATTGTCATCAAATTGAGCAAGACTCATAATGACTCCATGAACAAAAGACTTAGTAATGCCTTTCTATAACTATCATCATTTCTCCAATTTCATAGTTTCCATAAGCATGTGGTTTAGGAAGCGGATGCCAGTCCTGCTTATAGATAGATAGATAGATATAGAGATGTAGATAGAGTTATAGATATATATAATATATACATATTTAGCGAATTTGACTTTTAATTATGTACAGGTTTTTTATGTCAATTATACCTCAATATATGGTGGACAAATCAAAACAAAGTTAACTGTTTTCTACAATTCAGTTTTTAGATAGTTTGTGATCTGACAGATAGTATGAACATTATATTTTACTTACTTTTTCTGGTACTTATTAAAATGGAAATGTTACTGAAATACAAACCTAGTATATGAAAATTTTAAGTAAATACTATTTAATTATTTAAATTTAAGTTTATTAAATACTATTTTCATATCATTTTTCACCTAATGTTTGTGTAATCTTGACTATAATACTGTTTGATAAATATATCTTTTTAAAGAATTAATTACAGTCAGAGAATTATAGATTGGCATTGTTCTTATTGTTGTTAAGTGCCATCGAGTTGTAGACGACTCATAGCAACCCTAAGAACGAAAGACCTGAACACTTGTAAAACTTTTATCATTTCTCCAAGTTCATTATATGGCTGTTTTTTCTATTGGACGGTGTTTCCTCTACATTAAAGTTCAAAACATCATTCAACCTAAGTCTCGCTTTAAGGGCTTGCTTAAGCTTTCAATTAATAGTAATTCTTAATTATGGGCTCATCAATGTATGTCAGAGGTGGTTAGGATGGCACAGGATAGAGGAGAGTTCAGATCCGTCATTCACTAGGTAGCTATGAGTTGTAGAAACCTAACAACAACTTTCCACTTCCTCCTACTTCACACCCCCCAGTAATTGAGTTGTTGTTGTTATGTGCCTTCAAATCGCTTGCAACTCATAGTGATCCTATGTACAAGAGCCCTAAACTCTGCTCTATCCTGTGCCAAACTCATTGTCTTCGGCACATCTACTCCCACTACCTCAATCATTGAATCAATCCATCTCATCAAGGGTCTTCCTCTCCTGCGCCATCCCTCCACTCTCACAAACATGATGTCCCTCTCCAAGGACCAGTCCCTCCTTGCAACATGCCCAAATTATGTCAGACGAAGCTTCAGAACCCTTGACTCCAAGGAACAGCCTGGCTTCATCCTCTCCAAGGCAAACATGTTTGTCCTCCTAGCAGTCTATGGTGTATTCAACACTCTTCTCCAGCACCACAGCTCAAAGGCATCAATTCTCTATCATCCCTAGTCACTGTCCAGCTCCCTGATGCATAGCACGCAATTGTGAAGACTATAGCCAGGATAAGGCACACCTTAGTCTCCAGCCTGACATGATTGCTCTTCAGTTCTCTGGAGAGGTCCCTCACAGCTCACTTTCCCAATGCATTTGTCTCTTGATTTCCTGGCTGCTGGTACCAAGAGTGTTGACTGTGGAGCCAAGTAAACTATAACTGTTAACTATCTCAATCTCTTCACCATCCATCCTGATACTGTAAATTGGCCCAGTGGTGAGAATCTTTGTTTTCTTAATGTTGAGCTTCAATCTGTATTGAAGGTTGCAGACATTGACCTTCTGCAGCAAGCACTTCAGGTCCTCCTTAGTTTCAGCAAGCAGGGTTGTGTCATCTGCATAACACAGGTTGTTGATGAATCTTTCACCAATCCTGATGCCACATTCCTCCTAGTACAGCCCAGTGTCCTGGATGATCTGTTCTGCATATACATGGAAAAGGTATGGAGGCAGAATACATCCCTAGCTCACCCCCAACATAGGCAAAATTCTAGAAGTATAAAACCACCAGAATTTTAGGACCACTAGAATTTTATCTAGTCCTTTGACTCATATTTCAGAATGTTAGAAAAACAATCTGTAATCTGACCTAACAAACACAACTGAAATTTAGTATGGTGATGATTAGTCACTGTTCTCTAGAAAACAGAGAAATTGTCATAACTGCTATGGATGATGGTTTTTATTTTACCTACCAGCACTACTAGATGATCTCATATTTAATTTACTAACATCATGCTTGGGAGGGTGGAGGGACAGCGCAGGAGGGGAAGACCCTCTATGAGATGGATTGATTCAGTCACTGGGGTAATCGGGATGGGTGTGTCAGAGACGGTGCGGTTGGCGCAGGATAGAGCAGGGTTTAGGGCTGTTGTGCATAGGGTCGCTATGAGTCGGAAACGACTCGACGGCACATAACAACAACAACAATAGTATTAGAAAAAGTCTTATGTTCTAAATTTATCAAAACACTTAGAGATTGTCAAAATTTCTAGGAAGTTTGCAATTGTTACAGACGTTCAGCTGTTTATAACAGAAATGTTGTTAGGTGTCATCAAGACAACTATGACTGACAGCAACCCTACAAGCTACAGATCTGAACCTTGCTTTATCCTGTGCCATTCTTATGTTCTCAAGACCTCTTTTGTGTTCAAATCCATTGTGGTAGTCACTGTGCCAATCCATCTCTCTGAGGCTCTTGCTCTCTTTAGCTAACCCTCTTGTTGTTGTTATGTGTTGTTGAGTCACCTATGACTCATAGCTACCCTATGCACAATTGCTGTGAACCTTACCCTAGAGCAACCTCACCATTTCTGACACTCTTGCTCCCAATGGCACAGTCATTGTGTCAATCCATCTCATCCAGAGTCTTCCTCTCTAGCGCTGCCCCTCCACCCTTCCAATCATGATGTTCTTCTCCGAGGACTGGTCCCTCCTGGCAACATTGCCTCCAAGGAGCAACCTGGTTTCACCTTCTCGAGGATAGACCTGTTTGTTCTCTTAACAGTTCATGCTGTGTTCTCTTCTGCAGCACTACAACTCAAAGGCATTAAATCTTCTTCTTTCATCCTTAGTCATTGTCCAGCTATCTGATGCATAGCAAGTAATTGCAAAAACCAGAGCCTGAATCAGGCGAATCTTAGTCTCTAGACTGACATTGTTGCTCTTTAGCACTCTGAAGAGGTCCAACAGCAGACTTTCTTAAAGCCACTTGTCTTTTGATTTCCTGACTTCTGGTGCCAAAAGTGTTGACTGTGGATCTGAGCAAGATGAAAATTGTTAACCACCTCAATCTTTACTCCATGGTATCATGGTACTGTCAGCATTGCCAGAAAGCTAACAGAGAAACAGAAGAATACCATTGATGAGAACATCGATTGAGTCAGTGACTGGAATACTGGGGATGGGTGTGTCAGAGACAATAAGTTTGGCACAGGCTAGAGCAGGGTTTAGGGCAAGTGGCTTGATGGCACCAAACATAACAACAACATCATGATGCTGCTATTTGACTTGTCTTACAGTTGATGTTGAACAGGCAAGAGGAAGAAATTTA
>NW_006399752.1:21054537-21064787 GCF_000299155.1 Elephantulus edwardii
CTTGTAATTCTACTTAATCACTGACTGGTACAGCTAACATGAGATAAGTGAAAAGTTCCTATGGTTTAAATGAACTCCTAAGACTATGATCTTTTTTTAAAATCTGGGTATTGGTGGCGTTTTTTTTTTCCTTTTCTTTCCTTCTTAGTCAAGACTTGTAGTGTTGTAAACCTGCCTCACAAAATATGTTGTAATAACTTTTCTTTAAAAAAAAAAACAAACAACCCAGTAAAACAAAACCCAAAAAACCCCAAAAACAAAACAAAGACTAAGCCTTTACACCATCATTTCTAGTGGCACATTTCTTGGCAATTTTATGTACCACTTAAATTTCACCATTGTGGCCCCTTATCACTTCATTTGACATCCCTTTGTGACCCACCCATCTCCTTCATATATGGGCATGTCCATAGACTGACAAAGAAAGTTTACGTTTTTGAATAAAGATGCAAAGTATGCAAAAAAACATTAATACTGATGCAAAAAATAAAAAAGAAAATAAAGAAACAAGGCAGAGGAAGGTTTAAGCTATCCTCGACCTGTTGGAATGGTGGTAACAGAATGGTCTGAGAATGGGATCTGTGGGGAAGGGGAAAAAAACCTGTGGTTCTTAAAAAAAAAAAAAAAATTTAAAATGACATCTTTAAAATCAATCCCTGGTTGTAGACAAGTTCTCCAAAACCAGTACCTGGTACCACTCCAACAAACAAACGGGGGGAGGGGGGGAGGAAAAAGTTCTTCGATTATCTCAACACCTCTGCCCTTTTACTCTGCCGCCTCGGCTTGGGGGGCTTCTGGACTGCACTCGGGCTGGGGCTCCTGTGAGGGGGCTGCGCTGGCTGACGACACTGCGGTGGGCTCCTCGGCCTCCTGCTCTGGGGGCGCGCCCGACCCAGAGGGCGCCTCGCAAGCGCCGGCGCTGGGCGCGGGCTCCTCCGCCTTCTTCTCCTCCGCCTTGCTGGGCTCATCGGCGGCCTTGCTTTCCTCGCCGGTGGGTGGCTTCTCGGGCGCCCCCGCGGCCTCCTCCGCCTTGGTCTCCTGCGGGTCACCGCTGGCCGCCCCTTCCTCGCCCGCGCCAGCCTCCTCGCCCGACGCCGCCAGCTCCCCAGCGGCCGCTCCTCCCTCGGCGGCCGCAGCGCCCGCACCCCCTGCGGCCTCGTCCTTGCCGCCTTCGGTGGAGGTGCCAGCTGCGCCTTCGGCCTCGCCTCCCTCTCCAGCCTCCTTCTTGTTCTTCTTGAAGGAGAAGCCGCTCAGCTTGAAAGATTTCTTGAAGGAAAAGCGCTTCTTTTTTTTTTTCGGGGTCTCGTTGCTGGGCGAGGGCGTGGCCCCATCCTCGGCCTTGGGTGAAGACGTCGAGGAGGCAGCCGACGCGGCTTCCCCCTCCGCGGCGGTGGGCGATCCAGGCTCGGCGGCCTCGCCCTCCGCAGTGGGCTCCTTCTCCGCAGGACCAGCCCCGGCCTCGGCGCCAGCAGCAGCCGCCTCCTCCTTGTCGGCCGCGGCGGGCGACGCTGCCCCGCTAGCGCCCGCGGGCTCCTCCTTTTCGGCGGCTGGGGCGCTACCGTTAGCCTGCAGCTCCTCCTTAGCGCCCGGCTCGGCAGCCGCCGGGGACGCGTCGCCGTTCACCTTCACATGGCCGTTTTCCTGCGGGGCACAGAAAGCAGGAGCGTGATTGACGGGGCCCAGGCGCTGCCATCCCTATCCCCACCCCTGCACAGAGAAGAGGCCTCCTTCCTGCAAGGACTCTATCCGCCAAGGAAGGTGTCCCTTACGGCACAGGGGAGTTGGATGCTCAGATGACAGCTCATAGGACGACGAAATGGAGCATTGCCGTTTGGTGTTTTCCAAGGCAATAGCAGTCGCCCCGACCATTAAATACTTAAAGAACTTAAAAAGGAAACAGAAATCATAGATAAGTCATTCCACCCAGCGCCTTATATGCTCTTTGGAAGAACACACGAAACATCTATAGCCTTTTAGAACACAAGGAGCCAAAGCATAAATTACACATTCCCCCCTTTCTTCCTAAACCCTAAAGTCCTTTGCTAAACACCAAGAACTCCCAGGGGATCACAGCCCTCCAGCCTGGAAGAGCCCGCGCTGCGCGCTCCGAGGCCCGTGCCCTCTCAGGGACGGTAGGGGGCGCTGTGCCTCCACCGTGCGCGGGCGTGCAGGGAGGGGCGGGGCAGCCAGGCCACCCCGCCCTACCCAGCCAGGCCCTGCCCCCCGGACGAGGCGCCCCCCGAGCCCACATCGCTCAGCCCAGCGTCCGTAGACAAAGCTCAGGTGGCTTCCCCGATTCCCATAGGGTTCAAACCAGGCAGGGGGGTAAACCCATTATTTCTGAGGGTTTGACTCTGCTTCCCCACCCACCTTCGCCCGAGATTCCGCGAAGTCCAGGCGCGACCTGGTAGCCCATTTTGCATTTTTAATGGGTTTTAAGGTCTCTTGGCAAAACTCGCCCTTCCCGGTTGGTTAGGGCAGAGAAAGAAATACACAACCTGGGCTTCAGAAAAAGCAGCGTGGTGGGCTCGGAGTATTTGCGAAGGAGCCACCCTTGGCCGGCCTCTTGCACTCATTCAGCCGTGGCCACCCGGGCAGGGTCTGGGCAGCGCCGGGGCAGCCCCTCGCGGGTGGTCGAGGCGCCATGCACACGTACAATCATGACCGCAACACACACGAACTGCATTTTCTCAACCATCTGGAGAGCTGCTTTTACAGAGCCACTGGGTCTTCCCAAACCAAGAATAGCATTTTAAGTCAGATGAGTGTGTAATTCAGACAACTACGAATAAAGATCTAGGGCACTGGGAAAGCCTCATGCAAAGGTACTGAAATCTGCCCAGCTCCAGCCAGCCAGCCACCTTTCCAAGAACCCAGGACACACCGCCTCAGCTTACAATAAGACAACCCTTCCCTCTACGCCTTTCTCCACCGCCATCCCCACCGCCTCCTCCCCCTTCTGCCTTTCCTGACCCACACAATCACACCAGATCAGAAAATTTCGAAGGCGACCCAGCCAAGACACACAAGAGGCTCCAAAACACCACTGTACACTCAAACACAAATGCAGCCTGCAAGGGGCGGAGGGTACCTAGCTAGTCACGTTCAGCTAAGCTCTAAACCACGCCATTTTAGTCGAATTTATCACTCTTCCTCTCCCCTACTCAAATATTCACCGGGATTCTCCCGGAAGCATCCCTACGGGGTCTCCAGGACACTCTCTTACGATAAATTGACAATTTAAGCTATTGCTATCCATTCAACTTTCAGACTGGGAATTCAGCCACGCTCCTCTCCACCGAATGCACTTCGGAAGATCGAGGACAGAGGAAGCGTCGAGTGTAAAGAAAGATACCAAAGAAAGAGCTATAACCACAGGTAGAATTTACCTGCCCGTTCGCTTTGGAAGGCGATGAGGCCACAGCCGCCTCCCCGGCCCTTTCCGCGGCGGCTTCTCCTTTCGCAGCAGTCTTGGAGAATTGGGCACCCATGCTGGCTTCTTCAACAAAGAAACTCAACAGATCCAAAGGGGGAAACAAAGAGCCTCGGGTTTGTGTAACGACGGGGCGAGCGGCAGCAGCGGCAGCGGCGGCAGCAGCGGCAGCACACACACCGGAGGGAGGGGGGAGTGGGGGTGGTGAAGAGGACAGAACAGAACCGATTAAATACACTCCGGATAAAAAAATTTCAGTCGAAGAGATCAAAAAGCAGCAGCGCTGGAGGGAGGGAAAAAAGATGGAAAAAGTCGAACCAAGAAAAAGAGCCCAAATGTAGTTTAAAAAAAAAGTAATAAAAAAAATCCCAGATTTGTAGCCGCACTGTAGACAAGAGGAAAATGGAGAAATCTCCCTGGTTGCTAATAAGATGCGGAGTCCAACGCCCAAGTGCACAGATGAATGGGCTCGCGGGCGCTGACGCGGCCCCCGCGCGCGTTGGCCAATCCGCGCGCCGCACACAAAGCAGGGGGCGGGGTCTGGGCGCCTGGCGAACAATGGAGCCGCGCTTTGCAAAACGATTTGAAAATCAGCTTCTGACCGAGAATTAACGTCCTCCAAATAAATAAATCAATTAAAAAATACATGCCTCTCGCCTCCCTCTGCTTGGAAATAATAATGCATCCCCTGACTGACTTGCTTTGTTTGGAATTAATTACACTGGGGGAGTACTTGTGGTTGGGGGCGGAGAAAGCGTTAACTTGACTTGCTGTGACTCTGCTAGGGCTATATCCGTGTGTCTCTCTGCTCTCGCTCCCCTCCCCCATCTTCCCGTGTGTTTATGTGTGCATGTGTGTATATGTGTGCGCGCGCGCAAGTGTTAAAAAACCCACAATGGTTGAGATTTGTGTTTGTGGCGTGTATTCTTTCTCCATGTTCCATACTGATTCCACCAACACCGCATAAGGTTTGTTGTGTTGTTTGTTTTTTTTTTTAAACGGTTGCAACTGTTAAAGCTCCCTAAATTGAAAAGTATTTAAACCACGAAGATCGAATTTCATCAAGAGATCCCGAGTTAGAATTAGGTCTGTAGGCCAGATGTGGAAAACGCAGAGCAAGCTGAAGCCACTTCCCCTCCCCCTCCCACACTGGCATGAAATAAAATATTTTTGAGATTGGCCTGCGGCATTCATCAAATCCTCCTGACTTTTCTTAGCTCATTATTCCCCCCTCCCCCATCAATAGAAAGTGAGGGACATTTGCAAACGATCAAAACGGTTCACATTTTATCCCTGTGTGAAATCATTTCATTTTCCTCATGGTGACACCAGACACAGCCTCGAGTGTACGAATCCATATTTACAGTGGGGATGCAGTTCGCGTCAATATGGATCGTTTTCAGCCTACTGCGAGGATTGGATGGACTCTCTTTTTGCTGAACGTCTGTGAAGGCTGCGCGCACGCGAGTGTGCTCCTGGAAGGGAGGGGGCAGCAGCGGAGAAATTCTAAACAACCAGATCCACGATTAGTTCTAAGAAGAAATCGCTTGCATGTTGAGAGATAGCAAAACGACCCCCGAATGGTCCCACTCTAATCTGGTTTAGAGAAAAAGCTGCTATGCTGACACAGACTCCGCGTATTATACCAAATACCTCGAGCTGCCACTACACCACTTGGTACCGAAGTACCAGACCAGACGTGATTTGTGAAAGACAAGACATTGATTTTAAAGTATTGGGGCGGACGTCAAGGTCTGATAAACGTTTACCACCCACATTTTTGCTCCCAAAGTTTTCCCTCAAGACAAAATAAACCACTTTTTCACGTTTTACATATCGTAAAATCCTGAAATGAACACTCTTTTACTTAGGGAGGTGAGAAGCAATCGAGGGAAAGGTTCCTTTCTTCTGGTGCTGGCTCGGAATTCTCAGTTTTATTTTCTGCTCATTGTAGGGAAATAGGTCACACTCTGAAAAAGACGGTTGGTTCAAGCCAATACTCTTTTGTTCAAGTGTTTCTTTGAAAACCACCAGGCTGAGCAGCGTTACGTGGAGCTTCGTCTTGTAACTGTCCTGTTCCTTCGGATGTATTATTCAATCACGAATTATTTCCCAAGTCATATTCTCCAGAGCCGATGTAAAGATGTTTCCGTAGAATTGCATCTTGCCAACAAAAGTGTTATCACCCTTAAGGGAACCCGTTGGTCTGGCCCCAAAAACCTAACCGCTGCGATAGACTCGAATCCCTAGTGTCAGAGGTGTTCCAAATGAAAAAGACAACTGGGCAGATCCACCATCACCATCCAGACGAATCTCAAAAGCTCATAAGGCAGTCGAACTCCCCCGCTACCCCAACTTCAATCGTGCCTCGCCTCAGCTCTCCCCTCCCCGTTTGGAATTGGAGTGAGTGCTAGCTCGAATAGAGATTTTCTCATAGACGCGTCCCAGCCTTCCATTGGGGGGCTGCCTTTATTGCTCCTTTGTTACCAGGCTGCCGGGTAGCTTTCCCCCCTTTTCTTTCCCGAACGCCTATTTGCCTGATATCGGCTCGTCTCCCTGGCAACCGCCCGGGAAGATTCAGAGCAAGGGGCGGGAGCGGGCGGAGCCGACGCGGGCTGGGGGCTGGGAGATGGGGGTCGAGGGGCGGGTGAGAGACGGGGAGACAGACAGCGCAGCAGATGGCCGCGCGAGGGGTCGGGGCGCGGGCGGGGCGGGGCGGTGGGCCGGGGGCCGACGTCCAGGGCGCGCGGGAGCCAATCAACTCCTGCGCTGCTCGGTGGCCGAAAACAAGTGTAAACACACAGACTCCCTCCTCGAGAGCGGCCCCTTGTTATAGTGAGGAATATGGTTTTCTTTTTTGGAGAATCTGCGATTGCAGCGTAGATTTGAAAAGCGGACCGTCCCTTGTACTGAGCAGGGGAGGCGGTTCAAGAGGCGCTTTCGGAGGTGAGCGCTCTGCTGGCCTCTCCTCCCACTCTCTTATCGCCAGCCCGGCCAAGGGCTTTTCGGCTTGGGAAGCAACAGATTGGGGCGGGGCAGGGTGCTGGCTGGAAAATAGGTAAGGAAGGGAAGGGGCTTCGAAATGAAAAGCAGCCGCTCTTCCTCAGAAGGACCAGAAATAAAGGCTAGGCAGAGGGGTTGCCAGCAAGGCTATGGAACCGGAAGGAAGTTGCACACTTTTAAGTATATAGCTCTCCGGGAGTTTGATGTTCTCACACCTGTAGTAAGAAGTTTCAGATGAAACACCATAGGTGTTTGGGGAAATATGATTCAAGACCTTAAGAGGCAATGGTAAAAATGTACAACTGGTGTCTGTAACCAACTCCCTAGGAGGAAACAGGAATTTTTTAAAAGTGTACTCATTCTTGACCATGCTCAAATGTCTTTCTGAAATGATCTGTATATTTTTCCTCTGAAAAGTACGTCTTACTTAGGAGACTTAGTCCAAGTTATTTTTTCTTAAAAATATTAGTAACTTTAGAAATCATGCAACATTCTTGAGAACCCACTGTAAGCTAGGCCTGTTTTCATATGACGTAATGAAGTCTTAGTGAGGTCACTTTGAGGTATCCTGGACTCAATGGCTCCTAACAACCACTGCCTCATATGTTGAGGGAGCTCTGGCAGTATAGTGTATTATCTTGGGAGTTGGACGCTAATGCGAAGTCCTCCGCTTTCTATTGGTTGGAATCTACCAGCAGCTCCACGACAGAAATATGGATGATATAATCTATATGATTTTATAGTCTTAGAAACCCAATGTAGGGTCAGCTATGAACTGATTAAAACTTGACAGCAATGAAGGAGACTGTGTGTTAAGTACTTAGAATACATCAGTGAACAATACAGAATGTTTATTAACATTGGAAAAAATATTCATAAATAGGAATGATAGGAAATTTTAGAAGTCTGTGGCAGGGTCGATGGACAGCGCAGGAGAGGGAGACCAAGATGAGATAGACTGATAGAGGAATTGGGGCAATGGGGCTTGGTGTGTCAGAATTAGTGAAACTGGCTCAGGACAGGGAAAGGTTCAGAGCTGCTGTACATATTGCAAGCGACTCAATGACGACAACAATAACATACTGTGACAAGTTTGGAAGCATGAGTGACATCCACTTCCTAAATAATATGCATCCAAAAATGAAAAGGTTTCAGGCCTGTTGTTCATAGGGTCGTTATGAATTGAACTTGACTTGAAGGCAATCAACAACAACAGTATGGCTTTAAGGTATCAAAAAAGCTAGAAAAGGGTAAGAAACAGCAGTGCAGGGGAGGGCTGAATTATAAAGTCAGGAAAGGCCTCACTGACATTGTAAAAAAGAGTAAGGCCTGTTGAGGTATGCCTTGTCAGACCCCCACTAACTCTATAGAATTTAATCAGGTGAGGTCAGACAAGTTCCGTGTAACCACACCTAAGAATTCTAATACCAACTGTCCCTCCCAGGGGTTTTGCTGTTCTACTTCTAGATTTGATAACCCTTATAATGGCTACACAGAACTCACAGGACCCCACTCACAGTACAGGAAGCAATTTTTCAGGCAAGACACTTTCTCAAGCGTACTCTCTGGTCCTGTGACCTTCAGCCTTCAGGCTTTAGGTCAGCGTTACAAAACTCTCTTAGTCTTGCCAATCATGGTGTCTACAGCTCACGTCAGTCCACCAACAAGGCTGTCAGCTCTGACTCTGGTTACAAGGGGTGGCAATCCCTGGTCAGCTCTGTCTCAGGTTGGTCTCTAGTCCACCAGTGCTGCTATTAACTTTGGTGTCTTAATCTGATATGTCACAATTTTGTGTAGGAATCTCTGACCCAACAGTAGTTGGCTACATTCTCTTATTCCTTCTTGATGGTAACAAGATTCATATCTGTTGCCTCTAAACCTTTTCAAGTTAAACCTGGTGGGGTGGCAAAACTGTCCAATCCCTTTGTTGTTATTACGTGGCCCTATGAATAACATATCTGAAACCTGTCCTATGCTGTGCCATTCTCAGAATTTCTGACACATTTGAGCTCTTTGCAGCAGTTACGTTGTCAATCCATCTGCTTGAAGGTCTTCCTTTCTTTCACTAAAACGCCAATTTTCCAAACATTATGTCCTTCTCTGAGGAACAGCCCCTCCTAGAAACATGCCCAAAATATGTGAGACAAAGCTTTATGTTTGCCTCCAAGGAGCACTCTGGCTGAATTTTCTCAAAGACATATTTGTTTGTTCTTTTGTCAGTACTCTTCTCCAACACCACACAACTCACAGACGTAATTTCTTCTGTCGTCTTTATTCATGGTCCAGCTCTCAGATGCATAGTAAGTGATTAGGAAGACCATGGCATGAATCAGTTTCATCTTAGTCCTCAAACTAACATCATTGCTTCTCAGTTATTTAGAGGGCCCTGATAGAGGACTTTCCCACTACAATGTGTCTCCTCACTGCCGGTACCCAGGGGTTGATTGTGATCCAAGAAAGATGAAATTGTTGACTCTTTGAATCCAAGGTAATGGCTTAGGAAAGCCATTTTGAACAATTAATCCCCTCTGTCACAGAGATAATATTTGAGCAAAGATTTTAAAAGATGAGAGATCAGAATCAAATTTTAAAAGTCACTAAAAGGCCTGCAGTTGTAAATTACTGTGTGAGCTTAGTTAGAAAGATGAGTAGGCATTAGCCAGGTAAAGATTTGGAGAAGTGTGTTTAAATGGAAGAAATAATCAATGCCACTAAGGAGGGAATATTGACTTGAGCTGGAGAAGTTTGAGAAATCAGTTTGGGCATACTTGAGGTGCCTCTGAGATATGCTGATGGAAAAATTTAGGAATATATGAGTTGAACTTAAAAAATAGTTTAGAATGTAAATATAGATTTGTGATCATTCCACATGTAAATACTTTCTAAAGCCAACTCTTAGCTAAAGACAAGAGAGTCCAGCACCAGGAGTAACTTAATGCTTTTAGATGTTGAGAGAAAAAGAGCCAGCAAAGAGATGGAACCCTGGAGAGGAGGTAGAACCAGGAGAATGTGGGGTGAGGAAAGTCAACAAAGATAGGGTTTCAAGGAGGAGTGGGGGTTTTTGTCTAGCTCTATTAGGAGATCATGTAAAACAAAGGTTGAAAAGTTTTCATTGTATGTTAACAATATAAATGTTACTGAGGCTTACCAAGGCAGGCCTTGACTCCGGAAAGTCAAAGCTACACAGTTTGATGATCACTTTCCTTCTAATAGACTTTTGAATTTTTCAGAAACATACCTTTTTGCCTTTACATATATATATCATAAAAGGTCCTAACATTTTTACAGATGTTTCTAATTATGGGGGAAAAATAGAATATTAGAGTATTAACAAATTCAATGCTGAATCATCTCTTTATAAATCAGTACTAGAAAGGAAATTATGTGCTATTTTTTTTAGCTTCAAAGAAGATCTGATGACAATATTGATATTACTATTATTATTATTATTATTATTATGTGTCACAAATGGAGGGTCCCAAAGAACGGAACAATTTTATAGTTAATAATAAGACAAACAGCCAGGAATGAGATGGAGCACAGAGCATAAAACAGGGGGCCAGCAGTTCTTGACTGAAGACCCCTAGCCAAGCTTCTCTGTATCTTTACTAAGAATTATCAAGAAGTAAATCATAGAGAAAATTCAATGCAGATGACGCCACACTCTTTCTATTGAAAACATTCTGCCTGGCTCAAGAGGGAGGGGTTCACAAATGCAAGAATTTGGTATGTCTTTGGGAATTGCCTTGATGTCTCAAGGTGAACTCCAGCTCAGGAAGCAACACTCCCTCTGTGGGGGTCCCTTGTTGTCTCC
>NW_006399752.1:21065103-21066059 GCF_000299155.1 Elephantulus edwardii
TGAAAGTTTTGACATGGTATGGAGTTCAAGGGGAAAGGCAGAATAACTGGTAGTAAATTTTGTGCATTTTTTGTTTAAGAGTTGAAATGAAAGTAGTTTTCCTTTGAAATAGAATGTCTGGTTGTGCCAGAACATGAAAGATAGTAAAAGCTAAATTAAGGATGTACAGTAAGTTGTAAAGGGCTTAGAGAAAAGTGAATTTTAGTGTATGCATTTGGGAACAAGGATGGAGAACTGTGCTAAACCCCAAAAATTTCAAATTCAATGTTATACCAGGAAATGAGGGAGGCTTAATGCAAGCTGAAGGTCACCCTGTGGCACTAAGGCATTCCCTAGGAGTCAACATTGTTCTTGGTTTGTATCAACTGAATCCCTCCCTACTGAGATTAGCATAAAGAGGAACTTGGCCTTCTCTGCGAAAGAGTTCACCATTATCCTTTATTTTTGTTTTGTACTTCCTTATGATTTTACTTTGTTTACCTTCCTTGTTATTCTCAGTGGATACTCAGGGAGGCATGGCTTGGGGCCTTCATCATGGGAGCCGCTGGCCCCGTTTTTCATGCTGTCTGTTCTTTATCAAAATATTAATTAAATTAATCCATGTTTGGAACTGACTGAGCAGGACCTCTAACCATTGTTTAATATTTCAATTGGAAATAATGATCCTAATTCTAGGGGAGAATTAACTATGGAGGCTCATCGGCCTTTGAAGGAAGTTCGGGATTTTGTCTCTTCCTGTTCTCTCTTGTATAAATCATAGTAGAAAGTTATTGCTGAGTATTTTAGATGCTAAAAGGACTCCTACTACTGTATTCTGACAGAATGCTCTTTTAAGATGAATTCATTTATCCCATTCACCTAAAAAGGTTTTGCGGACTTGCCCACTGGCTGTATCTCAATTAATAGCACAGGCAGGAAAGAAAATATTTTTATATAAGACCTTATAAAATTATTAT
>NW_006399752.1:21066464-21067022 GCF_000299155.1 Elephantulus edwardii
GTTAGTAAATGTTTAATGGATTTTAATTTAGCAAAAGCAAAACAATTTCATCATAGTCTATATGCTATAGTGAATATTTACATGGAGTGTCTCATATTCTGGAAAAAAATTGTTAAGTATACTGTGAAATCATAGGTAAAATGCTTGTCTCTGTTACCTGTTCCACATTTTAAGGTGAGTCGTAGAGGATTATTGCCAAATTATATTTGACAAGTAAATGCAGCTCACATTCCCAAATTTGAAAGATTGCAAATTGTTCATGTTATTATTAATATCAGTTCTGGTTTTGTGGTAATATCTTGTTTATCTCAAAAAAGCAACTCAATATGTTATAAAACATTGTTTATTAGCTTTTTCTGTATTAGAAACTCCTAAAATAATCTAGATTAATAATGCTCCTAGCTATACCAGCAAACGTTTTCAAAAATTTTGTAAATATTTTATTATTTGTCATAAAACTGAATTTCCTTACAATCCTCGAAAACAAGGTATTGTAGAATATACTCAGGAGCAACAGTGTCTCTCTGGAGACTAAGGTGCACCTGATACAGGCCATGG
>NW_006399752.1:21067334-21087579 GCF_000299155.1 Elephantulus edwardii
CATCATGGACTGTACAATTGAATTATTTAGCTTCCGACTGATGAGCTTCCGGATATGGAGCAGGTAGAATAAATGCCATCTTTCCAGCAGATGCCAACTTTCCCTCATGTTTTGAGAAAGGTCGTGCTGGCAACCACCTTGGAGAAAATGTCATCATAACAGTGCTATGGCCATTCTCTTATCTAACTGGTAATATAATTTTTAAAGGACCAACTGTTGGAATGCTACCTCGCTTGAATACTGGTCACCTTTTCATACATATGGTCCCAGACTGCCTATGAAAAGATTCGTGGGAGCAATGTGGACTATTGAGATGAAGAACTTTCAAACTAAATTGTAGAAATTAGTTCCTAGTATGGATTCGATAAATGTCCCCTGTGTCCCAAAAGATAAATGTAAGGGAGATAATGTCACAAGTGACAGAGTCATGTCATGTGTACTTGAACCATATGTCTTATTGATTGGTAATAATGTAATCACTGGTGATTATCCAAAATTTAATGTAAGTTGTTTCTGTAAAATTTCTAACTATATTAGCTCTGTTACAAAGATGATTCACTTGTTATTCTAAAGAATCCTCCTCTTGTTATGACATTGGTAATGTTAAATGATATTTGGTATGATAATAATGGCTTGCAAATATTAAAAGAGGTATATAAGTTATCATTAAGAACCAAGAGAGCTGTAGGTCTCGTTATTGTAGAAATTGTTTCTCTTATCCCTATGATTGCTGCTGTCTCTACTTCTGCTGTAGCTTCAACACAATAAGTCCACACGCCTAAGTTTTTAATTGGGTCAGTGCATAATGTGACAAAAAATTTAAAGCAAAAGAATGTATAATCAATCAATTATAGCCTAAAAGTTAAGGGGACGTGGTCAAAGACCAGTCACTCTTTTTGGGGGCCCTTAATAGGCTTTCTTTTGTTTATTTCTTTTGGCCCCTGGGCAATTCAGAGGCTTACACACTTTATCAAGCAGCAGGTCATATCCATAGCCTCCCGTCCCATACAAGTCCATTATCAGACTGCAAATGGCTGATAAAGAAAATCCTTGATGATACAGGCTAATAAACCGGGCAGCCAGAGACAGTTAAGAGACACTGGCCCCTGTTTCAACCTAAGACAGGCGCCCCACCGTAGCTGCTGGGTTAGCCCATGACTGGTAAGATCAGTAGGTGCGGTGTCCAACCTAAGACAGGCGCCGGTTTCATACATGGTCTAACAGGAGAGCACCAAAGGTAATCCTGTTGCGCTTTTGCAGTCTTCGAATAATTCTTGAAAACAGGGAGGAGCTGTTAGGGGCTGCTAGTTCAACCTAGCTGAAGCCATTTTGTAATTCTCTAAGGACATGTTTGGACATGTTGCCCTGGGAGGATAGGTTTCAGTTTACCCCACGCTGGGAGGATAGGTTTCGGGAAATGCCCTGCTAAGTTTCTGTTAACCAGATAACTTTCAGATTACTAGAAATGACATGATGCTATTCTCCCCCATTGCGTACTTGTCCTCCCCCCATTGTGCTCCTGTATATAAGCTGTGAGTGCTTTCAATAAAATGGAGACTTGATTGGAATTTCAACTTGTCTCTGTGCTTTTGTGCCTCCTGTCCCCCCCCATTCTCGTTCTTCCCCTCCTAGGGTCACCGTTGAAGATCCCCGTGGGCCAAGGCAGTAGGTATTTCCTCCTTACTGTATTAAAGGCCAATTTTGATAAGATATCTCTTTTCTGTCCTCACCATTACATATTGTCATACTTTCAATTTCTTAGCTTTCTAGGTTTCATTTTCTTTCCATTGGGCAGTAAACATTTTTAGTCCATCTAGGGGAGTTTATATATCTTCAGAAAGTCCAGGACCACAGCCTTCAATATGAATTGAAGCTCAACATCAAGAAAACAAAGATTCTCACCACTGGGCTAATTGCCAGCATAATTATGGATGGTGAAGAGATTGAGATTGTTAACGGTTTTCGTTTGCTTGGCTCCACAATCAACACTCTTGGTACCAGCAGTGAGGAAATGAAAAGACAAATTGCATTGGGAAAGTCTGCTGTCAGAAGACCTCTCTAATGTACTGAAGAGCAACAATGTAAATCTGGAGAATAAGGTGTTCCTGATCCAGGCCATAGTCTTTGCAATTACTTGCTATTATGCATCAGAAAGCTGGACAATGACTAAGGACAATAGAAGGAGAATTGATGACTTTGAGCTGTGGTGTTGGAGAAGAGTATTGAATATACCATGAACAAAGAAGTTCATCCAGGAGAGGGTGAAACCAGGCTGTTCCTTGGAGGCACGGATTCTTGAAGCTTTGTTTGACATACTTTCGACATGTTGCACGGAGGGGCAAGTCCTTGGAGAGGGACATCATACTTGGGAGGGTGGAGGGATAGTGTAAGAGAGGAAGACCCTTGATGAGATGGATTGATTCAGTGACTGGGGTCATGAGGGTAGGTGTGTCAGAGACATTAAGATTAGCACAGAATAAAACAGGGTATAGGGCTGTTGTGACTCAATGGTAAGTAACAACAACAATTTTCATAATCAAGGGTGTTACTTTAAAGTAAAAGTACCTGACACAGGCCATGGTATTTTCAATTGCATATAGAAGCTGAAGAATAAATTACTTATTACTGTTTAGTTGGAACTGATTCATAGCTGACCCTTCAGTGAGTTTTTAGAGGTTGTAAATTCATAAGAAGAGTTTTCCCATCTTTTTCCCTTGGAGCCCACCGTATATGTGGAGTGCTGTGGAGGTGTGTCCTTTGGATTAGTAACAAACCTACTGGAGCCCCCCTTGACAATGAATAAGGAAGATGAAAAAGAATATATGGCTTTGAATTGTGTTGGCAAAGAGTATTGACTATACAGTGGATTGCCAAAAGAACAGACAAATCTGTCTCACAGGAAGTGATATCAGGGTGCTTCTTAGAGGTAAAGATGATGAGACTTTATCTTACGTACTTTGAGCATATTTTGAAGAGGGTCCAGTCCTCACAAGAAAACATTATACAGGGTAGAGAGTCAGTGAAAGAGAGGAAGACCCTAAAAAAGGTGAATTGCATTGGGCAAATGTGCTGCAAAGGATCTTTTAAAAATGCTAAAAAGGTAGAGCTTTAAAGAAAAAGTTGAGTTAAACCAAGTTATTTTTAGTTGCTTAATATGCATGGAAAATTTGGGCAATGAGTAACGAAGACTAAATAATCGATGGTTTTGTTTTTTGTTTTCTGGATTTTAAAGTTCATTGGAACCATCCTCTTGGCTGGAAGACAGTCCTCAGGATCTTTATAGTGTCCCCCCCACCCCTAAATATCTGAAAGACTTGTTCCATTGTTATTGATGGTTCTGGGATTAGGGGTAAGGACATTCCAAGTCTTGAAGAGCACAGTGGTTGCTGTGAGGCTGAACACTGTGACACGGATGTGTCAAATGCGTTAATGGTTGGCTACCCAATGCGGACTGAGAGTGGGGTGGAGCTCCCTGATTGAACAAGTGTGGAAGGAGGAGTGGCATCCACTTCCACTTAAGCTTGCCTCCGGAAACCCGATGAACTTGGAGAGAGGATGAAAGGCACCCAAGCGTCAAGTACTCTCCTTCATAGGGTCGCTATGAGTCGCCTGTGACTCGACGGCACTTAACAACAACAACAACAGCATGGCCTGGATCAGACACATCTTATTCTCCAAACTGACATAGTTGCTCTTTAGTTCTCTTTAGAGGTCCCTGACAGCAGACTTCTCCAATGCAATCTCTCTTTTGATTTCCTGACTGCTGGTGCCATAGTGTTGATTGTGGAGCTGAGCAAGCTGAAATTGTTAACAATCTCAATAAACCACTAACATGGGAGTTGCTATGTTTTACTCTCCTACTAGGTTTAAATTGAACAGAATCAGAAAAAAAATGGTTAATCTCAATCCTATCAAGGAAGAAGCAGAGTGCAGCATGTCCTTTGGGTCTGAAATTCCTGCCTGAGAGGATGTCAAGGTGAGTCTCGATGGTCCAGAGGGCAGCTGTGACACCAGCAGTGATGATGACAGTAGTGATGGTGGCAGCAAAGTGGGCAGAGAACTAGAGACCAGTGTGAAACAGAGGTCATCTAGATTGACCTAGTTTTGAAGTCAGAGCTCCATGCCTTGGCCTATGTTTATGCGTGGAGTAGGGGTAGCATATAATTGGCAGAATTAAAAGAGGTTTGTAACACATGTACAAGTATGGGGTAGGTCCCAGAGCTGGGAGACCAAGGCTCAGAAAGAGGCCTGCCTTAGAGCACTCCTGAGAAGATGCTGCCCTGTTTGCAGAATTGTATTCTGAGGGACTCCAACTTGAATTGCAAACCTGTTACTCTCTTAATAAATTAAAAACTCTTGAATATCTTCTGTTTTTTCTATATAATCACTGCAACAGATTAGCAAATGCTATGGTAGAGTAGTGAGAGCTGTGAGAGAGATGGATGATACAAGAATTGGTAGAAGGTGCAGAAGCAGGGAAGTGTCTGAGCTCATAGCAATCAGCTAGCTTTGTGTTATTTTTGTTGTTGATGGAGACTCTGCCCCCTTGTGCAGGTAATGGAGATCAGACCCTGCTGCTCCCTTCCTGCCTGTTTTTACAGAGTGGAGCTTATCTGAAGGTCAGACAGCTTTCAGGGCCATGCTCATTCTTGCACTCTGATGATATCACTTGGGATAAGTTCATCAGTAACAAGCAGGAGAGATCAACCTGAGGCTACCTCAGGCTGTGTACCTGGAAGGGAATATGCTGAACGGACTGGACCCGAAATGCTGTTACTGCCATATGCTGCTGGCCATCACAGCCCTCATCCAGAGGTTACTCAACTGTGGGTAAGGAATGAGAGATGTTATGCAGCCAAATGCTGGCCAAGACTTATCAGAGTTGACGAAACACATCAGGCAAGAGATTTGAGGGGGGACCTGACTATAGCCTCTGGAAGAAGTTGTACAGTAAAACGGGGTGGGAGGGAGGAATGGAGACAAGTTACATGGAATAGAAAGCAGCTGAGGAATCAAATCATCCAAAATACAAGGAAAAATAGACAAGATCTTTTTGACAGATACATCAGAATTTTGAGCACTTGTAGATATAGTCATCAAATGCTTGAGAAAGTAGGTTGTTTTTGTTGTTATATAACATGGAGTCGGGTGGATTGACACTGTGACTGCTGCGGTGTTTTCTGTGTGTCAGGAAGTGTGAGGATTGCACAGGACAGAACAGGGTTCAGAACTTTTGTTTATAGGGTCATGATAAGTCATACTCAACTCAGTGACATCTAACAACAATAACTGTGGAGTCAGAACTGACCCATAGCTGACCCTCTAGTGAGTTTTCACAGGCAGTAAATATCATGAGAAGAGATTGCCCATCTTTTCCCTACAGAGCAGCTGGTGGATTCGAACTGCTTGCCTTTGGGATGGCTGCATAATTCCTTACCACTATGCCAGAGATCCCTGGCTAGTATCCCAGAGATCCTATACCAGATGGAGTCACCCACAAGTAAATCGTTCATTTTGCCTTATATCTTATACTCTAGAGAAATCTTTGTTACTGTTCACATGAGGTCTCAGAATTGAGGTATATCTCCCTCCTCTGGTGAAATGTATCTTGAGAAGACTTAGTAAAGAAGATGAGTTAGCAAGTGAAATACTATTCATTTCCTTTCTAATCAGGAAAATAAAAGTTATTAATTTAAAATGAGAAGGTTTTAAACCATTATGTGTTAGCATCAGTATTCTTACCGTGTGTTTCTTGTTCACACTAGTGTTTCTCATGAAACAACAAGCTCAATTTGGCACGTTTTCCCCCTTCATTCTTTCATGAGGCAGCCACACCTGGAATAGAGCAGAGATCTGGTTCCCAGCCACAAAGACTGAAAGTGGCCGCCTTGGGATGCTGCTGCCCCTTCTTTTCAGTGAAGGATTGATGCCTCTTTGGCTGACCCATATTCTCTCTGCTAAAGAATATCTGGAAGGGAACTATGACTAGAGTAACTTGACTTTTTTGGCAGTCTTGACTCTTTCTTAGCCAAGAAGAAACAAAGGAACCCATCAAATCAAATTTCAACCTTCAGGTCCACTTAAAAAGTCATTGTGGTTGGTGCTTTGAAGTCCTTTTCCATGCAAGGAAATTATAATTTAGTTTTTAATGAAATGTGGACTCCCTTTTTTTTGTTGGGGAGACTGGGCACAGACTTCCCAGACTCCCATAACCACCATCATGGATATTTTTGTATTTCAATTATATATTATGTGCTCATGGTTCTCTCACTAGAGAGATTTCATCCTTTACTTCAATTGTTAAGACCAAGAGGATACAAATACACTCTATGAGTCAAATAAATTCAAATCAGAAAAAAAGGCTATTATGAAAAGGTTCATATTTGTATCCTCATATTATGCAAATTCAAGGATTGCTCTGTCAAAGATTGCTAGAAATTTGTCTAAACTCTGAATTTTCTTTACATCTTATCAATTAATGGGAATGAGCATTCAGGTCGCAGAGTGACTAAGTAGTCAATTAAATGTTTTACTACTAATTGAGACTAGTTGTCAATGCTTTCATCTTACTTGGATCCACAAACAAAAAAAAACTCTTGGTAGTAGCAGTCAGGAGATCAGGGACCTCTCCAAATTGCAAAGGAGTAATGATGTTAATTTGAAGACTAAAATGTGCCTGATTCAGGCCATGGCCTTTTCAATCATTTACCATGCATCAGAGAGCTAGACAATGAATAAGGATGACAGAAGATGAATTGATGTTTTTGAGTTGTGGTATTTGAGAAGTATACTGAATATCCCATGAACTGCCAAAACCAAATAAATATAACTTGGAGAAAGTGCAGTCAGAATGTTCCTTGGAGGCAAGGATGACAAAGCTTTGTCTCATGTACTTTGGGCATGTTGCTCGGAGGAACCGTTCTTTGGAAAGGGACATCATTTTTTGAGAGAAGGATTAGCGCAAAAGAGAGGGAGACCTTCACCAAGATGGATTGACACGGTGACTTCAGCAATGGGCTCCAGTATGCTGGAGACGATACGGATGATGCAGCATAGGGCAGGGTTCAGCTCTGCTGTTCATAGGGTTGCTTTGAGTTGCGCTCTGTTCAATGGCACCTAACAACAACAGCGGGAAAGCTCATATCTTTGAAAACCCTAAGGAACAGTGTTAATCTGCACACATAGAATCATCATGGGTCAGAACTTATTCAACAGCAACTAAAAATGTATACAATTTATGAGTTTAGAGATGTTTAAAGTACTGCCTCCAGTAATTGTTCTTCTTCGAAGAATTCGTATCAGTCTAGATTTGAACTTGGTTATAGTGAACTGCTTCTTGCTTATAGTCAGGCCCTGTTTTTATTGGCTTCACAGACGACAACACAGACTTCCTGTTACACTCATAGAGAGTAAACCAGTGAGATGCTCATGAAACGTCTATTAAATTGAAGCACAATTATTTGAAGGTTGTGAAATATGACCTCACAGTTTGTGCTCATCAATTAAAGTAGGTGATTAACATTTTTAAACTTCTATGAGGTCAGGAAAAATGAAGATAAATAAAGACTACTCAGAAAAGTCTTAGAGGGGGAAGGGAAGAAATTGTGTAACAATGAATAACTTTGTTAAAAGAGAAAAGTGAACTGAGGGCCTGTAGGGAGGAAAATGTGCAACAATGAATAAATGGAAATCCAAGTTTTCTGTAAACTTTCATTAAAATCATCATAAAAAATTATATATATGTATATATATATATTTTTTAAAAAAAAGTCTTAGAAAAAGTACAGCCAGAGGCAAAGACACTCTTGGCACCAGCAGCCAGGAAATTAAAATATGTATTGCTATGGGAAAGTCTGCTGTTAGGGACCTTTCCAAAGTACTGAAGAACAATGGTGTCACTCTGGAGACTAAGGTACACCCAATACAGGCCATGGTCTTTGAAATCACTTGCTATGCGACAGAGAGTTGGACAATGACTATGGAGGATAGAAGGAGAATTGATGCCTTTGAGATGTGGTGTTGGAGAAGAATACTGAATATATCATGAACTGCTAAGAAAACTAACAGGTTCATTTTGGAGAGGTTTAAACCAGTCTGCTCCTTGGAGGTAAGGATTCTGAAGCTTCGTCTGACATACTTTGGAAATGTTGCAAGGAGGGATCAGTCCTTGGAGACAAACATCATGCTTGGCAGGATGGAGGGACAGCACAGGAGAGGAAGACCCTCTATGAGGTGGATTGATTCAGTGACTGGGGTAGTGAGGGTAGGTGTGTTGGAGACAGTGAGATTGGCACAGAATAGAGCAGGGTTTAGGGCTGGTGTAAAGACGGTCACTATGAGTCGCAGGCGACTCAATGGCACACAATAATAACAACAGATGCAAAGACGGTTAAGCTTCATCTCTCATGCTTTGAACATGTTGCTAGGAACGGCTATTCCTTGGAAAGGATTATTACGCTTGGAAATTTGGAGGATCAGTGAAAGAGGAAGAGCCACAACAAGATGGGCTTATACAGTGACTGCAGCAGTGAGCTCAAGTGTGTCAGAGATGACTGAGGATGGCACATGATAGGATAGGGTTCAAAATTGTTGTTCATAAAGGCACTATGAGTCGTATTTGACTCTACAGCACCTATAAACAACAACTCTATAAATTCTTCTATCTCTTTTTAAGCTTTTATGTGCTTAATAGGGCTAGTATGGCTTTGGTTGAGTTGGTTTGATTCCACCCCCCAACCCAAGACACAGTCCTTCTAGGACAAGGATCTGCAACCTTTTCATTTTTCTTTCTTTGTAAAGTAACAGAAAATATTTAACGTTTTACAGGTCTTTGCTTTTGCATTTTCATTTCTGTTTTTAGGTTTTACATACCTTTGTTATGATAACTCAGCTCTGCCATTGTATCCCCCAAATTAGACAATATGCGACAATTTAAAAGGCCATTCTTAGCTTGGGGTCCATATAGAAATAAGACAGAACATGGGTATAGCTTGCTGACCTCTAATAGTGTTGGCGGGTAGGTAGGTAGGTAGATGGTGTGATTATTCTTCTGTGGTTTGATAAAAAGGGCCAAATTCCAAGGAAAACTGTGATTTACATCAGGCAAGTTTTGCTAGATAGCCTCACGTTTGAGCAGAGCTCATCAGTAATAATGCTTATTTGGCAGCATTGTTTCGAGTTTGCTTGCCAAAATTTTGTTGAGGATTTTGCTGTCAAGATTAAGAGGTGAGGCAGGCTTAAATGAAGAACATAACCTGGGGTCTTTGTGTTCAAGGATTAGAACATCCCTCATGGGCTCATAGTACTCCCTGAGCCAAATGTTTGAATACACTTTTGAGGTGATGTTGAATTAAAGGCATTTTGTGACTCAATAATACATGGCATTCTAGTGCGGTGGTGTCAATTCCCAGATACTCATTCAAGGCCAGATAGTAAATTATACTCCCCACACATTTGAAAAGACTTTGTTTTCTAATGTTTTCTCATGCTAAGCATTGCTAAATCACCCAGGGACAAGAAATCTATCTAAACTTTCTGGTTTATCATACATATTCATTCTAATAAAATTTATGAAACATTATTTTTGGAAGCCAATGTTAAAAATTGTGATTATATATTTACTTCTAATTCTAAAATATGTTTACTTCTAACTCTAAAATCTAATTATGAATATGTTCTCCTTGTGAAAATAATGCCAAAATGAATAATATAAAACATGAAAGCCTCCCTAAAATCCCAATTCCCAGAGACAATTTTTTGTTGAAACTTTGATATTTTTTTAAGTCTCCCATAACGCTTACTGAATAGATTGTTTTACATATTTTTAAAAATGTTAACGTACAAAGTTTGTAAACAAAAAGAAAAAGAATGACTGTGTGAATTGTTATTCTTTTTTGCTGTTTTTATATGCTGTCCAGTCGAAACTGACTCATAGTTGATCCTCCAGCAAGTTTTCAGAAACTGAATAGCACAAGAGGAGATTGTTTATCTTTCCCCTCAGAGCTACTGGTGGATTCAAACTGTGTGCCTTCAAACTGGGGTGGTGGTGCAATTTCTTACCTCTGAGCCACCAGAGCTCTTAGGTAAATTGTACAGCACCTAATTATTCATTAAACTCCTATATGCTGATAATTAATAAAATATGCAAAAAGCATGTTTCAGATGTTAATATGTTTTGTTTACAATAAGAGCACAAGCTAGTACAGAGTATAGCTTACACATGTAAAGTCTCATTATTCAAAAACTTACAAAGCTTCTGCTGTTCTTTATATGTTTTTTTCCTTATTACAGATCAACTCTAAATATATATCCACCTTCTGTAATAACATTAACATTTAAAAAGGATTTTAGTATCCACAACACATGATATTAGTGGATGCCTTAGCTAGCAGGGAGTTTGGAGGATCCCAAGAGCCTCAGTTTGCTTTAGGGAGGAGCTGATTGTCCGACTTTCATATGTATTTCGGTAATGGCTGGTGTGGTGTCTGTTTTTAGCACCCAGAAAAGAATGGGTGAATTATTACCATTCTTAAATAACACGAAAGCCTTGTATACAAAAGTGGCTACATAATTTTCCACTTATATACAAAAGTAAATTGATAATCCACTTTGAACACTCACACTCAAGATATGCCAACATGATGCCAACATACACCATTACTGGAGTCTTGGAGATCATATGGACTTTGGAACCATGCAGAATGGAATCCTTATTCTGAGGACCTGTGAGGCCTTGGGCAAATTCCTGAATCTAAGGTTTGTAATCCTCATTTGAAAATTGGAAATAAACAGCACTTTGCAGGAATGCTGTATGAATTGTGTCAGTGTGTGTGTGGAAAGCACCGAGCTAATGCTCCACATATAGAAGAAGCCAACTATGATCATTATTTGTTATTATTTAAGAAGTCTTTTCATTAACTAGGGAGCTCTGGCTCAGTAGTCTATGGAGAGTTAACTTGCTAACTCAAAAGCCAAGCTGTTTGAATTCACCAGTTGCTCTATGGGAGAGATAGACAACATCCTCCTGGGAACTTACAGCCTCAGAAACATGCTGGAGGGTCAGCTATGAGCAGTTTCCACTAGAAAGCAATTAATTTCAAAATAAAAAAAAAGAGCCCAACTTTCTTATTTAATGCAAGAAAAAAAATTGAGATTTAACTTTGAAGGTTTATAAATCTATTGATTTTTCATATAATTATTCACATTTTGTTTTATAATATCAATTGTAATTGAATAATGCTAACTTATATACCAAAGACTTATTTTATTAAGTTCTCTCAAGTAGTTGATGCAGAATATGAAGGATAATTTTTATATTCTTCTTATCCTTACTGTATTCTTCTTTCCATAATCTATTCATTACTTATTATGTGACCATGCTCGCTACAGCAGCACATATACTAAAATTGGAATGATACAAAGAAGATTAGCATGTCCCCTGCCTTTCATTGATTATGCAAAGGCATTTTACTGTGTGGATCATAACAAACCGTGACTGACTCTGAGAAGAATGGGAATCCCAGAACACTTGCTTGTGCTAATGCGAAACCTATACTTGGACCAGGAGGCAGTCATCAGAATAGAGCAAGGGAACACTGCATGGTTCAAAATTGGGAAGGGCGTACACCAGGGATGCATCCTATCTCCATACCTTTTCAACCTGTATGCAGAACAGATTATCCAGGAGGCTGGGCTCCATGAGGAGAAATGTGGGGTCAAGATTGGTGGAAGATCTATCAACAATCTGTGTTATGCAGATGCACAACCCTGCTTGCTGAAAATGAAGAGGACCTGAAGCAGTTGCTGCAGAGGGTCAAGGACTGCAGCCTCCAATATGGATTGAGGCTCAATGTCAAGAAGACAAAGATTCTCACCACTGGACTAATTGGCAGCATCAGGATGGATGGTGAAGAGACTGAGATTGTTCACAGCTTTAGTTTGCTTGGCTCCACAGTCAACACTCTTGGCACCAGTAGCCAGGAAATTAAAAGGAGTATTGCCCTGGGCAAGTCTGCTGTTAGGGAACTCTCCAAAGTACTGAAAAGCAATGGTGTCTCTCTGTAGACTAAGGTGTGTCTGATACAGGTTATGGTCTTTGCAATCACTTGTTATGCATCAGAGAGTTGGACAATGACCAAGGAGGATAGAAGGAGAATTGATGCCTTTGAGTTGTGGTGCTGGGGAAGAGTATTAAGAGTACCATGGACTGCCAAGAAAACAAACAGATTCATCCTAGAAAGGGTTAAACCGGGTGGCTCCTTGGAGGCAAGGATTCTGAGGCTTCATCTAACATACTTTGGACATGTTGTAAGGAGGGACCGGTCCTTGGAGAGGGACATCATGCTTGGTAGGGTGGAGGGACAGAGCAGGAGGGGAAGGCTCCCTATGAGGTAGATTGATTCAGTGACTGGGGTAATCAGATGGGAGTGTCGAAGACAGTACAATCGGCACAGGACAGAGCAGAGTTTAGGGCTGTTGTACATAGGGTCGCTATGAGTCGCAAGCGACTCTACAGCACATAACAACAACAACAACATTATGTGACCACTATGTCACATAAACAAGCCTGGAAGCAGGAGTGGCATCCACTTCCGAAATGCCTTGCCCCTGGAAACTCTACGAACAGTGCTCAGGCCTTTCGTTCATAGGGTTGCTGTGAGTCGTCTATGACTCGAGGGCTCCTAACGACAATAACAACGACGACATAGAGAGAGCTACGTTGGCCTAGTGGACAGAAGGTTAAGCTACCAAGCCAAGGGTGGATGGATGATTTTAATCTGCAGCCCTCTGCCAAGGTTAAAATTGTTTTCCTATCAAACATTCTTCTGTGTAGTATAGCATTGGTCTGTGAATTGCTGTACAGAGGTAACTCATGGTTGCTGTGATGCTGAAGACTGTGACAGTGATGTGCCAAATGTGGAAATGGTTACCCATGGTGGACAGTGTTTGGTGCAGCTTCCCGACTAAAACAAGCCTGGAAGCAGGAGTGGCATCCACTTCCAAAATGGCTTGCCTCCGGAAACTCTATGAACAGTACTTAGACTTTTAGTTCATAGGGTCACTATGAGTCGTCTACAACTCGACGGCACCTAACAACAACAAACAACAAGTTCAAAGTATTGTGCTAAACTCCGAATATTTAAATAAATAAATATTTAAAGAATTAAATAAAGACAGATAAGCTATTGTTCAGTATTTGGAGCTATAATGGAATAATATAGTACATGGTCATAAAAAGTCAATGAAATAGTGATCTAATTCAGCTTTTAGGAATCAGAAAAGCTTCAGAGATACCATGTGATATTTGAGTTTAGCCTTGAAGAACCTGTTGAAGAATGTCAGACAACTAGGTACGTGTGTCTTTGACAAATAAACAGGGATTTAAAATCGTATTTTTAGATAGACAAAAAGCTTGTGCAAAAGTCGTGGAGGTGTCAAATGGATATGGTAGTTTGATGTGGTTTAGGTAGTGGGAAGAGATGAGGCCAGAGTTTGCCATACAAAATATTTTTTAATGAGCACCCCCTTTTCCACTGAAACACCACCACATATTGTGTGACAGCTGGGATAGTAATGAAGATAAATATATACGGTGGAATAAATGCATTTCTGTAAACTTATTAAGGAAACTGCCTGCCATTTATAGCATTGTTGGGGGAATATAGTTCCAACTGATCCAATTTCAAAATAGCAACATCACAAGTAATAACTTAGGACACAATAACACAAAAAACCTCTATATAGCATAACCTTGCACATAGTAGGAACTGAATAAATACTTGTTAAATATTTTTCTTCAGTGTTGAAGATTTTTTGAGCAACTTTTGATATAGAATTTCTAGATAATTTAGTAATTTAGACAATTCCACGGAGTACAATGAAACTTGATTGACCTGTATTATATTCAGAAGTCTGTTGTTATTAAATCCCATTGTAATCTGATAATATTATTTGGTTCATAGTCCTGGGACTTAATTCAAGTTAGTTTGATTTTGATGATTTCTAATTGGGCAAAGGCTCTAGTCTGTACCATCATGACCATGTACCCTTATTTAATTTTATTTTCATATCTAGCCAAAATTATACCTCTTGTACTCAAGTGTTTATGACTATCTTATAGGAATAAATATTTCCTGTTTCTGATTCTGTTGAGATTCATAGAAGTTTGTTTTGTTTCTTTTTGCATAAGTTTGTGTGATTTAAAAACACTCCACCATGTGTCTCCTTTTAGTGCGCTCTAAATGGTATTATCTTCAGAAAATAAAGTTGGTTTCCAGTTCATTACTTCAGGCTTGATAGCCTATTGCCAAATTTCACCACATTTTGTTAATCTGTCATGTTTTCAGTTTTTCATACATTATCATGAGGTCATATTTACTGCATTGAATATACTAAAAGAAAATCTTGTGACTCTGTGACTCAGTTATGAATATGATACTGTTGTAGAAACTCTACGGTGCTCTGATGGCTTAGTGGTAAGGATCTGAGAGGCAATCCTAAAAATACACATTTCTTATGTGGTTTGAATTCACCAGATGCTTCTGGAGGAGGGGAAATCTCCTCCTGTATCAGTCTGATCCGATTTGATGGTACACACACACACACACACACACACACAAATAATACAAAAAATATTAAAAATGACTTATTTGGGTCCTCAGCCAGTAATTTAAAAATATATACCACTTAGTAACAGCTACAATGCAGAAAGAAGAAAATTTTGTTAGTTTGTAAGAAGCAGCTCAAAACTTTGTTACTCAGGGACACAGGTAGGTGAAGATGATTGAATAAAGTTTATTTGAAAAGAAAGGTAGCAAGGGTTGTTGTTATTGTTGTTATGTGCCGTCAAGTCGCTTGCGACTCATAGCGACCCTGTGTACAACAGCTCTAAACCCTGCTCTATCCTGTGCCAATCTCGCTGCCTCTGACACACCCATCCCGAATCACTGAATCAATCCACCTCATAGAGGCTCTTCCCCTCTTACGCCGTCCCTCCACCCTCCCAAGCATGATGTCCCTCTCCAACAGCAGACTTTCCCATCGCAATATTTTTTTTGATTTCCTGGCTACTGGTGTCAAGAGTGCATAAGAAACTGTTAGCAGCTGATGAATCTGGAATCACATAAACCAAGGAAGCTTTAGATATAAGTTATCAGATCAAGGGCTAGACAATGGGAGATAGATGTTGAAGGGAGTGGATAGAAGTGGAAGGGTATCTTGATGGATGGTGGAGAAAAGAAATAAGTGAGTCAGGGCACTTGTGCCAAGGGCAGGGACAACACCGAAACTAATGGTTAATTCCACAATAAGGGATATATTTTCACTTTTTCTGTAAAATGCTTATCTGTTGGATACTTCTTTAAATCTGAACACTCAGATTGAGACACACTAGGAAGAAGGATTGGCCATCCACTTCCAAAATAGCAGGCCTCTGAAAACCCTATGTAAGCAAGGGTAGGCACTGAAAAAAATTCTGTAATATCTTTTAATAACTTTTGAGTTATCAAAAGAAAACTATCCACTGCCTGGGTCATCTTTAAGATCTGTAAGGTTTACAGAATTTGGTTGGTTTGTTTGTTGAGTAATTACAATAAAATAATAGCTGCATATGAATATAAATATAGTTATCCCCTAAACAACCCACTGAAGGAATATTTCTAGAAATTTCTGTCATTCTGACAACCACTTAATGCCAGTTTATCAGCTTTTCCAGCATAACAAACCTACCCAAAACTTAACTACTTACAATATTTATTAAGGAGCTCTGCTAGCCTAGTGGTGAGGAGTTGTACTGTCAACCCAAAGATAGGTGGTTTGAATCCACCAGCTACACCAAGGGAGAAAGGTGAACAGTCTCTCCCCAGGTGATTTATGGCCAGTGAAAACCCAGTGGAGGGATAGCTATGGGTCAGTTCTTACTCAATGTCACATAACAACAAGATGAACATGTTTCTATAGTTTGACTTTATTCGGCTTGAATGGTCTAGAAAGGTTTCAATCACCAGATATCTAAGACCTCATCTGGAGGCCTTGAACAGCTAAGATGCCTTGGGTCTTTCACATCTTGAGCTGACTGATTTGAGCCTGTTCATACAGGTTCCCAGCAGCAAGAGGTCAAGTCTCAGTATACATGCCATTTTTAAGACCTTGCTGTGTCATCTTTTCTAGTACACTGTTGGTCATTGGAGAGAGAGATTACAATAGTCAGAAGAAAAGAAGGACAGCACAGGAGAAGCACATAACTAAGCCTACAAAACTTTTTAAAAGGCTGGAAATTGGCATTTGAGCCCACCTGCATGCAGCTGCCTACTTGATTCCTGATTTTCAATTATTGGTTTTGAAGTCACACATCGACCTGCCCTATTCCTGCCTGTCTTTGATTTGCTCGGTCAGCATCCTGACTTGTCCATCCTCAGATCTTCTGTGGTAACAACCTTGAAGCAGAGGACCTTGACCTTAAAAAGACTATATTTTTTAAGGAGGTTCTGAAAAGAATCCTCAGTATGAGCAGCTCCTCTCCACCCAGCCTCTTTGATCTGGCAAAGCAGAGGCTAATGAAGGATGAGGTGCGGGCCATCCATGCTCTGCAGTCTGTGCCTCTGAGCCTCATCCGTCCATTAATAAGAGAGGTCGTCTCCAGCAGGAACAGCGTGGTTTTGAACGCCATGATGCGGGCCTGGCCCATCCTCCGCCCGCCTCTGAGGACTTGGTTGGAGGATCAGCAGGATCACCACGCTGTCTTAGATGATATCGTGGAAGTCTTTGATCTCTGTCCTTATTGACATGAAAGTTCTACTGAGAGGATGCAACCTGAAAGTGTTCTACCTATAACCAGACTTCCTCAAGGCTTTCAGGAACTTGCAGACTTCAAATGAGCCCTGGAACTCTCAGAGCTCCTTAGACAACCCTACTCAGGAGAGGAGCAGAAGCCTCCTCATGTCCTGAAACTTGTCACAGATCTGCATTTCAGTGACACTCTTGGATATCAATTGCTGGACTTTCTCATCAAGAGAATCGAGAAGGGGAAAGTTCTGCCCCAGCTTTGCTATAGGAAGCTGGCATTCATGAGGAACTCAACAACTTACTCAGTCATGGAGAATGTCCTGGAAAACATTCGGCTTAATTGTGTCCAGGAGCTGGGAACAAGCCTTAAAGCTTCAGGACCTAGTCAGCTTTGCTCCTATCCTGGGGCAGATGGTTCATCTGAACCCACTTCAACTCCGTCGGTTCATCTGGGATCCCTGTGTTACTCAGGCCAAACAGGAGATGGACAATGTCTATACTTCAGTTGACAGGGTGGTATTAATATGTTCAGAATTCTCTCTGTAGGTATCAATTATAAAACCATAGTTAGTTTTCTCTAGCCTGTAGGACTGGTTGCTTGACCTTGGAGTTCTTAGTGTCCTTTCTTTGATCTGTCTGTTTATCAGAAGAGGAGATGCATCTCCTAGATTATCTGTTATCTCTTTGAAGCTGTTTTCCCCAATCATATGTAAATTGTAACTTAATCTGCTTGTTTGCCTGGAAAGGGAGTAACTGGGTGTGAATTTTTCTTTTATATATAGAAATTCTTTGATTTTTACAAACAAAGGTTTGTTAAGTAAATTAGTTTCTTACCCTACTATAAAAGACCATGACCACTCCCAGACTGGGAGGCAGTCTTGGAGGTGACTCTCTTGTCTCCCAGATCTGTGTAATAAAGTGCATTTATGGATCTTGCAAAAAAAAAAAAAGGCTGGAAATTAACAAAGGTTGTTTTTAAGAAGATCAATAACAAACTCCACTAACATTACTATTACTCCAAACTCCCACTGTTGTCAGGTTGTTTGGAGGCTGTAAATCTTTACTGGAACAGATTGTCCCTGTTTCTCCCACCAAGAAGCTGCTGGATTTGAACCTCTGAGCTTTCTGTTAGCAACCCAGCATTACATGCTAAAATCCACTGGGGTCACTTAACATTACTATATTAACTTTAGTTTACAAACTATATTTGCAAATTGGCTTTTTAAAAATCCTTTAAGCCTGTTGGTGAAGTATTATGGTATTATGATTATGATCCCCATTTTATGTGACTGTTGTTAGGTGCCTGTGAATTGACTCCAAACCCTAGTGACCTTATGAACCTTGAACCCTTGCCTAACCTGTGCCATCCTCACACTCTCTGCTCTGCTTAAGCCCGTTGTTGCAGGGGCTTCTTCTCTCTCACTGACCCTCTACTTTCTTAAAGGAAGACAAACTTTTAAATAAACCAGCACAAAATAAACAAAGAGAGATCCTTTTCCAAGGACTAATGTGTGAAATAATGTCTCATCCCCCTTGTCTTCCAGGACAGATTGCTTGTTCCTTTGCCAGTTCGTGGTATATCCTTTGGCTAGCAGCTATGTTCTTTAATCACTACACCGCCAGGGCTCCTTTTTGCACCTTTTGATGTCTGCCACATCCCTCCCGCCCCATCAAATCATCCCCAGTTATGTGCTGCCAACGTGAAGGTAGGTGAGGTAATCTTCCCCCAAATGATTTTCTGCCTCAGAAATCTCACTAAAGGGTCAGCTTTGGGTCAATTCCAATTTGATGGTACACAACAACAAGTCCCAATGCTAATCTGAATCATTGGAATCAAATATGGATGTAACTTTAATCATATTTCATCCAAGGATGGAATTCTTCACCTGTGAACCTATGAAATCTAACCTGACTTCAAAGCAAACCCAGATGCTGTTGTTATTGGTGTTATTCACCATAAAGTCAGAAGTGACTTCTAGCTGTCCCGCCAGTGGGTTTTCAGAAGCTGTATATCACACAGGAGGAGATTAACTACCCATCATTCCCCTGCGGAGCAGCTGGTGGGTTCAAATCTTGTGACTTTGTGTTGGCAGCACAACTCCTTATCACTAGGCCACTGGAGCTCGGGACAAGATAGATATTTTTATTACACATTAGAGAAATTGGAGGGAAAGAAGTGATAGCAGGCATTGTCCAAAACTCAGAAGAACACTTTACATTCATTCTCAATTCTTGCAAACAATCATCTGTCCTCTGACATCCAGAATCTGAGAGTTGGCCTGAACTCTGAATCCTGAGAGGAGGCCCCTGGTTTCTACCTCAGGGGCCGATGGGGATGCAGTCTTGCCCCTTCAGATTTGGGCAGTGATTCTCTCACTGTACCACACCTGAATGGCTGCCTCACACATGCTGGTAAAAATCTGAATGCTTGAAACCTGGGAGACCATAGCCCCACCCCTTGAGATCCATGGTATGATGATTCCACTCTTGGAAACCAAAAGAAACCAGCTTCAAATGCTCCTTCTGACAGTTTCAATGATCTGCAACCTGCTCCAGGCTTACTTCTTTTCTTTTTGAAAGATAAGAGATGTATCTCTTTGTCCTATTTCCTATGTCCTATTTCCTGCCTATAAAATCCCAATGAACAAATAACTTTTTTTTTCTGTTCCCTTCTGCCTAATTAGAAGCACTTTCTGCTGAGGTAGACAGTTAGAGCCATTAATTACAATCTTAATCTCTTTAATAAAAGATTGTGTAACCACATCCTTGGCAATCATTTTAAGACACATGTCTTTAGTTTGTACAATAGGATTTTCCAAATCTTTAAGTTCTAGTTTTATTTTTCAGTTTATTTTTAAGACCACCTTGCTCCTCTGACATTTTACCATAAACAGCAAGGAGACATGATAGGGCACCTTTAAGATCTTGCTTAGACTTCTCATCAGCCAGATATGCAAGTTCATCACTTACAAGTTCTATCTTCTATTAAGCAGATGAACATAATTCAGAAACCTTTTTGCTACTGCGTAACAAGTAAATCTTTCTTCCATCTGCCAATCACCTATGCATCATACATTTTCACACCTGCTTTTCTAACACTATTCTGTTGCTGACGTCATACGTATTCTCAAAAATGATAGTTCTTGTCCCGGCCCGCGGGAGCTTTTCAACGGGGAACCTGGGAAGGAAAGAATGACAAAAAAGGGACAAGAGACACAGAGCATTGGAGACAAGTTGAAAATTCCAATCAAGTCTCCATTTTATTGAAAGCACTCACAGCTTATATACAGGAGCACAATGGGGGGAGGACAAGTATGCAATGGGGGAGAATAGCATCATGTCATTTCTAGTAATCTGAAAGTTATCTGACCACAACAAGATAAAGGTAAATAATCCAATAGAAAAATGGGCACAGGATATGAACAGGCACTTCACCGAAGACGACATTCAGATGGCTAACAAA
>NW_006399752.1:21088917-21093368 GCF_000299155.1 Elephantulus edwardii
CCGAAACCTATCCTCCCAGTGTGGGGTAAACTGAAACCTATCCTCCCAGGGCAACATGTCCAAACATGTCCTTAGAGAATTACAAAATGGCTTCAGCTAGGTTGAACTAGCAGCCCCCAACAGATCCTCCCTGTTTTCAATAATTATTCGAAGACTGCAAAAGTGCAACAGGATTACCTTTGGTGCTCTCCTGTTTGACCATGTATGAAACCGGCGCCTGTCTTAGATTGGACACGGCACCTACTGATCTTACCAGTCATGGGCTAACCCAGCAGCTACGGCGGGGCGCCTGTCTTAGGTTGAAACAGGGTCCGGTGTCTCTTACCCGTCTCTGGCTGCCCGGTTTATTAGCCTGTATCATCAAGGATCTTCTTTATCGGCCATTTGCAGTCTTTGATAATGGACTTGTATGGGACGGGAGGCTATGGATACAACCTGCTACTTGATAAAGTGTGTAAGCCTCTGAATTGCCCAGGGGCCAAAAGAAACAGGCAAAAGAAAGCCTATTAAGGGCCCCCAAAAAGAGTGACTGGTCTTTGACCACGTCCCCTTAAATTTTAGGCTATAATTGATTGATTATACATTCTTTTGCTTTAAAATTTTTGTCACAATAGGCACTAACCCAATTAAAAACTTAGCCGTGTGGACCTCTTGTGTTGAAGCTACAGCAGAAGTAGAGACAGCAGCAATCATAGGGATAAGAGAAACAATTTCTACAATAACAAGACCTATAGCTCTCATGGTTCTTAATGATAACTTGTATAACTCTTTTAAAATTTGCAAGCCATTATTATCATACCAAATATCATTTAACTTTACCAATGTCATAACAAGAGGAGGATTCTTTAGAATAACAACTGAATCATCTTTGTAACAGAGCTAATATAGTTAGAAATTATACGGGAACAACTTACATTAAATTTTGGATAATCACCAGTGATTACATTATTACCAATTAATAAGACATATGGTTCAGGACTCTTGCATTTGTGGCATTATCTCCTTTACATTTATCTTTTGGGACATAGGGGACATTTATCGAATCCATACTAGCAACTAATTTCCACAATCTAGTTTGAAAGTTCTTCATATCAGTAGTCCACATTCCTCCCACAAATCTTTTCATAGAAAGTCCGGGACCATATGTATGAAGAGGTGACCAGTCCCCAAGTGAGGTAGCATTCCAACCGTTGGTCCTTTAAAAATTATATTATCATTTAGATAAGAGAATGGCCATAGCGCTGTTATGATGACATTTTCTCCAAGGTGGTTGCCAGGTGCCAGCACCACCTTTCTGAAACATGAGGGAAAGTTGGCATCTGCTGGAGAGATGACGTTTATTCTACCTGCTCCATATCCGGGAGCTCATCAATCGGAAGCTAAATAATTCAATTGTACAGTCCATGATGGCTTTCCACTGCAGATAAATAATTTTTGATAGTAGAAAGAGTACATTCTATAATACCTTGTTTTCGAGGGTTGTAAGGAAACTCAGTTTTATGACAAATAGTAAAATATTTACAAAAATTTTGAAAACTTTTGCTGGTATAGCTAGGAGTGTTATAAATCTAGATTATTCTAGGAGTTTCCAACATAGAAAAAGCTAATAAACAATGTTCCACAACATATTTAGTTGCTTTTTCCGATAAACAAGATATTACCACAAAACCAGAACTGATATTAATAATAACATGAACAATTTGCAATCTTTCAGATTTGGGAATGTGAGCCGCATTCACCCGTCAAACACAATCTGGCAACAATCCCCTAGGACTCACCCTGAAATGTGGAACAGGTGACAGAGACAAACACCCTACACATGATTCTACAATACACTTAACAATCTCTTCCAGAATATGAGACACCCCATGTAAATATTCACTATAGCATAATGACTATGATGAAATTGTTTTGCTTTTGCTAAATTAAAATCCATTAAACATTTACTAACCAATTTATTTTATTTCACTAAAGGGCCTGGCAAAAGGAATGAGACTCAATATGACTGACAAAAATATGACCATCTCTTTGTCTAATTAACAACTGTATATGAAGAAATAATTACAAAACTGTAGAATTTTGGTTCTGATAATATTCACTGTATCAATAATTGGAAGTGCATTAACTATGTAAATTATATATGTTTATACATAAAACCATATATATAGTTTTAGACTATAGACTGAGGGCAATTATTAGTACTTGCTCAACAGCTTTCAGTTTGGCCTGTAGTGCTAAAAATGATGAATACTCAACTCTTTTAAAGACTTCCAATTGGTTCAAAAACAGCCCTTTCTCTGGAAATTCATCAGTAAATATTACAAGAGCATAGAAAACAATATTCCACAACATATTTAGTTGCTTTTTCTGATAAACAAGATATTACCACAAAACCAGAACTGATATTAATAATAACATGAACAATTTGCAATCTTTCAAATTTGGGAATGTGAGCCTTTGTGGAATGGTAGGTAGGCAATCCCTTTGTAGATAGGCCAATACATCCCATTCACATAGTCCCACCCATCCATATAGTTCAGTCATCCATGCTAGAAAAGCCATATTGAAAGACAAACTCCATACATAAGGAGAATCAATGCTTTTGAGTTGCGGTTCTGGAGGAGAACATTGAGCATAATACAGACCGCCAAGAAAATAAGTAGGGCTGACCTAGAGTGGGTGAAACCAAGTTGCTCCTTGTAGACAAGGATTTTAAAGTTCCATCTGACATACTTTGTGCATGTTGCCAGGAGGGACCAGTCCTTGGAGAAGGGTAGCATGCTTGGAAGGGCAGAAGAACAGTACAGGAAAGGAAGGCTCTGGATGAGATGAATTGACACAGTAACTGGAGTTATGGGGGTAGTTTTGTCACAGGCAGTGAGATTAAATCATACTACGGCAGGGTTCAGAACTATTTTTCATAGGGGCTCTATAAATTGAAGGTGGCTCAATTGTACATAATAACAAAAACAAATGGGACTATCACCATAGGCAAAGAAGTTAGGATTTACAAAACACAATTCAACCCGTAACACTGTGGCTCCAAGCTAAACTAATGAGTCACTGGAAATGCCCCACTGACGATATCATATAGCTAGGGACATACAAAGATCACTATCAGAGACCTTGGATCTTAACTGAAAGAAGGACATGTACAAAAAATGTGTTTTATCAGCTACTAATGACATTTGTCTGTGTGGATCATAACAATTATGAATAAGATTGCAAAGAATGGAAACACTTTGTTGTGCTCATGTACATTAATGAGAAGTAGTTGTTTCAACAGAACAAGAAGAGACTACATGGTTCAAAAAATTAAGAAAAAGTGAGACAAAACTGTACTCTTTCACCATACTTATTGAGTATATAAACTGAACAAATAATCCAAGAAACTAGGCTGTATAAATAAGAATCTGACACTAGAATTGGGAGAATATTTTTAAAACAACCTGCAAGATGGTATAACCTTGCTTGCTGATGGTGAAGAGGACTGAAAAAAACATACTTACCTAATAAAGTGCAAAAACTATAATCTTCAGTATGAATTATACATCAAAATAAAGAAGACAAATATCTTCACAACTGACCCAATAAACAACATCATGACAAATAGAATAAAGCATTTAAGTTGTTAAGGATTTGCTTTGACTTGAAACTAACACCCATGAGAGTAGCAGTCAAGACATTAATTGACTCGTTGAATTAGGCAAATTTGGTGTCAAGGACCACTTTAAATTGCTAAAGAGTAAGGATGCAACACTGAGGACAAAGATGTGCCTGCCCTACTCAAGTCATGGTATTTTTGGTCTCCTCAAAGACATGTGGAAATTGGGCAATGAATAAATAAAACTGAAAATGGATCTATGCTTATAAATTGTGGTAGAGATGAAAAATATTGAATATACTATCTGTCTTGGAAGAAGTGCATCCAGAATATTCCCTAGATGAGATTGTGAGATTTCGAGATGTTATCTTTGGGCATGTTATCAGGAGGGACAAGTATCTCAATGATGACATCAAAATTGGTTAAGTAAAAGGTCATAAAAAATATATCCCTCAACAAGGTGGATTAACAAAGCCACTATAATAGTGAACTCAAAAACAGCAGGAACTGTGACAGTGGTGTACAAACAGGCAGTGTTTTGTTCTGTTATGCATGAGGATGTTATGGGTCAGAGTTGACTTGGTCTGACCTAGCAACAAAAAATATTAGAGATCTCAGAAAATTCTTTACCTACTCCACTTATTAAATATAATAATACATATTTAATATAATACATTTATAATAGATATAACAATACTTTCCTTCCATATATATAATATGTTGTTGTTGTTGTTTGGTGCCTTCAAGTCGTAGACGACTCATAGCGATCCTATGAACGAACAGCCTGAGCACTATTGGTACATAGAGTTTTCAGAGGCAAGCCATTGCGGAAATGGATGCCGTGCCT
>NW_006399752.1:21093685-21105177 GCF_000299155.1 Elephantulus edwardii
TATATCTAAATAAGGAACATATCCAGCAAAAGGAAGATTAGATGAATGTGGTTTTCTTGATTACCTTTTGTACTATGGAAAGGTCATATATATGATCAACTACAAATCAAATACAGGCCATTTTCAGAAGCTGGAAAAAGGAACTCTGTGAGTCTAATTGCCCTTTTGTTTTATTTTTCAACTTCATTTACTTTTGGTCAAAGATTCTATATATATATTCATCATGGCTAACATTTAATTGAAAATATTACATGGCTAGTCTTCCTGATATGCATTTAAAATTTAATTTATAAATTATAGCTGGCTTGTTTTTCCAAAATATCTTCTACTCTGTGCAAGAGATTGGTGAAATTTAACCATATTTTTATGCACTGGTAATATTTACATCTTTGTTTTCTTTCAAAGAGCTAAATTTAATTTAAAAATGACCTTAAATATTACCCTGCTTGCATCCAATTTTGGTGCAAGAAAGATAAAGGGATTTGTCCCTGACATATTTCCTTTTGCACTTCACAGGCATAGAAGCCACGGACTCTCCACACACAAGGGAGAATTGCACTAAGCCTGTACTTTCACACAATAATTGAAAAATATTTGTCACTTCTTGTCCAGTCTTCACTGAGATAATTTTACACCTGGACTAGTGACTCTGGGCTTGGGTGTTGTGTGCAGCCAGAGGCTCATGCAGTAGTTCACTTTGTGGAATTACTCAAAGACTCTCAAACAAGTAGCTCCTCCTGGGCCCTCTGAGTAGGAGTCAACCGTGAGCCGGCTGTTTAAATACCCCTCACCTTTATTAACTTACTCAATGGCAGGTTCAAATAAGATAAGTGATGGGAAAAATCTTTTGTCAGCTCTTAAAATCTATAGAAACAGGAGCAACTAAACACAATCATGACTTCCCGATGTACCAGCCAATTAAGGGTCCAAAATGTCTTTTTAAATTTTAATTACTGTGTTACATAAAAATTCAAAGATTTTGAAAACACAGTCTCTTTCTCCTTTGGATCGTTAGCCTCAACAGCACTTGAGAAAAATGTAGTCTGGGAGTAATCACAGCTGTTCTGGAGTGCACAAAGCCAGGAACTTCGTCCAGCAGTGAAATTTTTATGGTTAACCTCTAGTCCCCATCACTGTGCCCAAATGAGAATGAAGAGGGTCTGCAGGATCACCTCAGGGGTCCATTGAAGAGGCAATTAAGATTCCTACTTGTCCACTCCCTGGTTTCACCCCTTCACACTGCACAGTACGAGGTTGCAGACTCCTTCTTGCTCATGGTCTGCACTCTTTTAGTGAGTTCTAATTATATTCATGGTCTCAGTTGTCAGGCTGGGGTAACCTTTATGGCCAATTTATGGGCTATTTTCAAAGGAATTTCCTAGTGTTTTACAGGGACTTTATTTACTTTCATAAGACCTCATCAATGCATTCATTATAAAGAACCATATTGGTTTGCTTTTCTCCTCTTTCCTTCATGCTGCCACCCCTACAGGAAATTACATGCAGGCTGAGACAGCATGCAGAGAAAAGATGTCTCCTTATTCAGTGGAAGCAATTTCTGTCTTATGTGTTACTTCAACTGTCATAACATTCTCAGGCATGAACTTCACTCTCTTGATTAATATTTATAACCTCTTCTTTAGGCACCTGTAATGTCAGTGCCCGTGGAGGTGGGAAGCTTAGTGCATGGCAGGTATGAGAGTTGATACACTATTAAAATACATAAAGGGCTACTGTCCAGTGGCTGCAGTAGGGAAATACGTGGGGTACAGATCCCCTGAGTGGTGATCTCAGAGGAGAGGACACCCAGATGATGGTGTATAACATTTTTATGCAGTGTTTCAGCAGAAATTTATTATTTTGTATGAAAACATTGTTGTCTCTTTCACTAATTGCAATAATAACATTTTTTAAGTCAAATTTGCTTTTAACAATAGACAGAGAGAACAAAAACTCTAAGATAATTTACTTTTTTAATTTTGGCACCAGGGATATCATTGCTGATGCCAGATGGATCCTGCCTGAAAGCAAAGAATACCAGAAAAATACCTATTTGTGCTTTATTTACCATGCATTTGACCGTGTAGATCGTAACAAATTATGGCTAACATTAACAAGAATGGGAATCTCAGAACACTTTATTTTACCCATGTAAAATCTACACCTAGACCAAGAGGCTAGTGTGCAAACAAAGCATGGGAGCATTTGTTGTTGTTCGGTGCTGCAGATTTCAGCATGGCTCATAATGTCTCTATGAACAACAGACCTGAACCCTGCCCTATTCTGTGTCATTCTCATCAAGTCTGATACACTTGACCCATTGCTGTAGTCACCTTGCCAATCCACCTCATTGGAAATTGTCCTCTCTTTCACTAACACTTGATCTTTCCACGCATGATGTCCCTTTCCAAGAAATAGCCTCTCCTAGAAATATCAACAAGACAAAAATCCTTACCATTGGACCTATAAGCAACATCATGTCAGAGAAAAGACTGAAATTGTCAGGAATTCCATCTTATTTGGATCCACAGTCAACATTCTTGATATTAACAATCAGGAGAGCAGGAAACATATCGAATCAGGCAAGTTCACTGTCAGGGACATTTTCAAATTAAGAAGAAGCAGAAACACTACGTGATTTAAAATTAGGAAAGATGTGTGTCAGCGTTGAAACCTTTCTCCATACCTATTTAGTCTGTATGCTGAACAAATTATTTGAGAAGCCAGACTCCATGAAGCAGAATGTAGCATCCGGATTGCAGGAAGATTTATCAATAATCTTTGTTACGCAGATGACACAACCTTCCTTGTTGAAAGTGAAGAAGACCTGAGGCAGTTGCTGCGGAAAGTTAAACACTACAGTCTTCAATATGGATTACATCTCATCATCAAGAAAACAAAAATCCTCATGACTGGACTGATAGATAATATCATGATAGATGGAGAAAAGATTGAAACTGTCAGTGGCTTCTTCTTACTTGGATCCACAATCCCTTGGTGCCAGCAGTCAGGAGATCAGGAGATTTTGCACTTGGAAAGTCTCTAGTCATGGACCTCTCCAAACTATTGAATAGCAATGATGTCAGTTTGAGGACTAAATTGTGCCTGATTCAGGCTATCATCTTTTTAATCACTTGCTCTGCGTCTGAGAGCTGGATAATTAATAATGGTGACAGAAGAAGAATTAATGCCTATGAACTGTGATGTTGAAGAAGAATATACTCTGGACTGTCAAAAGAGCAAACAGATATGTCTTGGAGAAAGTGCAGCCAGAATGCTTTATAGGAGCAACATACTTTGAGAATAGTGCTAGGCAAGGTTATTTCTTGGGGAGAAGCATCACAGGTGGAAAGGTGGAGGGAGATTGAAGAAGAGGAATACCCTAATCCAGACTGGTTGACACAGTGACTGCAGCAATGGGCTCCAGTGTGTCAGAGATTGTGAGGATGGCACAGGGTATGTTGTACCTGACTCGCCACCTGATAACAACTAACAACAACAATTCTATTATTAAAATTGATAATAAATATTGCTGAGGATTCTGGATGGTTAGTTTGGGAGGCAGTCCATTTGAGGGGTGGAGATGTGACACCATGAGTTCCCATCCTGGGTGATGCCAATCCTGTAGATACTCTTTCCATAGTCAACTAAAGGTCACTGGACTAAAGGAAGTCTTGGAACTATTCTAGCTTGCGGCACTCAGGCCTGGTTTAAATTGTTTTTTGTTAAACATTCTTCTAAGTGGTATAGCACTGGTCTGTGCATTGCTGTACAGAGGTAACTCATGGTTGCTGTGATGCTAAACACTGTGACACTGATGTGCCAAATGTGATAATGGTTACCCATGGTGAATAGTGTTTGGTGGAGCTTCCCGATTAAAACAAGCTTGGAAGCAGGAGTGGCATCCACTTCTGAAATAGCTTGCCTCGGGAAACCCTATGAACCTGGAGAAAGGACGAAAGTTACACAAGTGTTCAGGTCTTTTGTTCACAGGGTCACTATGAGTCTTCTATGACTCAATGGCACTTAACAACAACAACCTGAAACCTGTTTGATCTGGAAATGGCATGATATAATGGACTCAGGACAAGACGACCTGGCCCAGTGTGTCTCCGTTCTGCTGTTTTGCTGCTTTATGACTTTTAACAATTTCCTGATGTCCTTACTTTCCTCAGCATGTCCTTACTGAGTGATTGTCTATGTAAGATTGAGATAAGTGGTGTATCAGGAAATTGTCTTCAAGACACGATCTTACAATGAGGTGTAAATATATATAAAAGAAGACTGGGATATTTCCCTTCCCTAGTGGTAAGGAGCTGTGCTGCCAACCCAAAGTCAAGGGATTTGAATCCACCAATTGCTCTTCCAGAGAAAGATAGGCAATCTCCATTGAGATTTACTGCCTCTGAAAACCCACTGGAGAGTCAGCTAAGGGTCAGTTCTGACTCTGTACTATATTACTACAACATAAAAAGGAGATTTTCAGAAGCTGTTTAGAAAAATAGCCACTGAGGAACTGAAAAGGCAGAATATATGCCTATCATTCTGCTGATTCTCAGTTACTGTGTACCCCTGAAACAGCCCAACAGTATGATACACCTCTATTAGATCACAATTCAAGCTGTGTAAATTTGGAGAAGCAGGGGGGAACGTGGAAATGTCTACTTGCATTAAGAACTTTTAATGAGACACTTAGATGTTGTAACCTTTGTCATTAAGTTAGTAGATGATTTTTGATAAGTTGCCTTATTCATTGTGACCATTTTTATCACTTATGAATTTTTTTATTCATGATTGTTTTATTCATTCAGCACACATCCTTGGAGAATCCATGTCCAAGACACAGTATATTTTGAGTAGGTAACTATCAAGATAAAAGAGATATTTTTAGAATGGTTTCTTACTATGCAAGGTACTGAGACAATCTGAAGGTAAGAATTGCAAGAATTGGTTACTAGTGCAAGAGCATATGAGGACCCCATCTTAGATATAGGACATGAGGCAGGGAGGCTATTGTGAAGGAAGATCAATAAGACAATGTGATAGAGTTTGAGAGGAGGAGAAAGGTGTTGTTATGTACTGTTGAGTCAGAGCTGGATCTCCCGGGGGTTTTCAGAGGACATACAGTGCAGGAGAGGAGACGAGGAGACGTCCGTCTTTCTTCCATGGGGCAACAGATGGATTTCACGGGTAGGCCTTTGGGTTGGGAGCACCACTCCTTAACATTAAGTCACAAGAACTCCCAATTAATAAAAATGGGAACATCAAATGTAGAAGGAAGATGAGAAATTCTGTTTGAGACACTTTCTGTTTGGGAATGCAATAAAACCCGTGCCTGCAAAGGAGGCAGGTGTCAGCAATCGTTAAAAGTTCAGGAGCCCAGCAGAGAGGACAAAAGTTGGAAAGGGAATAAAGATAAAATAGAGTTGTCCAGCTAAGCTGCTGCTCTTTTGAAAATCTCTTCTCTGTGTTAATAAGTCTTCTTTGTTTTTATTACCTGCATTTGCCTGTGGTGCCCAGCACACAGTAGGCAGTCTGTGATTCACTTTTCTCAAAAGCCAGTTAGAAACTTGTGCTAATGAAATTTCCAGTGAAGTAAAGTTTTAAAGTAACAGTTCCAATATTCTCCTAGCAAATGTGTTATTAATACATATTACCAATTCAAAATTCCCCATTTTCTTTTCATCAGCTGATGATGGATTTGAAAAGCTTTAAGTCTTTTGCAGATAGGATGTCTCAGTTAATTCCTATTTTGCACTTGCTGACTTCTCGGCTCTCTTGAATCTTTATGAAATCTATGTTTCACTAAACCAAGCAGAAGAAAAACTAGATAAAGTGACTAGTTCTTGGGATATGGAGAACTATATCACACCGGAATCTCTCTCTCTTTTTTTTTTTTTTTCCATTTCTGCTCTATGTTTTCCTGTAAATCAGCCCAGCACTGAGAGCTGGTTGCTGAACCTTGTGAAAGGATATTTTTTTTGGTTCCGTTTCTGTAACTTCTTAATCTGCTTCTCCCGTCTCAGCCTGGGAGAGCTCAGCAATGCATCTTTCCAAGTGTGGAGTGAAAAAGTCAGCTCCCCCCACCCCACCCATCAGTTCTCAGAGATGTTGGACCTGTGCCTGGTTGCTCCTGGAGAATTGTTCGGTCGCCAGTGCAGCTGCACTCCTGGTTACATGGTGGCCAAGAAAAGTCCCTTTCTAAATGCTCATTTTTAAGCTCATAGACATTGAGGCACCAGGATGTTTTAGGGAACATGTAAGACATTCTACCTATAAATATGACCTCCTCAAAATGTTCCTCTTTGTTCTCTATCATGCTTACAGTTTATAACAGAGTGGGGGCTGCAATCAAGACCTTGCCCTCTTCAAGGGAGAGACAACCCTGGAGAATAGCAGAAAAGACGGCAGAGAGGAATAATAGAAATAAGCCTCCTTTCCATTTTCTTGCGTGGCTGGAGAAAGTGGTGGAGCTGAAAAGCCCTGGGCCCAACCATTGAACACCCCACAGAGAGCTGTTCTATTCTGAAACCATAGGCGGGGTCCACCCTGAATTTAAATCAACTCCAAGGCACCTGATTTGTGCAACTGTTTTATGTTGTTATGTGTTTTGTTTGTTTTAAGGAGATCTGCTCCTTCCAAGCTGTGTGATACTTTCAAGTTACTTTAACCCTCTGGGCTTCCATTTCCTCTTTGCAAAATGAGAGACTCTGATGAAGTAGCCTCTCCATTCCCTCTCCTCCACCATGCATATCATGGGCGTGGAAAGAAAAAGCACTCTAACCTATTGCTGCAACCTTCTGGAGTACTGGGCAATGTCCAATTGACAGATGTTGTTTAATGCCGTCGAGTCGTACACGACTCATAGTGACCCTATAAACGAACAGCCTGAGCACTGTTCGTACATAGAGTTTCTGGGGGCAAGCCATTTTGGAAGTGGATGCCGCTCCTGCTTCCAGGCTTGATTTAGTCGGGAAGCTCCAGCCAACACTGTCCACCATGGGTGCCCATTACCACGATTGGCACATCACTGTCACAGGCTTCAGCATCACAGCAACCACGAGTTACCTCTGTACAGCAACGCACAGACCAGTGCTATACCACCTAATTGACAGATAGATATTGCTTTTATGGTTTTTAAGTACTCAAAAAAAAAAACCAATAAAGAAAATGTAAATTTTGGAGAATAAAATTTATCCTGACATTTCTGTTGAATTCAGGAAACCATAACTTTGAACTCTGGCTTAAAGTTTGTACAAAACCAGAGAATTAAGGAGGTAACATCTAGGCTGGGGTTCTGATTTATGCTGGCCTTGGGCAAACACAGGGCTCTTAATCCAAAAGATTATGACACAATGTGGAAGCAAACTGGGTTTTTCTTATATTGCTCCATTTGCATCTCCTCCTGGTTATTAGAGGGTGTGTTGTCAGCTACCACTGTGAGAGGCAGAAGCTATGCAGCCTACTTGGCAAAAGTTGGCATCTATATGGTTGTGCGTGTTGTTTGTGCTGAAATCCCATAATGTCCCCAGGCAGTTTAATTCTGTGGTGGAACCAACTTGAATAATTAAACAAAGCAAAGATTTGACAACACTGTACTTGTGGTACAACACAGCTGTGATTCCATGAGCTCAGCGAGGAGAAGGAGTTGGGGGCATCTGTCATAGCAAAAGCATGCTTTGTAACAAATAACAATTTAACAGACATCCAAAGTGCTGCAGAACAGAGGCTATAAAGAACAAGGCCTTTCAGGGGTGAATAGGTCATGGTGTCTGTCTGGGAAGAGTCCAAGGGATGGTTGATCATGTCTATCTGGTCATGGACATGTTATGAAACAAAACTGCTTTGTAGGGGTGAACCACTGCTCATTACCACGTTTCCTGACTGGCTTATATAGAGGATCAGTAAGTAAACAGCTGTATAAGAGAAAGGGTCACATTCTGGGACAACCAAACATTCTCCACCCATTTTTGTGTGTCTGTGATAACCCTAGAGACTGAATAAGATTATAACTCCTTTGTCTAGTACATAGAATTTTGTGTATTTGAAAGGTTTTCTTCACTGCTGCCTCTTCCTATTGGGGAAGACTTCTTTAAACAAAATTCTTAAGAAGGAGCTGATTTTTCTGACGCAGGACTCTGGAATCCCTGCTGCAAAAGGACTCTCTCTTATTTTAAGCTGAATGTGATGGCTCTTTGTGTTCCCAAGCAGCACAGGGGACCCTTTTCAATGGCTGTTTCCTCTGTGGTCATATTCAGTCCTGCACAAGCCATTTGTCGAGCAAACATGATCTGCTCTGCAAGTGAGAACCAGAGCATGCTAAACGTGGGGATGGTCCGACTGTGCTGTATTTCTGCAGGGTGGGAAAGATCTGGGGTCTTAATGTAAAATAAAAACCTTTGACTTGCTAGGCTCAAGTATACAGACTAGCATGCCGTCCTGCAAAGCAGTAATACTGATAAATGCTTTGACATCAGAAATCTTCTTCAGATGTTAAGGTACTGTCATGGTTTTTGTTTGTGAATATTAATATAACTGCACTTAAAGTTCTTTCCCCCCCAAAATAGATCATTTTCTTACAGAATTCTTCATTCTTCCTATTTTCAAGGCGAGCAATTCATGTCACTAAAGATCACAATTGAACTTCTTTTTTTTTTTTTTACAATTGAACTTCTGAAACATGACCTCTTTCACATTTTATAGAAGATATGTGAAAACAAATATTAAATAATGATTTTTAAAAAATTCTTAAAAACAGTCCTTTATTTGTGTTGTTTTGGCATTACTTTTTTCTTGTTCTGTATATTTCCTACCCCTTTCTTTATCTCTTCTGGCTGGCTTCTATCTTTGGAGATTGTTTTCCCTCCTTCCTGAAGAAGGTTGCTCTAAGAAGCCACACCTCTTTGTGATGTGTTTTCCTCCTGGTTCAATGGCCACTACACAATCCACATGCATACATGGCTTCTCTGGCTGTTACTCAAGGTTCTTGCTTTGTCAGATCTTCATGGCATCCTTGAAGTGTGCAAGTGGATTACACGCTGGGCTACTAACAGAGATTGGCAGTTTGAGTGTATCCAGACATGCTAGAGAAAAATGTCTTGGCAATTTACTTCCAAAATACCAGTCATTGAAAACCTCATTCAATACATTTCTACTCTGACACATGTGGGGCCATCATGTAGCAGAATTGACTCCATGGCATCCAGTTAAACTGTACCATCCTGCCTGATAGGCCAGTCTACACAAAACCAAAGCCATTTTCTCCTTAAAGTTTTTCTCTTCATTCACGTTGTATCACAAGTCCTTCTTCTCAAAACCCTTTAACCCTGGTCTCATTTGGTCAGTTACAGAACTATGGGTCTCTACCTCACTGGATCACCTTCCCATCTAAAGTGTTTCAATATCATCACAGCAAAAAATTTTAGAAGGAAATGTCTTTGCTTTCAACCCAGTTTGCTTTCTCTTCTTTTTCTCATCTTCAGCTTTGCCTTTAAAGCAATAGTTTTTATTTTATTTTATTATTTTTTTTGTGTGTACCGTCAAATCTGATCTGACTGGTATAGAAGGAGATTGCCCCTCCTTCTTCAGCAGAGCATCTGGTGGATTTGACCCACCTATCTCTGGGATTGCACTGTAGTTTCTTGCCACTAGGCCACCAGACTCTCTCTAAAACAATAGTTTTTAATGTAAAGCTTGTAGGCTTCTCCGTTCTACTCAAGTTTCTTCATTGTTTGCTACTTCTACTTTTTTATAAAAATGATTTGCCAATACATACACACACACACACACACACACACACACACATTTATCTATCTCAATATATTTATATATAAATACAGAATATTTTTCTATAAAGTCATTATAAACTACTACATAAATTTCTATAAATATATATAAACGTTTATTTATGTATATATAAAAGAGTTCTGATAGCATAGTCAACAGGGAGTTGCATTACTACCTCAAAGCTGAACTCTATGTTTACCTTTGGAGGGAGATTCATCAACAACCTGTGTTATGCAGATGACACAACCTTGATCACTGAAACTGAGAATCTGAAGCATCTTCAGAAGATCAAGGACTATAGTCTTCAATATAGATTGAAACTTAACATCGAGAAAACTAAGATTCTCACCACTGGGCTGATTTGCAGCATCATTATAGATGGAGAAGAGATTGAGATTGTCAGCAATTTCAGCTTGCCTGGCTCCACAATGAATACTTTTTTTAAGAAAAAAATATTTTATTATTTTTTGTGTGTACCGTCAAATCGAATCTAACTGGTACAGGAAGAGATTGTCCCCCCTTCTCCAGCAGAACATCTGATGGATTTGAACCGCATACCTCTGGGATTGCAGTGCATCTTCTTGCTACAATGAATACTTTTGAAACCAGCAGCTAGAAAATAAAAAAAAATGAATTGCATTAGGAAAATCTGCTGTCAGGGACCTCTCCAGAGCCCTGCAGTGCAAAGATGTGAGTGTAGAGATTAAGGTGCACCTGATTCAGGTCATGGTCTTTGCAATTATTTGCTATGCATTTTAGAGTTGGACAATGAATAAGGATGACAGAAGAATTGATGCCTTTGAATTGTGATGCTAGAGAAGAGTATTGATTATACCGTGGACTGTCAAAAGAACAAACAGGTCTGTTCTGGAGAGGGTGAAACAAACTTGCCTTCTGGAGGTAAAGAATTTGAAGCTCCATCTCACATACTTTGGGCATGTTGCCAGGAGGAATCAATTCTTGGAATTCAAGGACATTATACCTGGAAGTGTGGAGGGACAATGCAGGAGAGGAAGACCCCAGATGAGATGGGTTGACACAGTGACTGGGGTAATAGGAGCAGGTGTGTCAGAAACAGTGAGACTGGCTCAGGATGGGATAGAGTTCAGAGCTGTTATGCATTGGGTCACTCACTATGAGTCACAGGCAACTTGATGGCACATAACAACAACAGCAGTGGAGTTTCTAGCCCACCATAGAGTTAAACTTTATTAGAACTCTGTGGAGGGTCTTATACACCAGCTAGTTCTCAGAAGAAGATGGACAATCTCCTTCCATTTATAGCCTCTGGAAACCTGTTGAGTGCCTTCTCTGAGTTGGTTCTGACCTGATGTCAGTGAGTGTGTGATGTAAATGTATAAAACTTTAAAAATTAAAAATAAAATCATCTTGTGCCTAATGCCATTTGAGAAGCTGGACTTTAGGAAAGAGAATGTGGCATGAAGATTAGAGGAAGACTTATCAACAGCCTGCATCATGCAGATGACATAATCTTGTTTGTGGAAACAAAGGTGACTTGAAATTCTTGTTGCAGAAGCTCAGACTACAACTTTTAATATGAATTACATCTAAGCATCAAGAAATAGAAGTTCTCACCACAGAGTCCATAGATAACATCATGATGTTGTTGTTGTTATGTGCCATCTAGTTGTTTGCGACTCATGGCGACCCTATGTACAACAGCCCTAAACCCTGCTCTATCCTGT
>NW_006399752.1:21107087-21118550 GCF_000299155.1 Elephantulus edwardii
ATATTTTGGCTCCTGTGGATTCAGTTTAATTTTCGTCAGCTTTAGCTTGAACTTGCATGTGAGTAGTTGGTGGTCTGTTCCACAATCAGCTCCTGGCCTAGTTTTCACAGCTGATATTGAGCTTCTCCAGTGGTTTTTTCCACAGATGTAATCGATCTGCTTCCTATGCATACCATCGGGTGAAATCCATGTGTATAACCTGCATTTATGTCTCTTATAAAATGTATTTGCAATGAATAAGTCATTGATTGTGCAAAATTCAATTATTCTATCTCCAGCTTCATTTCTGTCATCAAGCCCATTTATCTCCCACATCATGATAGATGGAGAAAATATTGAAGCTGTCAATGATTTCATTTTGTTTGGATCCACAATCAACACCCTTAGTATTAGCATTCAAGAAATCTAAACAAGTGTGGTATTGGGGGAAAATCTGCTGTCAAAGACCACTCCAAGGGGTTAAAAAGCAATGATGTAAGTTTAAAGACTAGGGTGCACCTGATTCAAGCCATGGTCTTTTCAATCACTTGCAACTGAAAGTTTGAAAATGACTACACATGATAGAAGAAGAATTGATGTGTTTGACTTATGTGTTGGAGAAGAGTACTGAACATCTCATGGATGGCCAAAAGAACAAATTGGTCTTGGAGAAAATGTAATGAGAGTGCTCCTTAAAGCCAAGTATGTTGACATTTCATCTCACATATTTTGGGCATGTTGTTAAGACGGGCCAGTCCATGGAAAGGAGATTGTGCTTAGAAAGGTGGAGGCTATAAAACTAACATCTTGTATGATGTAGCAGAAAAATTAAGTTATATAAAGGAATTAAATATGAGAAAAATAAAACCATTTATAAGTTAAAAAAAAAAAGAAAGTTGGAGGCTCAGTGCAGGAGAGAAAGAACTTCAACAAGACGAATTAACACAGTAACTCTAACAACGGGCTCAAGTATATCAGAGACTATGGGAATGGCACGGGACAGGGCAGGGTTCAGATTTGTTGTTTATAAGGTGGCTATGAGTTTAGTCAATTTGATAGTACTTAACGACAACAATGTTTGATAAACTCCACTTTCTACAGTGTTGAACCTATGGTGTGAAATAAATGGTTTACTTTACAATAAACATAAAAAATGGACTTTATAGCTCAATCAATTTTTGTTTTCTTTTCCTCACACACTTACTCTTTCAGGTCTACTTTCTCTCCCCCAAGCTTCTTGGCTTAAAATATTACAACTTAAAATATCATTTCAAGAAAGAGAGATCTAACTTATACCTAAAAAATATACTGGAAGTCCAGAAAATAGATTAAAAAAATTTAATATATTCTTCTGTTTTCTCTTTCAGAATGATTTCATCATAGATGAAATTTGAACTGTTATTTAGCATTAACACTGAAGTTAAAAATTTAATAAAAGGTCCCAAATGCGGTGTGGCATCTCATTCATTCCCTCATGTAAGTAGCCTCCCTCCCCCATGAGTCAGGAGTTGGCTCAATAACCACTGAAAACAATATAGTGCAAATTTACTGGACAAAAAGACACAATTCCCATTAAATTAGTACTTTTTAAGTGAGAAGCCATCCATCTAAGTAAATGCAAATGAATTAAGTAAAAATAAAGTAGCAATAGCAAATGCATTGAGTAAAAATAATACAGGCTATGGGGTTCACGTCTGCTTGAGGGCACCTAACAACAATAGCAACAACAACATGCATATTGAATACAATTGACCTTCAAGCAACAGAGATTTGAATGACCCCTTTATATGTGGATAGGGAATGTAGGGCCTTAGCAAAAAGGAAGAAGATTCTCCATAAGATTGACGGCTATATTGGGCTCAAGCATGGTGGAAATCATGAGGATGGCCCAGGATAGAACAAAGTTTCTGTCTGTTGTTCATAAGCTTGTAAAGTGTCATAGTTAACTTACAAGCATGCAACAACATTGTGGTGAGCTTAAGTGTTACAACTGCCACTTGACACTGATCATCGCTTAATACAAAGGATGTCTCGTCAGTAAATTATACTCAGATTTTTGACTGTGTGGAGGTCAGTGTTCCCTGGACCCCTTTGTTGTTTCAAGGGTCAGGTGTACACTGTGGTAACTCCTTCATGAGCGCATGCTTTCACCAAGTGCGTTTCTCCAGGAGGGCGCCTGTCTGTGTGCTGCCAACCAGGAAGTTTCAGGTTGTCACCAAGTTATCAGGGCTTTCACAAATATTTACAAACCACCTCCCTTAGCTCCCTGTTGCCATAGAAATGAAGAAGTCTGGGGGGAAACAACTGGATAGGAACATGAGTTCAATTCAGGCTCATGAGACAGATAAGAAATTATAGAGAGAAGACCTGCCCAACCCCCTTTAACAGCTAACCTATAGACAGACTATCTTGTGCTCTGTAACAAAGCATTCTAGTCAAGTACTGTCAAGTCAGAAGTGACCCATGGCTGACTCTCCAGGGGCTTTTAGGAGCAATATATTACACAGGAGAAGAATTTGAACCATTTACCTCTGGATTTGGAAGGTTCCTTACCATTAAACCACCAGAGCTCCAAGTAGTGAATATTTAACGAAAGTTCAAGGTAGAGAATTGAATTCAAGCAGAATCATATGAGTGAAAAGCACAAACTATCCACGTTATTCTACATGTTTTGGTGATATTTGCATCAGGATAAGAAGTTATGTTTTTGTGTACTGTTGAGTCAGAACCAGCCCATAGCTGAGCCTCCAGTGCGTTTTCAGAGGTGTTTTTTGTTAGATATAAAAGAAGAGGGTGAGTGTGTGAGGGAGAGAAATAAAGAAAGAAACTAGTCCCAAGAAACGAACAGGCCTTTATTGTATGGTCTGAGAGGGACCACAAGGGACCCAGCAGCATGGCAGGCAGACAGGATCCAAATGGTGCATGGGCAATTTGGGGGGTTTCCTTTCTATAGGGGCCCTGGGGAAGACTAAGATTCTACTTTTTGGAATTTGGCATGGCTTTTGTTTGTTTGTTTGTTTGTTTTGTTTTCTCAAGCTCGGATTCTTATCAGGATCCATTGTTTGGTCTGGTCCTTGATGACCAGCTCAGGTGTTATTACGTTTCTCAGGAAGTGGTCAAGCTTGGGGGTGGTGGGGCAACTGACATATTCTCCAGTTTTAATCACATGGGAGGAGAGTGCCCATCTGTTTTCTGTGAAGCAGCTGGGGGACTTGAACCAAGTGCCTTTGGTATTGCAGCACATCTAAATAATAGACATTTTATCAAGGGTTATTGGGGTAATTTAGCTATTTATGCAGAGATAAATCTGATGAGATGCTCTGGCAGTTTAGTGATAAGGAGTTGTACTGCCAACCACAGGAACATGGTTCTAACCAAAAAGGAAAGATGAGGGGAGCTCTGGTGGCCTAGTGGCAAGGAGCTGCAACTACAATCCCAGAGGGACATGGTTTGAATCCACGAGATGCTCTGCTGGGAAAAGGAGGGACAATCTCCTCCTGTACCAGTCAGATCTGATTTGACGGTACACTCACACACACACGAATAACAAAATTAAAAAAAAAAAAAGAGTCTTAAAAAAAAAAAAAAGATGAGCAATCTCCTTGCATGAAATGTATGTTGTTGTTGTTATGTGGCATCGAGTCACCTGTGACTCATCGCGACCTTATGTACAACAACTCTGAAGCCTGCCCTGTCCTCAACCAGTCTCACTGATTCTGACACACCTACCCCCATTGCACTAATACTGTATCAATTCATCTCATCTGGTAAATATGTGAGACAAAACTTCACAATCCTAGCTTCCAAGGAGAAACTTGGTTCTACCCTCTCTAAGACAGACATATTTGCTTTCTTTTTTTTTATTGTTTTCTTGACAGTCCATGGTATGTTCAAGAATCTTCTCCAGCACCACAGCTCAAAGGCATAAATTCTTCTTCTGTCATCCTTAGTCATTGTCCAACTCTGATGCATAGCAAGGAATTTGTGAAGAGCCTGGCCTGGATCAGCCACACCTTAGTCTCTAAACTGACAATGTTGCTTCTTAGTACTCTGGAAAGGTCCCTGACAACAGATTTACCTAATGCAATTCGTTTTTTTATTTCTTTTTTTTTCCATGAAAACTGAGTTTATTTATTTATTTGTTTGTTTGTTTCAAATTTATTTTCATGAAAGTTTACAGACACTTTGGATTTTCATTCATTCATAGTTGCACACTTTCCTCCATGTCCATCTCTGCCTCAGTTTACTTTTCTCTTCGAAAAGTAAAAAAAAATAAAATTTCACTGGTGCCAAGAGTGTTGATTGTGGAGCTGAGCAAGCTGTAACTATTAGCAACCTCAGTTTCTTCTCCATCCATCATTGTGCTGCCAATTGGCCCAGTGGTGACAATCTTTGTCTTCTTAATGTTGAGCTTCAAATGGAACGTGGAATGTGAGAAGGATGAATGTAGAAAAAGTGGACATCGTTATGAAAGAAATGGATCGCATAAATATTAACATATTAGATATTGGCAAAATGAGACGGATTGGCATGGAACATTTTGAATCAGACAATCATATGATGAGGGGGAAATGAGGTCTCTGTTGTAGCTAAAAAAGGCCGTTTCTAGATTCATATTGAAATACAGTTTTGTGAGTGATAGGATAATATTCATACACATACAAGGAAGACCTGTTAATACCACTATCTTTGAAGTTTATGCACCAACAACCAGAGCCAAAGAGGAAGAAAGAGATGATTTCTACCAACTTTTGCAGTCAGAAATCGTTCAAAAAAGCAACCAAGATGCATTGATAATAATGGGTGACTGGAATGCAAAAGTTAAGAACCAGAAAGAAGGATCAGTAGTCAGAAAACATGAAATATATAGTCTCTGAAAACCCACTGGAAGCAAGCTATGAGTCAGGTCTGGCTTGAGGGCACAACTTGCAGAAAGAAATAATTTTAGGTGAAATGACAAAGGTAACTTATTTTGCAGACATGGATAGCTTTTACAATTGTTGATGGCATACTTTGTTAGTCTAATTGTTAATATCATTTTCAAACCAAAGAGATTTTATTATTTCAAAGATATCTAAGAGTAGCTTTCAGCAGAAGCGAACCTTGTCACTGTGTTCTAGTATTGTCGCTATAACTGCTGACAGAAAAGTACATTTTTGTGACACTAAATTTAATTTACTTAAAATTTGTCATCTAAATGTGTAACGTCTAAAGAGATTTACAATCTCAAAAGACACAGGTGCTTCAGCTGGTCAGTTTCGCTTCTTCTTTGGCTTATATGACACAAAACGAAAGGAGTGATTTCTAAAGTAATTAATTTGTAAAGATAGGAATTCACAAAAGAGTTTTTCGTATTTCCCAAGGTCCTTGAAAAGCCTTATCTCTCCTCTCTTTCTCCCTGCCCGTCAGTCCCTTTTTTGATAAATTTTGTAAAGCAAATTGTCTAACTGCCCTTGAACATTTTGTTCAAACCCTCTGATGAAAGGCAGAAGTACAAAATGATGCTTTCAAGGTACTATGTTACAAAAGCAAATGAAATACTGTTAGTCAGTGTTCCAGATAATAGTTCTCTTGCCTACTGGCAAGATGCTGTGCTGCAATTCTAAAGGCATTCGGTTCAAATCCACCAATGCTCTGCTGGAGGAGGACAGCCAATCTCCTCCTGGGCCAGTTCGATCTGACTTGACAGTACACACACACACACACACACACACACTCACTATTTCTTAGCTTTTAACTTTCAGACTTACTCATAGCTCCAGCAGGTGATTTGGAGGATATACATTGCATGGGATGAAATTGCCTCTCTTTCTGCCACGGAGCTGCTGGTGGATTCAAACTAGGAGAGAGGCTTGCTCGGCTTTGAGATATAGCAATGCTGCTCTGCCTGACTTACTTTGGGCATGTTGCAAGGAGGGACCAGTCCTTGGGAAAAAACATCATGCCTGGAAATGTGGAATGACTGCGTAGGAGAGGAAGACCCTGGATGAGATGGATTGCTCCGGGGTGATGAGAGACACTGTTTGAGAGCAATTAAGTTGGCTCAAGATAGAGCAGGGTTCAGGGCTATTGTACATAGGGTCGTGACAACTTGACAACACATAACAACAACAACTAAAAGGTAGCTATGTTTCTAAAACTGGCAATGTATAGACATCTAGACTATAGAAATTGAATTTTAATAATAAGATCAACACACTCTTTGATTAAAGATAGCCAGAAGAGATTTAAGAAATCACTTTGTTTTGCAGCAAACCTAAACAGTACAAAAGCAACTATTTCCCCTAATAAAGATATGATATAGAAGGTTTTTGCAAACTTGCGATAAAGTAATAATTACAAATACATGTGCACATTCTATCTAACTTAAGATGGAAAACTTTACCCTAATCAATATGCTATTTAGTTTCTTATGCTTGTTCAACTTGGCATAAGTAGAATCATAATGTACTATTCTGTGGAGACTTCTTTGACTTAATCTCATATTCTTGAGATTTAGTCATGTTGATACACACAGTTTATTTTCATGTGTGTGTGATATTCCATTGTGGAAACATATCACAATTTATTTGTCTGGTCTTTTATGACTGATGTTTTCAATTTTTCTGTCATAAACATCTCTGTCATGAGTAGTCACATATCTCTATCACTATGTCTATCTATATATCTATATAAATCTCCTGGAAGGTATGTGCTGGAGAATCTCCAAATCATATGTGCAGGAATGAAATATCTAAACATGGGTTATGGGTAATGCATATCTTTAATTTACTAAATATTATCAAATTATTTTAAATTTGAAAGAGGTTGTGGAAATTTAGGTACCACATAAAGTATCACCAGATAGGCTTAAGTTCTAATTATTTGCTTTCTCAATCCTTGATTTCAGTAAACTTTAAAATCTTGAGTATCAAGGTGAAATGGAGTTATAGGAGGTTAAGTGTTGGGTACTAACTAAAAGGTCAACAGTTGGAACCCATTAGTTGATGCTCTACAGGAGAAAGATGAGCAGTCTCCACTTGGTTAAGGTTTACAGCCTTATAAATCCAGTGTGAGTTTGCCATAAGTAAGAATTGACTTAATTGCAGTGTTTTGCTTGATTTGGGGTGAAATGGTGCCTTGGGAATTGCATTGAGAAATTCTGCTGTCTGAGACCTCTCCAAAGTACTGAAAAGCAACAATTTCAGTATGGAGACTAAGGTGTGCCTGATCCAGGTCATAATCTTTGCAATCACTTGTTATGCATCAGAGAGTTGGACAATGACTAGGGATGATAGAAGGAGAATTGATGCCTTTGAGCTGTGGTGCTGGAGAAGAGTATTGAATATACCATGGACTGCTATGAGAACAAACAAGTTTGTCCTAGAGAGGGTGAAACTGGACTGTTCCTTGGAGGCAAGGATTCTGAAGCTTTGTCTGGCATACTTTGGACATGTTGCAATGTAGGACCAGTTCTTGGAGAAGGACGTCATGCTTGGGAGGGTGGAGGGACAGCACAAGAGATGAAGACTCTGGACGAGGTAGATTGATTCAGTAACTAGGATAATGGAGGTAGGTGTGTCAAAGATAATAAGATTGACAGGGGATAGAGCAGGGTTTAGGGCTGTTGTACATAAGGTCTCTATGAGTCGCAGGCAACTTGATGGCACATAACAACAACCACAACAGATTACAAGGATACCTAAGAAAGGTGAAAATATTTTCATATATTTCTTTTGTACTATATTTTATTTTTTAATAGCACAAATAGCCTTTATTGAGGGCAATAGGAAGTGAGAGAAAGGGGTACAATAGCTCCTGCTTCTGAATCTAAGTCATCACCCTTGGAAAAGCCCTGTGATATTTTTCTTTCAATAATGTCTCTACTTAAGTCCTCTGCCTATATATCTTTTACTTACATTCTGCTAAAATACTTAGAAATTGATAACAAATTTTACTTACTAATCCCTTGTCAAATGAATTTTCCAAAATTATTTTTCAAGCTCATATCTCAACATTGTTTGCCTTTAATTATTATTATCAGTATTATTGTTGAGGTATTACTCACAATCAAAGTGAGCAAACTTAAATGTATCAAATCATTGTATATGTACATACTCTTATAGCCATCACTAAATCTTGATAGGAAGCATTTTCAGGACAATGGTAGACTTTTCTATGACCCTCACCTTTTGATACCCCTTAAATATCCAGTATTCTGCCTTCCGTCATATATTAATTCTTGCCGGCTGTTTTTCACAGGAGAAATTGGATGGCTTCTTCACATGAAATGTACAGCTTCAGAAAACCTGCTATTGCTATGAATTTGTTTTGACTCCATGGCAATGAGTTTTGTTTGAGTTTTTCCTTATCCTTTCCCTCTTAAACTATGTGTTCTTTCTATTCTGTTCTATTAGTTGATTTTAGCCTCTTTACACATCTTTTGATGCATCATAGCTATAAATTGAAATATACACAAATATAGAAATCTTATATTTTATGGTTTCTACTTTTTTATATCTAACCTATTCCCAATTCATGAAGGTATTTTCTACATTTGATGCTAAATGTTTTATAGTTTTGTTTTTAAATATGTAAGGCTTTCACAAATTAATCTGTTTGATCAAACATGTGAAGAGCTCTGTGACACAGCGGTTGAGCTGCTAAGAGAAAACTTGGTGGTTCAATCCCACTAGCTGATCTCTGAGAGGAAGATGAGGCCACTTTCTTCTGTAAAGATTTACAATGTTAGAAGCCCTACGGGGGAGTTCTACTTTACCCTGTATGGTCACTATGTGCCAGAAGCAACTTGGCAGCAAGTAAGAACAAACAATCAACCTGAAGCTTTCTGTGAGACTGATTTGAGAGTAAGATTCATTTCGTATTGTTCCCTATGTGTTCAAATAGTCTCAGCATTATTTGTGAATAGTTCTTTCTTCTTTGGTCTACAATGCCAGCTATGTTGCAAATTAAGTTTCTATATACTGATGGGTTTGTTTCTGGCTCTATGTTTTGTCTATTGGCCTATTTGTCTATTTCTGTGTCAGGACTGCATCATCCTAATTACCATAGCTTCAAGACTCCCGTCATTGTATTTCATCCCACCCCCAAGAGTATCTGACAAGTGTTAGCATTTACAATTCTGTATAAATTTTAGAATGAGTATTTTATGTCCATAAAATTATTTATTGGGATTTTGGGTGTACTTGTATTAATTTGTTGTTGTTGTAATGTGCCGTCCAGTCGTTTACGACTCACAGCGACCCAATGTACAACAGCACTAAACTGCTCTGTCCTGTGCCAATTGCACTGTCTCTGACATACCCATCCTGATTACCCCAGTCACTGAATCAATCCACCTCATAGAGGACCTTCCCCTCCTGCTCTGTCCCTCCACCCTACCAAGCATGATGTCCCTCTCCAAGGACCAGAGACATAGCCAAAGTATGTTAGACGGAGCCTCAGAATCCTTGCCTCCAAGGAGCCGCCTGTTTAACCCTTTCCAGGATGAATCTGTTTGTTTTCCTAGCAGTCCATGGTACATTCAATACTCTTCTCCAGCACCAAAGCTCAAAGGCATCAATTCTCCTTCTATCCTCCTTAGTCATTGTCCAACTCTCTGATGCATAACAAGTGATAGCAAAGACAATGGCCTGTATTAGACACACCTTAGTCTCCAGAGAAACACCATTGCTCTTCAGTACTTTGGAGAGGTCCCTAACAGCAGACTTTCCAATATGTAGACTAGTTTAATGATAACTAAAATAGTTGTAATAAAGATTTCTATAGATGTCTGTGGATTATGTTTATGATTAGCTTTAATGCCTTTTAAAGCAGTTGTAGAATTTTCCCCATGAGGTGTTGTTATTTGCTTGTCAAATGTATATGCCAGGGGAAGACCCTTAATAAGATGGATTGGCCCAGCGACTGCCACAATGGACTTTAACATGACAGATCATGAGGGTGGTACAGAATAGAGTAAGGTCCAGATCTACTGTTTATAGGGTTGTTCAACTTGATGGCACCCAATAAGCACCACCACTAGCATGCATCGCTATCGAATTAACCGCAAGTGATAGTGACCTTGAATGTGGCAGAGAATTATATATGCTTCAATGAGTTACCAATGGCTACTTTTTGAGAAGACCTCTGTGCCTTGTTTCAGAAGCAAGTCTGTTTACTGTTGTTCTGTGCTGTCAAGTCTACTACAACTCATAGAAATTCTATGAGCAATGAGTCTGAACCTTGTCCTATCCTGACAAAATTGTCTCTGACACAACTGGCCCCATTGCCACAGTCACTGTGTTTGTTAATCCATCTTAAACAGGGTCTTTGTCTCCTGTGCTACTCCTCCACCTTTCCAAGCATGATATCTTTCTCCAAGGCCTGATATCTCCAGGCAACATGCCTAAAGAATGCGGAATGGAGCTACAAAGTTCTTACCTCCAAGGAGCAAATTGGTTTCACCCTCTTCAGAACAGACTATTTTTTCTCTTGACAGTTCATGGTGTGTTCAGTACTCTAGCACAACAACCCAAATGCATCTATTCTTCGTCTATCACCCTTAGTCATTGCCGAGCTCTCAGATGCTTAGCAAGCACGTGAGAATATCATGGCGTGGGTCAGGCACACTTTAGGCTCTAGACTGACATCATTTCTCCATAGCATTCTGGAGAGGTCCTTGGCAGAAGATTTCCCCAACGCAATCCATCTTTTGATCTTCTGATTGGTGGTGCCAAAAGTGTTGACTATAGATCTCAGCAAGATTAATTCGTTAAGAACCTCCATCTGGTCTCCATCTATCATGATGATGCTGCCTATTGGCTTGGTGTGAGGATATTTGCTTTGTTGCTTTTGAGATGTAATTCATATTTCATATTAAAGGCTGCAGTCTTGGATCTTCTGTAGCAAATTCTCAAGTCCTCTTCTAGAATCAAACTTCTAACATTGCAATTATCAGTAGATTGTATAAACATTTTCTGCCTAGGGATTTCAAATTTACATATATGAAGAACACAAACAAGTTATAATTTAAAAAAATCCAAACTCACTGCCATCTGGAACATTCCAAATCATGGTTATCCTCCATTGAGTTTCTACTGCTGTCAGTGTTAATGGGAGAACACTGTCTCATCTTTTCTCAGAGAATAGGCTAGTGTGTTAAACCTGCCAACCCTTTTGGTTAGGAAACCAAAACAACCTACTAGGTCAACAGGGCTTTGTCATAGATTGAATTGTGTCCTTCTAAAATAAATGGATATAATGATATGACTAGGAAGCTATGTAATTATCCCCAATGATCTGATAAACCAAGTATCCATCAGCGAATAAGGGTGGAATAAAACATTTCTAATCTCATTCCAGGCCTAAACAAATGTAAAAAGAGTTCCCCCTTTTTTTTTTTGGATGTGCATTTGAGTCTTAGAAGGTCCCATTCATCTATGTTATCTTCTCCTGGTTGTAGCTTTTCCAGGATACTGGGAAGACTGTTTATGTTGTGGATTA
>NW_006399752.1:21121700-21128464 GCF_000299155.1 Elephantulus edwardii
GAGAGAGAAGGCATATATATGTATAGATTAATCATTATTAAGTGAACACTCATGTAAGTGAACACTCAGACTCCAAGCCCCATGGCAGATAGAAATAGAACATTTCTGATCCGCATTACAGGTATTTCTAGTTGCAACCTTTCAGGCCTTTCTCCTGACTTTTGTGATAACCAGATTGTCTTTTTTATTTTCATTTTTAGCATCTAGATATACTAAGTAATATAGTTTTGTTTCACCCGGTTTTGAATTTTACAAAGATTAAATCTTTCCGCCTGTATTTTGCTATATTTCATTTATTCAACATTTTATTTTTCTGATTTATCATGTAGTAGTTACATATTTTTTAAAAAAAATTACTTGTTCTAATATTTTGTTTTAAGGTAGTACTGGTAGCTTAGTGGTGAGGAGTTGCGCTGCCAACTCAAAGGCTCAGGCTTCGAATCTATCAGTTCTTCTAGGAGAAGAAGATGGGAAATCGCCTTTTGTGTGATTTATTGCTTCTGAAAACTCACTGGGGTGTCAGCTACAGTTTGGATTCGACTCGAGGGTACACAACAACAACAACAACAACATCAATCCCATGGGAGGAGATTGCCCATCCTTCTCCCACAAAGCAGCTGGTGAATTCAAACTGTGCGTCTTCAGAATTGAAGCCCAGCTTCTTTCCACTACATTCATGATTTAGTTTTTTGTTGCTTTTTTTTTTTTTAAGGAACCAGTTTAATTTCTTCTGGAATTTCCTTACCATGGTGGAACCTCCAGGTACTTTAATTAATTTTTGCCTTATTGTTTTGATTAAGATCTTCATTCCATCATTTAAGACTTGTTCTTTTAGATTGCCATTGATTCCGTTTCAACTCACAGCAATTTTCTCTCTGTAGGACAAAAAAGGAACACTGCATGGTATTGTGTCATCCTGACAATGATTGTCATGTTTGAGGCCACTGTGTCAATGAGTATCATTGAGAGTCTTTGTTTTTTTCACTGAACCCTTCTTTTACAAAAGCCTAGCTTCAGCAAATGGTCCTTCCAGACAACATGTCTGTCGTGGATTGAATCATATTTTCTCAAAATAAGTGTCAACTTGGTGAGGCCAGATTCTCAGTATGATGTAATTATCCTCTGTATTGTAAATCCTACATGCTATGCATCAGAGAGCTGGACAATGACTAAGGATGACAGATGAAGAATTGATGCTTTTGCGTTGTGGTGCTAGAGAAGAGTCTTGAACATAATGTGATATGCCAGAAGAACAAATAAGTCTGTCTTGGAGAGGATGAAACTAAGTTTCCTCGTAGAGGCTAGGATTCTGAAGCTCCATCTCATGTACTTTGGGGTGTGAGAAGGAAAGACCAGTCCTTGGAGAAGGACATCATGCTTGGAAGAGTGGAGGGACAGCATGGGAGAGGAAGACCCCAGATTAGATGGGTTGACACAATAACTGGGGCAGTGGGGGAAGGTGTGTCAGAGTCAGAGAAACTGGTTGTTGTACATAGGGTCACTGAGTGTCAGGTGACTCTTCAGCACATAACAACAACCACCTCTGATATTAATGAGGCAGGACTAGAAGCATGTACTAATGTTACTATTCTCCATAATGTAATTGAAATGTGGTTATTAGAGTGAGGTTCACTGTCATGTGAGGTTCATTACTAGTGAATTTTGCTGCTAAGCCAAAGACCACATATTTCCATTGTTTTGAATTCACCAACCAGCTCCGAGGCAGAAAAAATGAGGAGCAGTCACCCTTTATGGTTTACAGCCTGAGAAACTCAGTGCAGGGTCACTGCGAGGCAGATTCTACCTGACGACCGTGAGTTTGCATTTGAATTTTGAACTAGGTCAGAACCACGAAAGGAGGAGTTTCTGCGGGTTGTGGCCTGGAAAAATGAAAGTAAAAGTAGAGGAGACCTCAGTACACATTGTCAGAGGCAAATTTACAGTGAAATGAAAGACTCTGTCTGCTATAGAAGAAAATTTTCAAGCTGCAATGAAGAGAGGGAGACTCCAAATAAATTTGGTGAAATCCTTGAATTCAGGAGACAGAATTGAACCTATCTTCAGAATTGAAAACTTTCTCTTAAAATGAGCACCATACTCTCACACACAGTCTTTCAAGTTCTATCAGTTCATGTATCTTTTCCTGCTTTCACAATATATGCTATTTTCATTTTACTCTAAAATTAGGGGATTTTCTTCCCTTTTCCCCTAGTTTTAGGGAGGGCATGATTTCTCTCATCATTCTTCTTTTTTAGAAAAATTCTGTAGCATCTGATTGCATTTTTGTCTTTACATGTTTTAAAATCAGCCATTCAATTTTTTAAAAAAATCTTACCAGCTTTTTATTGAGTTTATATGTAATTTATGATTCAATATGGAGGCATTTGAGATCTATATAACCTAGCTATTATTTTCTATCCTGTCTTAAACAACTAATAGCAGGATGAAATATAGAAAACAATAGTTTTCAGGCTTTGGACCATAGGCAATATAGAACTGTGATACCTGAGAGAATGAAAATAAGTAAAGATAGACCTGGTTTTCTACCTGAAGAGAATTTCCAAGTTGCAATGCAGTGAGGGAGACTCCAAATTTGGTGGATTCCTTGAATTCAGGAGATAGAGTTGGGTTTTTCTTTAGAATTGAACATTTTTGTGTTTCACATTTTTAAATATATGAAATAAAAGACTTCCTGTGTTGTTGCTGTTGTTGCTGCTGCGTGCCATTGAGTGGAGTACAATTCATCATGACCCCGTGAACAATGGACCTGAATCCTGCCCTAAACTGCGCCATCCTCTTCATCTCTGCTCCTGGTGAGCCCATTGCTGCCATCTCAGTTGTTGTGGTTGTGTGCTGTAGAGTCAAAAGCAACTCAGAGCTGACCCTCCAGTAGATTTTCTTTTTTTTTTTTCCAGTAGATTTTCAAAGGCAGTAATCACAAAGGAGGAGACTGTCCATCCTTCTTCCGTGGACTTGAACCACATGCATTAGGGATTGTAGCACATCTTCATACCCTGAGACCACCAGAGCACTTTAGTCGTGGTTTGAAGGAACTAGATCTACTTTATCTTGTAGCTACAAAAGGACTTTGGAATTGTCATTAGGGACAATGAAAAGGTTATCCTGGGTTACTCAGGTGGGCAAATCTAATCACAAAGTTTCTTAAAAGTGGAAGTTGTTAGGCACCTTCTCTTCTGCTTTGACTGATAGAAGAAAAACAATCCAGCATCATCCTCACAATCTAATGTGAAGCCCCAGGGGGGAAAAACCGGCAGAGTGATGTAAGACAAAAAAAAAAAGATTCCACCAATCATTGCTGGTTTTGAAGACGGAGGAAGGTTGCCCAGGTTCAAGAACACTGGAAAGCCTTTAGAAGCTGGAAAAGATAAACAAATCGGTTCTTCCCCAGAGCCTCCAAAAGGAATGCAGCCTTGACCACACTTTAATTTTTTTTAAATTTATTACTGATTTCAATGAAAATTTATGGAGACTTTGGATTTCCATTAATTCATTGTTGCACTTTTCTCCCCTTCCAACCCTCCCCCCTAGTACACTATCCTCTTGGAAAAGTAAAAGACAAATTCTTTCATTGTTTTACAAACCCTCCTCCAAGTCCACTCCACTATGCAGCCTCTGCTCTGGACTTGTGTCATGACAAAAATACCTAATCACATATCCCTTTTAAACAGTTTTCTCCCTCATTTGTTTCAATGCAGTATACATTATTGAACCCATCTTTTTCAGTCTCCCCCCAAGCCCGGGGTCAGTCCTGCTTTACAACAGTGGCACCATGCAGTATTTGTTCTTTTGTGACTGAGAGACTTCACTCAGCATAATGTCCTCCAGGGTCACCCATTTTGAATAATATTGCATGAGTTCCTTGTTTTTCAATGCAGCATAGTATTTCATTGTGCGAATATACCACAGCTTCTCTATCCATTCGTTTGTTGAAGGGCACTTGGGTTGTTTCCAACTCCTTGCTATTGTGAACTAAGCCACAATAAACATGAGTGTGCATATATCTGCCTGGGTGGTGGTTATTGCTTCTTTAGGGTATATTCCAGGTAGTGGAATTGCTGGATCAAATGGTATCCCTATTTGCAACTTTTTGAGAAAGCGCGACTCCACCTTCCATAGTGGTTGCACCATTTTACCCTCCCACCAACAGCGAATAAGGATTCCAGTTTCTCCACAACCTCACCAGCATTTGTTGCTTGCTGTTCTGTTAAATTTTGCTATTCTGACTGGGGTGAGATGATATCTCATAGTTGTTTTCACACTTTGATTTTTAACCCCATGAGTGGTATGTTGTATTTTCTACCTCTCGAATAACTCACTCATTTACTCATCATTCTGAGTCGGAACCAACTCGTAGCTGACCTATCACTGAGTTTCCAAGGGAAGAAATTGCCCATCTTCCTCCAGCTGAGCCACTGTTGGATTCAAGCCATCATTGGGGTCGCTGTGCAACTCTCCTGTGGATATACTACCAGAGCTCCAGAATAAGATAGCAAAAGGATAAATTTGTATTGTTTTAATCCACTACTGAAAATGAATGCAATACTTCATCTCTCACTTGAAGTATATTGAAAATACCTACTTTTGTCTTTATTTTCATGCATATTTACATGATTATAAATACTTCTGTTCTACCTTACTGCCAAATATTGAACTCATAGTATCATTAAATGACTAGTTGGAAAATAGATTAATTTTGTACCTCTTTATTCTTGTATTCCTACACTTGATCTTAGCCAAAAGGTGAAGAAGCGATTTACTTTTGTATTCCTAAATCTAGTTATTTCTTGGACCTATGTTTGGTTTTCTTTTCAATTTTTTTTTTTAAATTTTATTATTTATTATGTGTGTACCATCAAATCAGATCTGACTGCTACAGGTGGAGATTGTCCCTCCTTTTCCAGCAAGCATCTGGTGGATTCAAACCATGTACCTCTAGGATTGCAATGAAGCTTCTTGCCACTAGGCCACCACAGCTTTGGGCCTATGTTTTATCCTTTCAATTTCTAGAATGGTAGATTTGAAGAGAACCATGAATATGCCCTAAGAAAATGTAACACTATCTTAACCAAAGAAATTCTGACTCATTAAGATTAAGCCTATGAGATTTCCTGTAATCTCACAACGAGTTGACTATGATAGTAGGATCTATGTTGAAGTTGGTAGGTTTATAGTCTGTCATTTATCCCACTACACCACAGAGTTTTCAACTGGCATTATTAGGACATGAAAATATCTATTGACATTGCCTCTCAGTCCTAAATATTAAAAAGCCTCAAACTCAAATATGTCTTTTTAAAAAAATATTATATATTGATTTGCATACAAAATTCATATACATTGTGTTTTATACTTTCCTTATTTCACGTTGTGTCATATAATCATTCCCATACATTGTGTTTTAAAAATTAATCACCATTGAATTATACCCACCTTTTCAGGTCTGCACCTGATCTTTCCCATTTCCTTTATCATCTCCTTCCATTCACCAAATTGTGCAACCCTGTGATTTCTCCCTTGCCATCCTCACCCTTCTTCTCTGATCCGCTACCCCTTGGACTCTCCTTGGACTCCCATACAGGTTAACTCGTTATCCTTCTATCAAATGTGTCTTTAGAAACTTATTCTCACATGAGAAATAGTATAACTGTAGAAATGTATGACTAAAAGCTATGCACTGCCTATATGCAAATTTCATTTCTAATATTTACCAGCCAAGAGACCCTGAACAAGTTACTCAACCATTTCAAGCCTCTTGTTTCCCTATCAGTCTGACATACTTTGGGCATTTTGCAAGAAGGAACCAGTCCTTGGAGAGGGATATCGTGCTTGGGTGGGTGGAGGTACAGAGAAAGAGAGGAAGACCATCAAGGAGATAGATTAATTTAGTGACTGAGTTAATGAGAGTAGGTGTGTCAGAGGCAGTAAAGTTGGCACAGGATAGAGCAGGTTTCAGGGCTATTGTACATAGGGTTGCCAAAACGGAGATAATAATAGTAATGAACTCTTGAGTAATGGAGATATTGAAATACATTTTCGATTCATTGATGGTGAGTTGGAACTGACTCATAGCTAACCCTAGCAGGTTTTCAGAGGCTATAAATCGCATGGGAGGAGATTATCCATTTTTCTTCTGAGGGGCAGTTGACGGACTAAAACTACATGCCTTTGGTTGGCAATGCAACTTCTTAAACACTAGGTCACGAGAGCTCCCTTTAGATACATTTTCATTGTTGTTGTTTGCTGCCAACATGGAATAAAGTCATACCTGAGCCTTCAGTGAGTTTTCAGAAGCAGTAAATAGCAGGAGAGGAGATTGCCCATATTTCCTCTATGAAGCAGCTAGTGGATGTGAACCGTGTGCCTTTGTGTTGGCAGCACAACTCCCTACCACTAAACTACCAGAGTTCCCCAAAGCTTGTGCCCAACAATGGGATCGAACCCCAACCCTGAGATTAAAAATCTTGTGCTTTACCAACTGAACTAGCTGGGCACATATCAGTAAGTCTCATAGAAAATAATTTGAGGCCTATTTTAAATATTAAAATATATTTTAGTCATTTCTAGTGGCAGGCTGTGTATTAAAGACAGGCTATTTCATGAATATTATCGTTTCCTGCTATGGTTATTTTATATCTCCTGTGATAAAAGTATAAACAATCCTAAAACAGTACCCAGATCAGCCTGTACGTTTCCTGTTGTTGTTGTTGTTATGTGCCGTCGAGTCGTTTCCGACTCATAGCGAC
>NW_006399752.1:21131469-21144657 GCF_000299155.1 Elephantulus edwardii
GAGGCCTGCTGTTTCAGAAGTGGGTGGCCAATCCTTCTTCCTAGTCTGTCTTAATCTGAATATTCAGATTTAGAGGAGTATCTGACAGACAAGCAATTTGTGGAGCAGTGAAAGATAAATCCCTTATTGTGGAGTTAAGCATTAGTTACAGTGTTGACCCCACCTACAGACTGAAAATCTTATACTCTTCTGTGACACCAAACATTTTGTGAACAAGTAGCGTACTGCTGCCATGTGAGTTTTGTGAATTTAAGTCACCCTGATATTAAAGAACAGTGAGTGTTATGGTACTGTTGTTTCTGTAAGCTGAACTGTCCTACGGAAAAAACGAAACACGTACTGTTTCATTTCTTTCACAATGCTGAACAAAGGGATTTGAGAGACTTGCTTAGGCTGCAAACTGGAGAGCAGAAGTGCTGGGTTTGTGTGCCTCTGAAGAACGGGGCAGTTCAAAGCTACAGCGAGCTAGAGGAGCAATAGGAAGTGAAAAAGAAGGATGGAAAGACAAAGGTAGATAGAGGAAGGAAAAAAGAGGAAGGAGGAATGGTGCTGTGAAAAGGCATGAAAGAAAATGGAAAATACTTAAATGGAGAGAACCCAAGAAGCCGTTTAGGCCAAGAGGAGACAATGCAGCCAGAGTGTTCTAAATGAAATGTCTCTGGTGTCTAAGTCCATAGTTCTCAAAACTTTAATGTGCATTCAAATCACCAGAAGGACTAGGCAAAAGTTTCCTGGGTACCATACCCAGAGATTCCAGTCCAGTAAGTCAGGATGCAGCCTAAGAATTTACATTTCTAACAAGGCTCATGCTGCTGGTTTAAAAACACAAAGCACTTTTGGACTAGACGACATTCATAAAAAGGAAATGTAATTGCTCTTTATTTCTTTTTAAAGAAAAATGTGTTCGAGTAAATGACATGGATCTTAATGTTCTTGGTTTCCTAGCCCAAGAATTTTCTACTATGTCAAAGAAAGCTCTGTCTGTTCCTTCACACTATCTCTGTCAAGGACACCAAGAGATGTTTAGAATGAAGAACTGTGCCTTGCTATTATTTTTTATCAGAATGATATAGTATTCTTGGCTAAACTTTTTAGATTTTGGAAGAACAGTCTGTATTTCTGTAGCCTGACACTCAATGAAAAAGAACTAGAGTACATCTGCATTCCTTTAACTGTACGTGGGCTGCTCCACGTCTTATCCAAGATACAGGGTCTTCTTGTGATCTCTTACCTTTTTTCTTAGGATTCCTGGTGATGTAGTGGTTACAGTTGTTAACCATGTTTCTGCAAAACTTTGAAAACTGTCTTAAAGGCCTCTATGATTCTGAACGAACTCAATGGCAGTAGGTTTGACTTTTTTGTTTTGTATTTATTATCTGGAACCCTGATGGCACAGGGGGTAAAAGCTTGATTGGTTGCTGACTGAATGTTGGCAGTTTGAACTGACCCATCAGTTCTGTGGGAGAAAGACATAGTCATCTGGCCGCAGTTGACAAATATGGGTTAGTTCTACTCGGTCACATGAGGTTGTTATGAGTTGGAATTGACTCAAGGCAACAGCAACATATGTTATCTAATTTGAGAGAAGGAAAGTTTTGAGTGTTGTAATGAATTTTCTAGCATTCTTCCACTCAGCAATTTGCTGGGTTTATACAATAAGTAATCTGGAATGTTCTGGCAAGAAAGCGAATGGATATGAAATCCTAGAACAATATTTATCAAATTTGTGCATCTGGATCCTTGAAACCTTGTTAAAATGTAAGACCTGGAGCCTAAGACACTACAACTATAACAAACTCCCAGGCAGTGTTGGTGTGGGCAGTCAGTCCATGGACCACATTTCAGTGGTAAGACTCTGGATGGTGTTGTAGGGGTTCTTAAACTTAGTGAACACTGGAATCAATTAGATGACTTATTAGAACACAGAATGTTGGCTCACTCACCCCAGAATGTCTGGTTCAGTGAGTTTGAGGTGAGCTTGTAATTTGCATTTCTAAGTTCCCAAATGATGGAGGGGACAGTGTGAAGAACACATTTTGACAACTATTGATCTACAGACCAAGCTCTTTATTTTACAGATGTTTAACTGATTAAGCTGCCATATACATTGCTATTTGAGAACATCTGCCTTCAAGATTTCTGCCAAATCATTTCTCTTCATTGAGAAATTCAATTGAATCATATATGGTTGTGCACTTTTGGATTCTGAATACTTTCTGATTGTTTTTTTTCTGTCTTCTTCGTACACTCATCTCTCTTGTGTTTTGTGCTATTAGTTTCTCTGGTTTGCTTCCTACTTCTCTAAGAATTCTTTGTCAAGTTTCTTATGTTTCTCTCTCTCTCTCTCTCTTTTAAAAAATTTTCTCTCATCTTGTCTCACAGTTTTGCTTTAGTTCACCACCTCATCATCTACTTTATGCCTCTGGTACTCTTCTAATGAACCTTCCTTCCTGCCTCTAGTCTTGCTTCCCTTAACACCTTTTACCAAAGTGATCTTTCTGGAAAAAGTATGATCATGTTACCCTCTGCTCAGAACCCTTACAAGGCTTCCTATTTGCCATAGGTAAGACTGGGCCATAAATTGTTAAGACAGGAATTATGCTCAAATTTATCTATAGATTCTATGTAATTCCTATAAAAATCTCAGAAGGCTTGTTTGTTGACAAACTGATCCTAAAATTTATTCAGAAATTCAAGACTTCAAACATTTCAATGTATTTTGGAAAAATGGCAGCTAGGAGATTTACTTTTCCTGATTGCAAAACTTAGTACAAAGGGAGCTCTGGTGGCCTAGTGGCAAGAAGCTGAGCTGCAACCCCAAAGTCGCCTGGTTCAAATCCACAAAATGCTCTGCTGGAGAAGGAGTGCGAGTCTCTTCCTGTGCCAGTTGGATCCAACTCATCAGTATACAATAAGAAAAAAAACCCAAAACACTGAACAAACACAAAAGCTTAATACAAAGCTATACTAATTATGGCCATACTGACAATATGGAACAGAACTGCCAGTCTAGAAATAAATTTTTACATTATGTACATAGATATATATAGAGAGAAAGATATGTAGATACATAATACTTTACCATAGTTGGCTGGGATTTCTCCAATCTGTCCTTAATCGACCACATACTTTTGTTCACAGTGTGCCTTCTCTGGAATAAAATTTACCAGATAAAAACATCTAATTCCCAAAGAGGTTACATAATTCCAGGTCTTCAGACCTCTGTTTATGCTACTTTCTCTTCCAGTAATCCTCTCCTTTCCATTCTTGACCCAATAGACACCTCGTCAACTTTCATATATCACTTAAACTCCTTTGTGACCATCCCAGGAAGCAGTGACCACTTTTCTTCTTGTTCCTACACGTTGTAATGACACCTGTGATGCTTTATTATAGTTTTTTACTTGTAACTGATGTAACTGATTTTCTCTGCCAGATTAAATGTCTGTGCACAACAGATGTTTGTTTACAGCTCTGTATTTCCACTGCAGAGCTCAGTGCCTGACAAGATCTGCTTGTTTTCTGAAAAATGAGTGGATAACAGAGACTGAGGAAGAAGTAACTAATAAAGACTGTAGAAAACTATAAAAAAAAAGGTGGTGCCTTTAATAGAAATAAGTTAGAAGCAGATACCCCTCTTCCTCTTTTAAATTTCCTGTACTATCAATGACAGGCTTGCATTCTGCTATTCCTGCATTCTCTTAAAGTCAGTTATCATTCCTGCGGCAAACAAACTCTTTTTCCTTTTCTACTATCAGTAATCTGTGTGTACATATGTGTGTGTGTCTCTTTGTGGAGGAGGTCAAGGGTCAAGCACAAAAAATAGTGTCTCTTACTGCCCAATTTAGACCAACTCTTCCTCCTCATCCAGTTTAAAAACAAGGATCTGATTTACTGACCTTTGAAAAAGTCTTACTTCTCAAATTTATTTTTATTGTTTTGTACCTTTGCATTTTCCCTAAAGGGGAGGCAGGCAGTTATACTTGATATGGTACCTTGCCTTCTTTCCTAATTAGGCATTTAGTATATACTTTTGATGACAGTATTAATTTGTATTGGATGAGAACAAGCAGAGGAGTACGGTTGGGATAAGCAGCTATGGAAATTGTAGGGAAGGGAGATTGGGCAAAGGGATGGGAAATCTGTTCCAGAATCCCAGCCCAACCACTTATTCAGACATTTGCACATGATTCCCCTGCACTGTAGCCAGGGTTTCCAAAGTACAGCTTTCATTTCCATTAGTGACTGGTTTACAATTGCTAATTGTAAGACCAAATCTTTCCGACTTTTCAGTTGATGGTAGGCTTTCTCATCTGGTGTAGAAGTACAGGAGAGCTCAGGAGAATTTGGGGAACAAGGGAAAAAAATTACAGGATGAAGCACCTATAAAGTTACATTTCTCTTTATTTCCACAAGAGAAGAGAAGAGTACAGGATACTGTAATTTGTCAAACCCTCAAACAAAACAAAACAGGTCTGTTGTTAATACAGACAAATGGTCAGCAGCTGCAGAAAAGTTTCCACATGAAATCTCTCCGTTTTAAATAGTCACTTTGCAGTTTTGTGATCACTTTTCCAGGACTCTTGTTCCTTCTATTTTATCCCCGAGGTTTATTCACATTAACTATTTGTTCCACATTGCTCCATCTCTTTTGACAGACATATTTTGATAGACAGACAAACAACAACACTGCTTTTTGTACAGTGCTGTTGTTGTTATGTACCATCGAGTTGGCTATCATAGTGACCCTATGAACAATAGATCTGAACCTTGCGGTATCATGTACCGTTCTCACCATCTCTGATAAGCTAGAGTCCACTGGTATTGTCACTGTGTCAATCCATTTAGTTGACTATTTTCCTCTCTTTTGCTGACCTTCCATCTTTCCAAGCATGACATCTTCTTCCAAGCGCTGGCCTCCTCCTAACAACATACCCAAACTATATGGTTCACCATTGTTGCATCTAAGGCACTATGGTTGCATTTTCTCCAAAGACATACTTGTTTGTTCTTTTGGCAGTCCATGTGATATTCAGTACTCTTCCCCAATACAACTCAAAAGCACTAATTCTTTTGTCGTCTTTATTCAATATTCAACTTTTAGATGCAGTAGCTTTCTGATAATCCTGTTCAGTTTTATCAGTACCTACATGTCATCTCAGTTGGCAGGATAACTTAGCAGTGAAAGTAAACGTTTTGGTCACATAGCCCATTAGAAGAACTACTGCTACACTACTCTCCCTTCCCCAAGTTTCAGTGTCCCCCTGCTCCTGAGCCAGAGAAGTTGGTTGCTAACTGCTGTGCTACAGATGACTGCAATGAAGCTTGGAACCAGGCTGTCACCACAGCGATAAAGCAGGTCAGGTGTGTCAAGAGATTTCTAGTTTGAACATATTCTCCACAAGCTGAGTTGTCTAAATTGTCTTAATTTGCTGTGAAAATGAGAAAGGAAAGCCAGTCTGACACAATCAGTGTTTAACAATCAAACTCTGATCATTTAAGGCTGAAATGTAAACCTCAAGCGAAACTCAGGGAATCCAAAATCAACTTAGGGAAAAAAAAGTTTTATGTGATATTTCTGTAATCGAAACTGATGACTGATGCATTTCTACTGTAGATTCGTAGCTTGTGTTCCTCTTTTGTCAGTGTATACTCTTCTCCTCAGGCAGAACACAATGCATGTTACAGTAAAACTGCTTTCATTTTGACTCCATCTGTGATATGCAGTCACACGGCGGCTCCTGTTTACCTTTGTACTTAAAAGAGTTGCCAAAGAAAGGAGGGCGGCATTTTGAAATAAATGTTTAACCCACGTGAGGAAACAGAAAATGGCTTTACCAGCACAGAAATAGTTTGAATTATAATCACAAAATTGAAATGACAAAATATTCAGCGCTGAAGTGGTGTTCAACTGATACATTTTATGGATGCTATATTCTATATAAAAAACCCATCAAAACCCACAACTGAAATGTGTAGCAATTTTAACAATACTTTGACAGTAAGTACCCACTCATTCAAATAGACTTTTATCTAATATAGTATTTGTATTTAGATTTTCCTTTTACTCACCTGTATTTTAAGCTAAACTTTTACAGATTTTACTGTTACTGTTAAAGAGGGAAAATGAATATAAACATTTGATGTATTAAGTATTTATTGATTAAAAATTACTACAATTTCTTTGCCAAAAATAGATATATAGCATAGTCTAAAAGAGACCAAAAAGGTAGTATTCCTACTACTTAAAAAATAATTATTACTCATAATTTTTGTATTCTGGCCTTTTTTTGGCATCCTTCGTTTGGCAGCCTTACATTTCTAAATGTAAGTAAAATAAATCCAGAAGAGAAAGTCACTTTAATGAATGTAGCTGGAAAAATTGCCTATCTAATCTACATGGGGGGCAGGGTGGAAATCTTGACCTATATATAAACGTAATTTGAGATATACTTAAATGTAAGCTTAAAATCTATAACTAAAAGTATGAAGGGGGAGGGGAAGAGTTGGAGAGAGATTAAGTTGATGACCTTAGAGAAGGCACATATTTATTTTTTTAAATAAAATTTTTATTTTATACATATTTAGTTACAACGTTCATATACATTGTTTAAGAAGGCAAATATTTAATGGATAAGAAACAAAGTGTTAATCACAAGAGAAAAAATATGTTAAGGTAGATGTAAGCAAATGTTTATTTTAGAAAATAGGACTCAGAAATTACAGACAAGTCATCAACTGGGGGAAAGCCCCTATTTTCATCATATATAAATAAGACTTCCATTTGATGTAAATAAAGAATTCCTAAAATCATTGATAAAAAGGCAACACCACTTACATATGCATAGTCGCTGCATAACAAATTGCTCTTACCTGTAACAATTTGAAAAACCAAACATATGTCATCTCACACTTTCTATGGATTAGCAGTTTGGGATTGAATTAGCCTACTAATTCACCTACTGGGTTTGGTGCGCCTCAAGAAGTTGTTAACACAGCTGGGTTGAATATCTTCCCAGCTGGAGGTCAGCTGGGTTGTAGTCATCCTAAGGCCTGACTGGTTTTGGAGAATTTGTTTTTAAGATATCCCACCTGCATGGCTGTTGGCAGGAAACCTCATTTTATGTTTTAAGATACTTCTAAAATCATGTATCTGAAGCTGTTTTATAATAGAGAAAATTCTTTTTATATGCTCATTATGTCTGCTTGCCTGAGTGAAAACTACCTAATACATGCATAAAGCAGTAACTTCAATTTACTTTTAAAAAGTGTATATTCTTAGTAAAGCAACAAAAGGAAGAAGTGGTAAAGAATTGTGAGGCCAGTGCAAGGGTGCGTGGTTTCAACCCACCAAATGCTCTGTGCACAAGCATGGACAAAAGCCTTCTGTGTGATCTACTAACTCTGAAGACCTGCTGAAGGGTCAGCTGGGTGTTGGTTCCGATTCCAAGGTAGGCAACAACAACAACTTGTGATTTTTTTTCTGTTATATTTTATCCATATTTTCATAATATTCCAAATTTTCAGGTAGAGACAGACTAATGATATTTATCATCAATACTCAAAAGATATGATTATTTAAGCTTTTCCTCAGTCAGCATCAGTCTTAGTTTATGTAACATTTAAAAATTTAAACTTATAAAACTAATTCAAGAAAAAGTAATGAAAGTTCTTAACGCTAAAAGAATTTTCCATTTGACTTATTTCAGGTGGTGATTGTTGGTAACATTCTTACAGACTTGAAAAAGCTTATCCAGCCTTTCAGTAAATGTTGGCCACCTCCCTGTATTTTCCACATCCGCTACCCAAATATTTCTTCAATTATCATCTGATATGTGAGTATGGATGGCATTAATATTAAAAATAATTTTTCTTTTTAAGAAATAATTCTTAAAAAATTTTTTAAGCTCAGGTACACTATCTCATATGAGTTGCTTAATTTTCAGTAAAATGAATAAAAATTTCTATGTAGGACTCTGGAATTCTTCTTAAACATAAGAAGAGCTTTGATAAATTTTTTTCTCTAAATTTTCTGTGTCTGTTAGTATGCATGACAAATACGAATGATATCTTTATTTCAAAATAAATATGTTTATGCAGAAATAAAGATAGATTTTCATTTGATTAAAAGTAACACTTGCTCATTATAAATATTTAGACAGGAAAAAAAATCAGAAAAGCACAAACAGGAAAATTACACCTATTATTTCACTACTTGGAGAGGTCTAGTGTGGATACTTTGCTATGGATTTGGGGCTGATATCCCACCCTCCTGATTTCACATCCTTGTATAGTCCCCCACTAAACTGAATTAGGATAATTTGTGTGAACATTAAAATAATTTTGAAGTGAATATGTGTGACTTCTGAAGCTATGCCATAACAGAAATTAAAGATTTTTGTCCTGATATTTGAAATTAGTCCCTTTGAGAGACTCCAGCCATCATATCATAAAGATACTCAAGTAGCCATTGAGAGTCATATAGGCAAAGGAATTGAGACTTTTTTTTTTTTTTGGCAACAACATGGGCTTTAATGGCATTAACATCCAGGTCACGCTCCTCGTTGGCAGGAATTGAGACCTTTTTATGGACAGAAGTCTATGCCCTCAACATATGTGTCAACCTGACAGAGCCAAGATCTCAGTGGTTGGGAAGTTAGTTATATAATGATGAAATTTGGCAGTTAAATAGTCTTGTGATCATCCTTGGAATATAGCCTGACGTAATCAGCCGAACTTAATGTAATCAATGATGTAATCAGGGGAGCTCTGATGGCTTAGAGGTAAGGAGTTGCACAGCCAACCTAAAGGCACATAGCTGAAATCTACCAACTGCTCTGAGGCAGAAAACTGGACCATCTCCTTCTGTACAATTTACTGCTCCTGAAAAGCAGCTTAAGGAATGGCTATGAATTGGTTCCAACATGATACATAAGAACAACAATCAGCCAATCAATTGTAAGGGAATTAGGGTGATTTGCAGGTTATAGCCTCTAAGTTAAGAACTTTTTAGATGTCTGCCATGAAAAACATGAGGCTATCCCAGTAGCCAGGAAATTAAAAGACGTATTGCCTGACATCCAAGCAGATATATGCACACCAATGTTTATTGCACCTTTGTTCACAATAGCAAGGAGTTGGAAACAACCTAAGTGCCATCAACAAATGAATGGATAGAGAAGCTGTGGCATATCCACACAATGGAATATTATGCAGCACTTAAAAACAGAGAACTCATAAAATATTATACAAAGTGCGTGACCCGGGAGGACATTTTGCTGTGTGAAATATCTCAGTCACAAAAAGACTGCATAATGCCACTGTTATAAAACAGGACTGACATGGGGGTTGGGTGGAAACTAAGAAAAGAGGGGATAAATAATGTATACGGCATTGAAAACAGACAAAGGAGAGAACTGTATAAAAGGAGTATATGATTAGGTATTATTGGCATGACAAAATTCCAGAGTAAGAGCTGCATAGTAAAGTGGACTGGGGCAGGGGACTGTATAACAATGAAATAATTTTTTTTCCAAAGAAAAATGTGAACTAGGTGGGAGGAGGACAAATACAAAATGTACAACAATGAATGAATGGATATCAAAGTTCTCTATAGACTCTCATTAAAATGTCAATAAATAAAAAAGAATTCATAAAAGTTAAACATTATAGAAATAATGCATTTTAAGTATCTGTTATCTAAAACTTAATAATTGTATCTTGCATTTAAATTGGCATTTTCCTTCCATTTTCTAAAGTTTTCACATCTTCCATCACACTTGATCTTCACAAGATCTTGGAAACAGGGCCAAGTATCACATGGCAAGATGAGTGAAGATAGAAGAAGGACATCTAACTCCAGTGTATTAATTGTGAATCTAATGATTGTGATCTGCGGCTCTCAGACTCTGTTTTAATTGTTTTTGGTCAAACATTCTTCTAGGTCATATAGCACTGGTCTGTCCATTTGCTGTATAGAGGTAACTCGTGGTTGCTGTGATGCTGAACACTGTGACACTGATATATGTCAAATGTGATAATGGTCACCCATGGTGGACAGTGTTTGGTGGAGCTCCCTGACTAAAACAAGCTTAGAAGCAGGAGTGGCATCCACTTCCCAGATAGCTTGCCTCCAGAAACTCTATGAACCTGGAGAAAGGATGAAATTTATACATATGTTCAGGTCTTTCGTTCATAGGGTTGCCTACAACTCGGTGGCACTTTAACAACAACAGTGACTGTGAATTTTAGAGAGGAATATACAAGAAGGAGTAAAACTTGTTTGTGTCTTAAGGCATTCTCCATCTATCAGGGGAGGAAAATGTATGAACAGATAGATGCATGAGAATATTGAATGCGCTAAGTAATTCTGTGAGTAGCAGGCAGGGAAGGATTTTTGGGATGGGGAAGCAGAGACTTAAAGCAAAGTCAAGAGGAAAAGCATGGAATATGCCTAAAATAACAAGAAGAAGCACAATATGGTTTTCCTGGCACATATTTGCAATGAAAAGCTGGCTCAGTGGAAAGGTATGAACGCATGTAACAAAAGTAATGCTTGAATTTGCTTCTAATAATATTCTTTTGAAATTAAGCATAAACAACAAGATTATACCTAAGAAAGAAAAACTTTTTTGAAAAGTGTAAAGACTTTCCAACAAATCAATTAAAACTGTGACATTTCCATGAATGAGAATTTTTATTAGGTTCGTAAGTGACATTGGATAAGATTTTATTTTAGAGTGGATTAAAACCTTTTAATACTTGGAAGATGTTTGGTATTGACATTGGGACTGTTATGAGACTGGGCAATAGTAGGATGGAGGAGAGATAAAACAATGGAAGGCAAGAATGTGTAAATCTTTTCACTCTGTCTAAATAAAGCAGGTAGAAATACCTGACAATGTAATCCTGGTGTGAAACTATGTACACACAATAGACAGAATAAAAACGTGTCTCCTTCTGCGAGTCACCTGGGGATATTGGAAGAACTGTTTCTCTGGTGTATGTTTTTCTGCAGGTAGGGTCAGTACGGAGTTTAATTGCATTCAATGTGCCCACTTGTCAAAAGGGATAGGGAGACATTTCTACTTCTAAGTCAGGAAGAATGAAATGAGTATTTATTTACTTTAGATATTTATCCTTCATGAAGCATTTACTCCCAATTGTAGCTAAATAATAATTTGAATAAGCTTGAGCATTCCTGTCATGATGTGATGGGAAAGCTCTTAGCATGGGTTCTACTCTGCTTTTCTGTATTCATCAACCTGGGGAGTGGTTAATTCATCAAGCTTTGAATGGCATCATTACTTTCTTTGAACACTCTGGGAGGAATTTCTCTGTTTAAGCATGTCTCTCTTTCTGTCTTTTTGTTTTTATCTCTATCTCTCTCTACCATCAAAGTGGTACCACAAAGTGAGACACCACTGCAACGCTTCGTCAAGTTACCGAGACTGTGAATCTTCATGGCAGTAGACTACTCATCTTTCTCCCTTAGAGAAGCTGGTGGATTTGATCTTTAAGTTAGAAGCACCATATATTACACAATAGAGTACAAGAGCTCCTTATAAATATTAAGAAATACACAGACAGATGCTTTTTATTATTAGGTACTATCATGTTTCTTCTGACTCATAATAATTCTATGGACAACAGAACAAAACACTGGACTTGTTGTGCTTACACACACTGTTGCTAAACTGTCAATATTTTTAAGAATTTGTTTTTCTTGTTTTTGCTGATCTTCAACTTTACCAGCATGATATCCTTTTCTAAGAACTTGTTCTTCTTGATAAAATGTTCAGAATATATGAAGTGAAATCTCACCATCTTCCCACTAAGAAGAATTCAGGCTGCTCTTCATCCAAGATAGATTTATTCTTTCTTCTAGCTTGCTTTCTCTCTTAATACTAGTAAGTTGGAATTAAATCAGAGCTGACACTCCAACAGGTTTTTAGAACTGTAAATCACATAAGAGGAAGTTGCTCATCTTTCTCCCTTGGAGCAACTGGTGAATTCCAACAGCTATCTGTTGGGTTGGCGATTCAGCTCCCTATCCACTAGACAACGAGAGTCTCTTATTAGTCTAGCAGTTCATGATATATTTTATATTCTTCACACCACTATTACTCAAATGCACCAATCTTTGGTCGTTCTTACTTGTTACCCAGGCTTTATATGCATATAAGGCTATAAAAGCACCAGAGTGTGGGTCAAAAATACTCAAGCCTTCAAAATGATATCTTTACTTTTTAATGCTTTTGCATGATCTTTTGCAGCAAATCGGTCCAATACAATGTATTGTTAGATTTCTAGACTGTTAATTCTATGAGCATTGACTGTGGATATAGGAAAAAGAAATTTCTTAACAACTTCATTATTTTGTTTACTATAAAATTGCTTTCTGATTTAGTTGCAGGAATTTTTTTATTTTCTTTATTTTGAAGTACAGCACATCTTTTAACCATGATCAGGAAAAGCTTCAAAGCCCTCTTCACTTTTAGTAAGCTTGGTTGTGTCAGTTAATATTGTAGATTATTAAGGAATCTTCTTCCAATCTAAATGCTGCAGTTGTCTTCACGTAGCATAGCTTCTTGGATTATTTGTTCAATTGAGAGCGTGGACAATGGTAGTGAAAAGATATAAACCTGACACACACATCTCCTTTAAAAAATGATGCTATAGGTTGTTTCCAATTACTTGGTACTGTAAACAAAGCCTCAATAAACATGGGTGTGCATATATCTGCTTGGGTGGCAGTTATAGTCTCTTTGTGGTATATTCCCAGTAATGGAATTGCTGGGTCAAATGGTATCTCTATTTGCAACTTTTTGAGAAAGTGCCACACCGCCTTCCACAGTGGTTGCACCATTTTACACTTCCACCAACAGTGAATAAAGCTTCCAGTTTCTCCACAACCTCGCGAGCATTTGTTGCTTGCTGTTCTGTTAAATTTTGCTATTCTGATGGGGTGAGATGATATCTTATAGTTGTTTGGATTTGCATCTCTCTTAGAGCTAGGGATTTTGAACATCTCTTCATGTGCTTGTCAGCCTTCTGACTGTCTTCTTTGGTGAAGTGTCTGTTTATATCCTGTGCTCATTTTTCAATTGGGTTGTTTACATTTATCTTTGTTCCTATCTGTGTTTCATTGAGTGCAAAGGCATTTGACTGTGTGGATCATAACAAACT
>NW_006399752.1:21148048-21153056 GCF_000299155.1 Elephantulus edwardii
TGAAGAGCTTCTCAGCATTTCTGAAGCTAACAGACCTGAAAGAAAAACAATGTAGCCAAGTTGCAATATTAAAGCATTATTCTGTGAGCAAAATAATGAACAATCTGGGAAGCAACCAAAGAAGATTAAAGGTCTATTCTAAGTCAGAGTCATTGTACTAAAAACAATTGGTTGACAGTAATTTCAGAAGGCAGCCTAGGATCAAAAAATGTGATAGTAAAGGAAGATTGAACTACATAAAAATATTTGCAAAGTAAACTGTGACTCAAGAATTGACAGAATACCAAATGAGATATTCCAATAAACAGATAGAGTCCTGGAGATGTCCAGTTGTCTATGTGGAAAAAATTAGAAGACTTGGCCAAGTGACTAGAAGATATCTATATTTTTGCCCATTCCGAAGAGAAAAACAGAATGTGGACATTATTGAACAATATCATCAATATCATATGCAAATAAAATGTAGCTAAAAAGAATTTATCTTATTTGTTTGTTTGTTTATTTATTTATTTATTTATTCTTTTTATGTGTGTACCGTCAAATTGGATCTGACTGGTACAGAAGGCAATTGTTCCTCCTTCTTCAGCAGAGCATCTGGTGGATTTGAACTGTGCACCTCTGGGATTGAAGTGCAGTTTCCTGCCACTAGGCCACCAGAGCTCGCCTAAAAAGAATTTCTAAAATTATTGCAGCAGTAAACATGGAACTGTGAGAAATGCAAGCTAGATCCAGAAGAGAATGTGAGATGAAGAATGTCATTGTGGATCTTAGACGGATCTTGGTTGAAAAACATAGAATGCCAGAAAGATGTTGCCTTTTTAATTAACTTTGCAAAAACATACAACTGTGTGAATTATTTTAAAAAAATCAAGAATAATATTGAGGAAAACAAAATCCATGTTCATGCAGAGCTCATGTATAGAGAAAAAGGCAGTCATTTGAATGGAGCAAAGGAATATGTTGCTGTTATGTGTCACATAACAACATGAGTGGACTATAACTCATTAACGACCCCATGCGCCATCTCTGAGCCCTGCCCTATCCTGAGGCAGTCTCACTGTCTGACACACCTAACCCTATTACCCCAGTTACTGAGTTAATTCATCTCATTCAGGGTTCTCTTCTCTTGCACTGTCCCCGCCACCTTCTAAGCATGTTGTCATTTTCCAAGGACATCATGCTGGTCCCTCCTGGTAACATGCCCAATATATGTGAGACAGAGTTTCAAAGACCTTATCACCAAGGAGCGGATTAGTTTCACTCTCTCCAGTATAGACCTATTTGTTCTTTTGGCAGGCCAAGAACAAGTTTCAGGGCCTGCTTTAACATACATTTTTCTGTCTTTTCTTTCTTGTCTTTTTAATGAACTTTTGCTTTCTTCATATTTGGTGTCCTTGATATCATTCCACAACTTGTCTGTTCTTCAGTTATTAGTGTTAAAGTGTTCAATTTATCTTTAAGATGGTCTGTAAATTCAATTGGAACATATCCAAAGTCAAACGTATTTTGGCTCTCCTGTATTTGTTCTAATATTTTTTTATCTTCATCATAAACTTGTGCATCTGCAATTAATGATCTTCCACAGTTCCACAGTTGGCCTCTCACCTTGTTCTGACTGATGATTTTGAGATTGAGTTTTCTTTGCACAGAAGCAATCAGTTTGATTCCTCTAGTGAGGTCTATGAGGATAGAGTTGCTTATGTTGTTGAAAAATTTATTTTCAATTAACAAATTATTGGTCTTACAAAACTCTATCAAGAAATTTCCATTACATTTTTTAGTACTAATGCAGTATTAGGAAATTAGGAAATATCCTAATTACTAATCCTTTTTTTTAAAGAGACTTTTTTATGTTTCCAACTTTTACATTCCAACAACTTATTAATTATAAATTCACCTTGGCTGCATGCTTGATCATTTTCAGATGCAGAACTTGGTAAAAGTCTCAATTTTATCATCTTATACATTAGTGTTTAGTTCAGTAAATTTGAATAATGCTTGTTTTAACAAGTCTTTCTTATAGACATATGGATATTATCCTATCACTGACAGCTTTATACTTCAGGATAGATTTTAAAATGTTCTTTTTGATGATGAATGTGAAGCCATTTCTCTTCAGTTTATCATTTCCCCATAGAATACCATATGTCTGATTAAAAATGAACAATGGCAGTCTATTTCAGATCCTATGTCAGTATTCTAGTGAATATGATATTGATCTTTATGCATTCTATTTCATTTTGATGACTTCCAATTTTTCTAGATTTATTATATACATACATACACACATTATTATATGTGATGTAATATTTAACATATCAGATTGCTATCCGAAAGGTGGATACCTTAAATTCACCTGCTTCTTCAAGGGAGAAAGATTTGCAGCCTTGGAAACCTCAATGGAGGGTCACTGTTAAGTCAAAACCAACTGGAGAATCAGTCTCTAGACTGACATCATTACTCATTAGTACACTGCAGAGAGCACTGAGTGGGTAAAAGTCATGAAGTGGTAGATCTCTACATAATGGGACTTGAAATTGTTTCTAATAGCCTGTAATATTTAATGCATGCTTTTCTTACAATAATACTCTTTTGACTGCTTTCTATACATATCCTTCTTTAGTTAGCAAAATACATAAGTATTCCTAACATCTGGAAAAAGTACAACCATTCTTCAAATTACTAATAGCAAAAAGAGAAAAAGAAATGGAGGGCAATATTCACTTCAAAGCAGTGGTTCTTATAATTTTTACATACATGACCTAAACAATGTAGATAGTAAGAAATGATAGAAATAGGTTCCCCCCCCCCTCCCTTTCCCTGGATCCCGCAGGAGATGGGTGCCCCCATTGATACGTTGTCTTTCGGCTATTGGATATCATGCCTCCCAAGAAAGAAGTTCCTGTGAAGAAACCAGCGGTCCCTGCTACCTCAAAGCCCGTTGAGAAGCCAGCATGCCGGGCCCTTCCAGCCAAGGTCAAAGCTGAGCCAGCTGTCTCTTCAGCTCCTGAAAAACCCCAGGAACCCCCCATCGATATCTCCAAAGTGGTAATGGGGTTTAACAAGGACCAACTGGAGGAGTTCAAGGAAGCCCTTGGGCTGTTTGACCGAGATGGGAAGATTCTGGACAGTCAGTGCGGGGATGTGATGAGGGCCTTGGGCCAGAACCCCACCAACGCTGAAGTGCTTAAGGTCCTGGGGAACCCCAAGAGTGACGAGCTAAAGTTCCGGCGTGTGGACTTCGACACTTTCAGTCCTTGACCTTCTGCAGCAAACACCTCAGGCCTCCCTCAATTTTGGTTGTTGTGTCATCTGCATAACACTGGTTGTTGATGAGTCTTCTTCCAATCTCTTTGGCTGATTTTCAGAGGTTATAAAATGCACAGGGGAGATGGCTCATTTTTCTCCCTTGGAGCAGTTGGTGGATTTGAACCACTTGCCTTTGCGTTACCAACAGAACTCCCTACCAATAGAGTGGGATGTGATGGTGGTCTCTTTGGTAAAAGAATGTCATGTGTTCTGCTAAGGGTCTAGGAGTGACTGAAACATGCAAACAAGAATAACACCTCCTTCAAGGACTTTAAAAGCTAACAAAATTCATTCCAGGATATTTCTTGGTATCCATATAGATTCATGGCAATATTGTTAAACTGGCATCAGAATGATGACTTTAACCTACTGTAACACTTTACTTTGAGTGATGAACAATTAAACTTTATATTATCTATTTACTAAAAACCAAGAACTCTGCTGAAGTTTTTAAGAAAAAATTATCAACCTTTGGAACAAAAACCCATTTCATTTACATTCACTTGCCATTTCATTACTTAGGAGCCTTTCTAACATCAGGCAACGATTACATTAACTTTCCATTTTGTCTGAAGCTATATGCTACCATTTAGAAATTAATAGGTAAAAACATGAATTACCTAGACATTATTCAAATTTTCTCCTGAAATTCTAAAAACCACAAAACTTGCAAAATGAACATGTCATGGGATTTAGATTTAGCACCGATTGGTTCTACTTCCAAGTTTACTGTACCTGTAGTTAATACATCATACCAGTCCACATGTATAACACACTGGTTTGTACTGTTTTCAGTGATAACTATCTCAACAAGGAATGCCCAACAAGGAATGAATGGGAAAATAGTATCTATCTGCTTTTGTAATATCTGTATGCAAGGAAATTTAGTCTGTATCCAAGGAAATTTAGTCTAGCATCCCATTCCAGATTCATTGTGGATTCCAAGTTTGGCAGAAGGAATGTGACTCGCAGTTTTAAGATCAAAATATCAAAGAAAGTAGTTGGAGGTGGGGTGGGTTTTTTTAACCATTTAATGTAGTTACTTGTCTGTGTAAAGAAATTTGATGAAAATATTGCGTTGGGTATAGGAGTTTTCTGTTTAAGTTTCATTATATGATTTTTAGAAATATTTAATGTTTCCTTTTTTGTGTTCTGTGTACTTTCTGGTCATCTCTTTTCATGAACGAGCTGAGTATACACATGTGCACGCACTGGCTGTCACCTCTCTTCCTTTTCCAGTTGTTAGGTACTGTTGAGTTCACCCCAATCCACGGCGACCATGCCCAATAGAACAAAACACTGCTTGATCCTGTATGGTCTTCAGAATCCCTGTTGTGCTGAAGCCCATTTTGTAGCAATTGAGTCAGTCTGTCTTGTTGTGAAAGTTCTTCACCTTCACTGACCGTCTGTTTTTCCAAGTGCTATGTCTCTTTCTGTTCCGATAACTTGCCCAATGTATGTGAGACAGTCTTACCATCCTTTCTTCTAAGGAGCACTTTGGTTGTACTTCCTTCAAGACAGACTTTTTTCTTGTTATAGTTCTTTTGATCATCCATGATATATTCAATAGTCTTTGCCAACAGTACCATCCAAAGGCATAGATTTTTCTTTTGTCTTTCTTATTCATAATCCAAATTCCCTCTCATAGTAAACCATATTTAATACTAAAAACTTTGTCCTGTGTTTTAGCCATATATAT
>NW_006399752.1:21153156-21160070 GCF_000299155.1 Elephantulus edwardii
TATATATATGGAGATTTTTGTTTGATTTAGATTTAATTGTAAGTCACTTCACTCAAACTCTAATAATAAAGGTTTTTACAAATTGATTTGCTTCTTTAAAGATTCTATAGAAATTTCTTTAAGTAAGTTAGATTGTAATTCTAAATGCATATGGGCTTGCCTTCTTTACTAAGCTGAAAAAGCCAAACACAGTAACATTGAGTAGATTTCAACTCACAATGACTCGTTGTTACGTATGATGGAGGTGAAACATAGCTGACCCTCCAGCAGGTTTTCGGAGGCAGATTTTCAATGGAAGGAGATTGCCTTTCTCTTGCAGAGCAGCTGGTGGATTCAAACCACAAATCTTTGGGTTAGCAGTACCAGCCAAAGCTCCCTTAGTGACTTGCTGCTGTGTGCCATAGAATTGGAATAGATGTATAGAGCTGGTCCTCCAGTGAGTTTTCACATAGCAGAAGATTGCCTATCCTTCTGTGGGGCAGCTAGTAGATTTGAACCATATACTTTAGTCATCTTGTAGGACTGAGTAAATAGGACTGCTTCAAGGAGTCTCCAGAGCTGTTAATCTTGATGGAAGAAGACTACCACATCTTTCTCCACAGAATGGCTGGCTGCTGGATTTGAACTGCCATCTTTCGGTTAGCAACCAAGCTGCCTTACCACTTTACCACCAGACCGACTTGCTCCCAGAGTTTAACTCTGCATTACCAAATGGAAATGATTATCTCTTTGGATTTAAGATTTTTGTCTGTAAAATGATAATTCAGACTGATTGCTAGAGGTCTCCTTTTAATTGTATGAGTCTAGAAACCCAATTAAGGAGCTTCGCTAGCTTAATGATAAGGAGTTGCACTGCCAACACAAAAGCAAGCAGTGAAAAATCCACCAGCCAGTTCTGTGGGAGAGCAATGGGCAGTCTCCTTCAGTAAGACTTACCACCTCTGAAAACCTACTGGAACGTCAGCTGTGAGTCACTTTTGACTCAATGGCATATTACAACAACAACAAAACCAATTCTCTTAAACATTTCCTTTAAAAAGATATATTACAAAGTTTAGGATCATTTAATAGAACAATTACAAAAAGATAGAAATCAGGAAAGTATGAGTGGATGCTAACCAAAGATATACATTTTCATCATAAAAATATTTGTTCAGAAGTAAGTAAAATGTGAATTAGCATGTGTGTTAGGAAAGTCTTATTTCAGTATGCCTTAATACACAGCTATACTACCCTTAGCACAAGGAGTGTTCAAGCAATCATGCTTTCCCTAAGGAAAAAAAATTAAAAGTTGGTTTTGCCTCATTAGGAAGTATGTGGGCTGGACTCTCAACTTTCAGGGAAACTTGTCTTTATAAAAAGAGACATTCTAGCTACTCTTTTTAAATTATTTCCATGAAAATAACACGAATGGAATTGCCCTGACTTCTTGTTTGCTGGCAGCTATGCATTGTGGCTGCTTTTACATTTATGAGATGGGGAGCAGACATTGAGAAGAGTTGTTTACAGCAGGACTGGGGAGCAGTGAGGCGGTGAGCCTGAAGCAGTTTGAAAAACTGATCATATTAACTAGATTTGCATGAGCGTTCATCCCTAAACTACATAACTTCAAGAAAGAAGTCATCAGTAACATTCTAATGTTTTTGGAACTATTCCATAAAGGAATTTTTTGTTTGACAAAGAATTTCTTTTCATTGTGATTTGTTGTCAAGCAAATGGATTAGCTGGGCAATGATATAAAATACAGGATAATCGAGGAGAAAGGACATACAGAGTATAAAAGTGGACCTTTATTACTTTCCCTCAAGTTTCACTACTTTCCTAGAGGTAACATGTTAAAAGTTTTGAACCTAGAACTTTTTTTCCCTTACAGTGTTAGATTCTTATTAACACTGTATGTAGATTTTAATTAGAGTCTAGTCTGACACAGGAGTTTTATGAACATACTACACACTGTGCCTGTGGTATTTTGGAATGCACGCTGTGGTGGTTGTTATGTACCATCAAACCAGCTATATGACTCAGGGCTGTAGGAACAAATAGGAACCTTGCCCCATCTTGCACTGTCCTCACAATCTCCCACATGCTCATAATACTATGTTATACACAGAATATTGTTTTTAAGTTTTTACACACTTTTGTTAATAAGCACAGGATATACATAATACAGTAATATTTAAAAGTGTTGCTATAATAGTCTATAACATACAAAATTCATACCTCTAAATTTTACAAATGTTTAGCCCTATGACAATGCCAAATAAACTGAAACAAATAACCCAGTAAATGTAATTATGTCTATTTTTTTAAAAAGTCTTCATATTTCATGGACATTAATTGGGTGAAAAAGAAAAGATAAATTATGACTGAATTTTGTATCCTAATGTGTCAAGTCCCTGGTACAGAAGCATTAGAGAGGACTCTCTTAATTTTTGTAGCAATTTCTATAGTTTTTCCTTAGAAAATATAAAATACAATTTGTGGCGCTCAAGAGACACCGTATCTGCTAACTGCAGACAGTCCTGATACTGACCAGTACTGTGTAATACTGTGGGAAGAAGAAAACAAAACATTGACAAAGTTCTCTCAATAAAATCATCTGATGTCCCATCAACAAATGAATGGATATATTCACATAAATGAATGTGGTATATTCACACAATGGAATACTACACTGCATTGAAAAAAAAGGAACTCATGCAATATTACTCAAAATGGGTGACCCTGGAGGACATTATGCTGAGTGATGTATCTCAGTCACAAAAGGACAAATACTGCATGGCACCATTGTTGTAAAACAGGAATGACCTTGGTGTTGGGGAGAGACTGAGAAAGATGGGTTCAATAATGTATACTGCATTGAAACAGATGAGGGAGAAAACTTTAAAAGGGATATGTGATTAGGTATATTTGTCATGACAAGAGTCCAGAGCGAAGGCTACATGGTGGAGTGGACATAGGGGAGGGTTTGTAAAACAATGAAAGAATTTTTCTTTTACTTTTCCAAGAGGGTAATGTACTAGGGAGGAGGGTTGGGAGGGGAGAAAAGTGCAAAAATGAATGAATGGAAGTCCAAAGTCTCTGTAAATTTTTACTGAAATTAAGAATAAATTTTAAAAAAATCATGTGATGTGCCCTTTCAGAATCTTATCTTTCCATTATGATAACACTGTGCATAGGCTCTGAAATAGGCCTGCTATTCTACATATCTATAGTATGCATATGTTTACAATTTAATATATTATTAATATTACCAATCAAAGGACAAATTTTCTGATGGCATTTAACAACAACAGCAATAGCATAAAGAGAGCTCTGTGGGCCTGGTTGATAGAAAGTGATGCTACCAAGCCAAAAGCGGATGATTTTAATCTGCACCTCTCAGGCCTGGTTTTAATTATTTTTGGTGAAACATTCTTCTAAGTGGTATAGCACTGGTCTGTCCATTTGCTGTACAGAGGTAACACATGGTTGCTGTGATGCTGAACACTGTGATACTGATGTATCAAAGTGATAATGGTTACCCATGGTGCAGTGTTTGGTAGAGCTCCCCAAATAAAACAGGCGTGCAAGCTGGAGTGACATCCACTTCTGAAACAGTTTTCCTCTGGAAACCCTATGAACCTGGAAAAAGGATGAAAGTTATACAAGTGTGCAGGTCTTTTGATCATAGGGTTGCTATGAGTCCTCTATAACTCGACGGCACTTAACAACAACAACAACATGTGTTTCAATAAACTCTTAGTTGTATGTAAATTCTGGCATTAATTTTTTTGTATGTATTCTTAAAATATGAAAGGAATATGTGGCATAATGTGACTTCCATAATGATTTCTAGCCTTTAAAAGTTAACAGTTCTACTCTGCCCTAAAGGGTCACTAGAAGTTGTAATCAACCCAACAAAAATGGATTCAGTAATATTTGTCATATTAAACAAAGAAACTGGTTAATGAAATTTATACCCAGTTCAGAACAATGGCTTATTTTTGAGTGCTATTTGATGATTTCTTGATAACCATATCTAAGTGTGAAGTTAGGGCATGACGCTAACAAATGGGAACAGCTTATTTATAACAACATTGTAAACAGAGGTCTCTCACTGGGTAAAGATACCATCTTTCTTCCCAAGGAGCGATTGGTTTGCACATATGCTCTGCAAATACCAAGCACAAGGAACCTGGCTTTTAATTGCAAAGTAAAATATCACTTCAAAATTACATAATTGGTGGTTGCCTTTTGCAATGTGATGAACATAAGGGAACCTGACATTAAATGTTTGATGTGTTGCCATGACATTTTCTGAAATTTTCTTTTACACTGCCTTTAAGCTACAAACTACGTTATATTTGAATTCTTTGGGAAAGGGGCAATAGAGTGATACAGAGTTAAAAATCCAAATCTGATGTTTGGATTGTCTACATTCACATTTAAATCATACAGTTCAGACTTGAGAGGGGGAAAAAGATTAATATAGAAATAGAGATATAACAGGATCTTTATTCTCTTTTTGCAGTAGCTACATGTTTTCTTGGATATAAAGACCATTTAGTCATGGAGGGATGTCTCTAGCTTTCCCATTGAGTAAAGAGAAGATAATAGAATGGCACAAATATAGTGGCAGTCAGTGTCCATCACATTTGACAATAATGGCCTCTGAAAAAGGATCACTGTGTTATATGGATATTCCTGCAAATGATAGAGTTCCTGGAGGGAGCTGTGGTAAGAGTGATGCTGTTCTAACCTCCCTGGCCTTCCTATGATCCAGAAAGTGCCTTTGGGAGCGAATACTATTTGCTCAGCAGAATTCAATACGATTTGATGTGAGGCCAAAAGTACTATAAGCCAGATGATGGCAAGCCAATTTTCCCTCGTCACCGACTCATGGGTAGGAGCACATGATAACCTTTTTTGGTAGTTTACCCCACAGTCATCGCTGACATTTTGAACAGGTAGGAGCCGAAATCTTAGGCCTGGAGGGCACTTGACAGATCATTTTGTTTGTATTTGTAAGAGTAAAGGACAATTAAAAAAAAAAAAAAAAACACAACAAAACACAAACAACATAAACACCAGACCACTCATTCTGACTCATAGTAAGTTTCTGGAGGTTGTAAGTCACTTGGGGGAAAGTGCTCATCTGTCTCACAAGGAGCCGCTGAAGGATTTGAACCTCTTTAGAGGCATGGCCTTCGGGTTACAGATCTGCCGTGAGAGCTCCCAAAGGACAATTGTTTGTTTGTTTGTTGTTTGGTGCCGTCGAGTCGTTATTGAGTCATAGACGACTCATAGCAACCCTATGAACGAACGGCCTGAGCACTGTTCGTACATAGAGTTTCCGGAGGCAAGCCATTTCAGAAGTGGATGCCGCTCCTGCTTCCAGGCTTGATTTAGTCGGAAAGCTCCAGCCAACACTCAAAGGATATTTAGGATTTGGATATTACTCCTCATGACAGTGTAATGAAATAAATTCTAGTGGTGAAAAGAATAAATCTTGGGTTGTTACCTATTTGTTGTCTTTTAAAGCATCTAATGAAGAGTGTGGAAAGAGGTCTTTTTGGGTGGATACAATCGACCCTGGATACATCACTCATTCTGAAAGTTTGATGTATGCATGAAAATAAGCATTGTCAAGAATGTTGATATAGACATAAGATCTGAGAAGATGGGCCACAGCCATGTACAGTCAGTTTCTACACATTTTACCAAACTTGAGTAACTTTCCCTTAAGTCAAATTGTAAGGTCACTAATTGTTGCCCCTAAAATCACATTTTCTTTTGGTATCATTATTCTAACATTGACAAGCAAACCAGTATCCAAACTAAGCAAAACAATTTTTGTAGGGCTGCTTATACATTTAAATAATTTCACTATTGTGACATTTCTCCTAATAGCAGAAATGTGTTTAAAAAAGTCATTGCAGAAGAGCATAACTGAGTCTGCTGAGCAAAGTGCAAAGTCACTGGTCTGCTGAGAGAAGTGCAGAGTCAGCACTCAAATTCTCCCTTTTTCTCTTTAATTGCTAACATAAAATTGGAAATTATTTTTGTTATGGATAAAATTGTTTTCCTTGATGAAGCAATCTATCAGTTCAGCATCTGTGATGAAGTACATCTGTTGATTCTTTTGTAGGGAATTGAAAGGCTTGTTAAAATTCTGTTCTAGAATTATTGTTGTTGAGTACCATCAAGTTGGAACTGACCAAAAGCTGGCCCTCCAGCTGGTGTTCAGGGCAGTAAATTGCACAAGAGGAGACGGTACATCTTCTTCCTGTGGAGCAGCTGGTGGATCCAAACCACCTACCTTTGTGTTGGCAGTACAATTCCTTACTGCTGTACAGAGGTAACTCGTGGTTGCTGTGATGCTGAAGCCTATGACAGTGATGTGCCAATTGTGGTAACAGGTACCCATGGTGGACAGTGTTGGCTGGAGCTTCCCGACTAAATCAAACCTGGAAGCAGGGGCGGCATCCACTTCCAAAATGGCTTGCCGCCGGAAACTATGTACGAACAGTGCTCAGGCTGTTCGTTCATAGGGTCGCTATGAGTCGTCTATGACTCGATGGCATTAAACAACAACAACAACAACAACAACAACAACAACAACAACAAACTAACATTGGTAAGAAACTGCACTGGGTTTAAACCCACCTAGCTGCTCTGTGGGAGAAAGAAGGGCAGCCTCTTCCAATGTGAAAACCCACTCAAGAGTCAGCTATGGGGTGGTTCCAACTCGATGATACACAACAACAAGCCACCAGAAGAATTAGAACCCAAGAAATAAAAAACAACAAGGGAGCTCTGGTGTTCTAGTGGCAAGAAGCTGCACTGCAATCTGAAGGAAGCCGAATATAAAATTTACTAATAGTAGACCTCTCCAAAGTGCTGAAGAGCAATGGTATCTCTTTGGAGACTAA
>NW_006399752.1:21160489-21166886 GCF_000299155.1 Elephantulus edwardii
AACAACAACAACAACAGACCAAATACCATATCAGGAAATGAGGGAGGCTTAATACAAGCTGAAGGTCACCTTGTGGCACTAAGATGTTCCCTAAGAGTCAACATTGTTCTTAGTCTGTATCAACTGAATCCCTCCCTCCTGAGATTAGCATAAAGAGGAACTTGGCCTTTTCTGTGAAAGACTTCACCATTATCCTTTGTTTTTGGTTTGTACTTCCTTATGATTTTGCTTTGTTTACCTTCCTTATGATTCTAAAGAAATACTCAGAGAAGCATGGCTTGGGGCCTTCAGTCATGGGAACTGTTGTCCCCCTGCTTTTCACACTCTCTGTTCTATATCATTCCTGGTAGTCTGGCTCATTATTAATAATTATAAAAATACTTTACCCTCGGTCTGCAACAGTAATCCCAGAGGTACGCGGTTCGAATCCAACAGTTGCTCTGCTGGAGAAGGAGGGGCAATCTCAGATCCAATTTGGCAGTACACACAAAATTAATAATAATAACAACAACAACAACAAAAGTTAGAAAAACTACAAGACAACAAGATAAACAACCCAGTTGCAAAATGGGCACAGGATATGAACAGACACTTCACCAAAGAAGACATTCAGATGAACAAACACATGAAGAAATGTTCAAAAATCCTAGTTCTAAGAGAGATGCAAATCCCAACAACTATGAGATAGTATCTCACTCCAGTAACAATAGCAAAATTCAACAGAGCAGCAAGCAACAAATGCTGGCATGGTTGTGGAGAAACTAGAACTCTTATTCACTGTTGGTGGGAGTGTATAATGGTACAGCCACTATGGAAGGTGATGTGGCGCTTTCTCAAAAAGTTGCAAATAAAAATACCATTTGACCCAGCAATTCTACTACTGGGAATATACCCTAAAGAAATCAAAACTGCTACACAAACAGATATATGCACACCTATGTTTATTGCTGCACTGTTCACAGTAGCAAAGGGATGGAAACAACCCAAGTGCCCATCAACAAATGAATGGATAGAGAAGCTGTGATATATTCATACAATGGAATGCTCTTCAGCACTGAAAAACAAGGAACTCATAAAATATTATACAAAATGGGTGACCCTGGAAGACATTATGCTGAGTGAAATATCTAAATCAGAAAAGGAAAGATACTGCATAATACTTTGTTAAAACATAGGACTAACAGGAGGGTTGGAAGGAAACTAAGAGGGGATAATAATCTAGACTACAGTGAAACATAAGGGAAAGAACTGCTTAAAAGGCCTGGTGATCTTTCAAGAAAACCCTAGAGCTTAGTTTCATTCTGTAACATGGGTTGCCATGAGTTGGAATCAACTTAACAGCAATAGGTGTAGCTTTGCATTTCTTTGAATGTTTTTATTTTAACTGAGATTTTAATGAGAGTTTATAGAGAACTTGGAATTTTTCATTTATTCATTATTGCACCTTTTTCTCCCTACCCACCCCCTTCAATTTGCTTTTCTCTTTGAAAAAAAAATTTCATTGTTGCACAATTTGCTCTCCACCCCTCACCCCCAGTCCACTTTGCTATGCAGTTCTTACTCTTGAAAGATCACCAGGCCTTTCTTCTGCAGCTCTGTTGAGTAACTCTGAATAGTCAAATTTTTGTTTAGTGACTGCCAGCTATTTGTGCCAAAAATGAGGTTCAAGGCATAGAACTCTCTGACCTCAAAGCCAACTACACAGCAGTAGTTACCAAAACAGCATGGTACTGGCACAATGACAGGCAAATAGACCAGTAGAACAGAATTGAGAACCCAATTGAGAATTGGGCTATCTTCTATCCTGTAGGGATTTGTTTGTTTGTTTTTGCCTTTTTCCGTAAGTGCCATGAAGAAAATAAGACTCTCTCCTACCAAACATTCCCCTGTTACATTCTTTAACTGTCATGCTCTGAACAAGAATTGCTCCCAATTGGCCAGTGATAACCTGCACATTGGTTTGAGTTTACATGGAGGCTTTTAACTCAGCCAAAATGGTTCTGGTTCTTAAAAATATGAGTACTCTTTGTATTAGGTTGACCACCAGAATAATTGACCTTATCATGTATATATGTAGCTTTGAAATAGTATCAAAAATAATTTAAAAGAATATGCATTCTTTGGTATAATATATATAATGAAATTTTTAAAATGTTATAACTCTAGTCATACTTCTTTTCAATTTTATAAAAATGAGAGTGAAGTCTGTTTTAATAAAAAACCATAACTTTCTATAGATAGAGAGTAACTATCTGTGCAATCAGAATTGTAAACACTCCTTTCAATAAAGGATCAGAAGCACTCGTTTGCATTGGGAAGAGAAATTGAGCCATTGCACAAATGCAACAACTGTATTTCACTCAATGCACACTTATGCAGCTTTTTCAATAGCAATACTTTAAGGCGCCTTTGTCCAGTACACTGTAACATGTAAGCAATGAATCTGTTTTCTGAAATGAAAAAGAAAGCTATTTAAAGAGAAAGACCAGCTTTGAGATGACTATGACAGTTCAGATACAATGAAAACAATAGAGATAAACAATGGATTGGAGGCTCTGCTGTGTGTGGTTATGGGGACGATGAGCTAATGTACTCCACCAGAAAGACATTTTATTTCATGCTGTTTACAGTAAAGAAAACCCTGTAATTTTACCTAATTTTTAATCTTTACAATTCTTGCCATATATTACAAAATATCTGTTGATTTTTAAAAGAATGAATGACAATAGATTGGAGAAGAACAAAAACTAATTTTATTAATATGATTAAGGATCATACCTGATTTTTATTAAACCACACGTTATGAAGAGTATGAAATACTATGAGAATAACTTATAGTTACAGACACAAAACCTATTTTTTCTTTTTTACCCTTTTTATTAATTTTAATAAACATTTACAGAGATTTTGTATTTCCATTAATTCATTGCTGCACTTTTCTCCCTGTCCACCCCTCCCCACCAGTTCACTCCTCTCTTTGAAAAGAAAAAGAAAAGAAATTCCTTCATTGGTATACAATTCTCCCACCCCCCCCCCCCCCCCGAAAACCTATTTTTAAAAACTCCGGATGTCCTATTTGAAAAAGCAATCTTAGTTAAAGATGTTGTTGTTGTTGTTGTTATTATTATTATGTACCATTGACTCATCGTGACCCTATATACGACAGTTCTGAAGCCTGAGCTGTCCTGAGCCAGTCCCACTGACTCCAGTACACCTACCCCCAGTTACTGTATCAATCCTTCCCATCCAGGGTCTTCCTCTCCTACACTGTCCCTCCACACTTCCAAGCATGATGTCCTTCTCCAAAGATTGGTCCCTCCTTGCCACATGCCCAAAGTATGTGAGACAGAGCTTCAAAATCCTAGCCTCCAAAGAGAAACTTGGTTTTACCCTCTCCCAGACAGACCTGTTTGTTTTCTTACTGGTCCATGATGTGTTCAAGACTCTTCTCCAGCACCATAAATCAAAGTCATCAATTCTTCTTCTGTCATCTTTAACCAGTGTAAATTAAATGTCTTTGACCTCTAAAATACCCAAACTGTCAGTTCAAAATTATATAGTAAACTAAACTCATAGTAACTATTTTGTAGATTATCATGGACAGTGCTGATATTGTCTCTTGGTTTGTTTTTAAGTTTCATACTGATAACACATGATTGCAGGTAAATTTCAATACTCAGCTGAATATTTGGGAATAAGTCTTAGTTCCTTTCATTCAGCCCTTCCTAAGAATGTCTTTCCATTACCCCTTTCATAACCAGTTTAAAATACCAACATCATTGGCCAGTCTCTTTGACATTCCAGCTCAATATTATAATCTATCTACATTGAACTCCTTTGAGTTTTTGAAAATTGCACCAGAGCTTCGAGAAGCTAAAACAAAGGGAAAAGATGCTGAAGTAACAGAAATGAAGAGAAGATTTCAAAGAGAATCTTGAGAAGACAAAGCAAAGTATTATAATGGAATGTGCAATGAGCTGGAGTTGGAGAATAAAAAAGGAAGAACTTGCTCAGCATTTCTTAAGTTGGAAGAACTAAACAAGCCTCCAGTTGTAATACTGAGAGTCACTAATGGGGAAAATCTCTCATGATCTAAGAAGCATCAAAAGAAGATGCAGGATGTACATAGAGTCAATGTACAAAAAAGAATCAACACTGAAATACTATAGGAAGTACAATATGATCAAGAGCCAATGGTGGTGAGGGAAGAAGTTCAAGCTGCACTGAAGGCATTGGCAAAAAATAAGATCCCAGGAATCAATGGAATACCAATTGACAAGTTCCAACTAATATGTACAGCCCTGGATGTGTTCACCAGTTTATGCCAGAAAATTTGGAAGACGTGTAACACTGGGATAATCTGCTACTAGGGACTTCCTCAAAATCCTGAAGAGTAATGATGTCAAAGTCTTTCAAATTACCTGCTGTGTGCATCTGAGAGCTGCACAGTGAATAAGAGAAGAAGAATCAATGCCTTTGAGTTGTGGTTGTGGGGAAGAGTGCTGACTCTTGAACTGACTCTTGACTATGGACTGCAAAAAGAAAAGCTTTATCTTGGAGAAAGTGAAATCAGAGTTTTTCTTGGAAACAAGGATGGTGGCATTTCCTCTCGTATACTTTGAACATTTAGCTAGGAGAGGCTATTCCTTGGAAAACGACATCATACTTGCGAAGGTGCAGGGTCCATGAAAGACAGGAAGACCCTCAATGAAATGGACTGACACAATGACTACAGCAATATGCTCATGTGTGTCAGAGATATGAGGATGGCATAGGATAAAACAGGGTTCAAATCTGTTCTTCATAGTTACTATGAGTTGTATTCAACTCTATGGCACTTAACACTGAACTCTAATATTATTTGTCGTATTTTTCTTATACCACTTTCCATATTCTGCATCATCGTGTGTGTGTGTGTGTGTGTGTGTGTGTGTGTGTGTGTGTGTTATAAGCTACTTGTTAGCTGTAAGTAAAATTTGTTCATATTCCACTAGACTTAGTAGTTGTCCTTATGTGCCATTGAATTAACGGCTATTCATAGTGACCCTAAGAATATCAGCTTGGAAACTTGCTCTGTCCTGCACCCTCCTCTGGGTGTCTGATGTGCTTGAGTCTAGAAGAAGCTATTTCTTGGAGAGGAACATCGGTCTTGGAAAGGTGGAGAGTTGGTGAAAGGCCTTCAACTAGATGTCCTGACACAGTGACTGCTGCAATGGGCTCAAGTATATTAGCAATGACGAGGATGGCACAGGAGAGGAAAGGGTTCAGATTTGTTGTTCATAAGGTCACTATGAGTCCTATGAGTGCAGCCAACAGCAACAACACTGTTTCAGTAACTGTATCAATCCCTCTGTCAAGAGTGTTGTGCATATAGCAATTATTCACTAAATAATTGTTGACCCAGGCAACAGCTGTTATCCTGCTAACTTCAAAAGATACAATTTAGAGTTTTCTCAGGGTCAGGAGCTGGGTCACTTGTTGCCAGCCTCCTCCTACTCTTCAGCAATAAAATATATTCTAAACCAGTGACAGAGGTCACCCTAGTGCTTTACTTTTAAAAAATAATATACAATAATGAATACATTTTGATTTTTTTTCCTATTTTGGGTTTTTTTTAAGAAATTAATTTTAATGAAAGTTTACAGAGACTTAAGGTTTACAGTCATTTATTGTTGCACTTTTCTCTGCCCCTGCCCTCCAATTCAATCTTCTTGAAAAGAAAAAGAAAAACTCATTGTTATGCAATCCCTTCCCCCATGTCCACTATGCAGTCTTACTCTGGACTTCTGTAATGGCAAGAATACCCATTCTTATGTCCCTTTTAAACAGTTCTCTCCCTCATCTGTTTCAATGCAATATATATCATTCTTCCCTCCTTTTCTGTCTTCCCTCAAGCCTAATGTCAGTCCCGTTTTACAACAGTGGCCCTATGTAATATTTGTCCTTTTTTGACTGAGATACTTTGCTCAGCATAATGTCCTCCAGGGTCATCCATTTTGCATAATATTTCATGAGTTCCTTGTTTTTCAATGCTGCATAGTATTTCATTGTATGAATATACCAGAGCTGCTCTATCCATTTGTTTGTTGATGGGCACGTGGGTTGTTTCCAGCTCTCTGCGATTGCAAACAAAGCCACAATAAACATGGGTATGCATGATGTTTTATTTTTGTATCAGTAACTGTGCTAAGAATTTTGTAATATGATGACTTTTAGATAGTGTAACTATTTTGTGAAATGTTGTTGTTGTTGTTATGTGCCGTCGAATTGCTTGCTACTCATAGGGACCCTATGTACAACACCCCTAAACTCCGCTCTGTCCTGTGCCAATCGCACTGTCTCTGACACTCCCATCCCAATTATCCCAGTCACTGAATCAATCCACCTCATAGAGGGC
>NW_006399752.1:21168296-21169722 GCF_000299155.1 Elephantulus edwardii
GGAGAGAGAATACAACCCTGACACACTTCCTTGTTAAATTTAAACCATGTAGTGTTCTCTTGCTCTGTTCACACAACAGCTTCCTGGTCTAGGTCTAGGTTTCTCCTGAGCACAATTAAGTGCTCTGGGATTCCCATTCTTTTCAATCTTAGTCATAACTTGTTATGATTGACACAGTCAAATGCCTTTACATAGTCAATAAAGGATAAATAGACATTCTTCAGGTATTCTTTACTTTCAACCAGCAATGATATCCCTGGTGCCAAGGCACCTTGGGACAAGAAATTATAGATGATATTATGTCCAATAATCCTATTTTTGCACATTTACACGCCTTAGATCAATCTTGGGGGTTTCATACAGTTGGCAATTCAAAAACATTCTCTTAAAGCCTGTGATCAATTAACTAGCTGTAACTCTTAATAGATGAGTTTTGTTTATGTTTTCAGGTAAATTGAGAGAATCCAAGAGCATTAATTTGCTAGTTAATTGAATCAAGCCTAGGATGGATCTCAATATCTGTTCTGTGGGAAGTTCTTGGGCTTGTCCTGCCTCTGCTAATGCCAAGGGTTGTTTGTTTTTCTCTAAGTGATTGCCATCTCTGTGAAGTGTCACACCATTTAAGTGCATTCCTTTTCTTCCCTGCTCTATCCTCTCTCTCTTAGTTTGTTGAGAAAAAGTTGTTGGAATTCCACTTGACTTGTCAGTCTGCGTGTATAACTTAAGATTGGAGATCTGTAAGTGAAAGGAAGTATTTCAACAAACAGTGCCTCGTATTTTTTATCTGATCACTTTACAAACAAGAGGATGCTTTCTCTATTGTTCAAGTGACCTCACCATGGAAAGTAGATTAGACTCTGGCACACTCCGTCATATTCTAACATTACTTCATGGGCCTGTTCTAGTCTGTTCTTCTCTTGACACAAGGACAATTCTAAATAATGCATGTTTCATTTTAATAGAAAAGGCTATATATTTATACTTCAAATAGTTAATTGTACACATATTTAGTATGATAAACTAAATTTATAATGGATTTTTAAGCAACTTATATGCTGTGCAGGCAATACTGCTAGCACCTCTTTCTTATCTCACATTGTTTAACCCTTAAAACACTATATTTTTCATATTTTATTAATAAGGAAGCTGAGAATTAGAGAATTATATAACTCACCCAAGGATAATAGTAATCTGTTTAAGAGTGGAATATATTGGTTTCTAACAAATTCTTTTTCTTGCTAAAAACTATCCATGTTCATGTCCTGCCTAAAATACCATGATTCTTTTTTTTTTTAGAGTACCAGTGAACCAATTTATTATGTACACCAACAATGATAATGTGTTAGAATTTAAAGTTGTTCTTGTCCAGGGAAGCATTTTAATTTATAAACAAATTACACAGATTCTATGGCTATTCTTTTTTTTT
>NW_006399752.1:21169927-21171938 GCF_000299155.1 Elephantulus edwardii
GAAAACTACCTTTAATAAAGCAGGATGCAGCTTGAACAAAATACTGTACATGAAATTAATACTTCTCTTCGAGAATATAATAATGATTTTTTGTGTATTTTACTGGTTGTTAGTCATTCATGCTCATATTTCAATTACCTTTATTTTACCAACGAAAAAATAATGGCTAAATAATTTATCCAATTTTATTATTAAGTAGCAGAGCTGAAAATGGAACCCGAGACTATCTAACACCAAAGGAATCCTAGCTGCACTGAACTATTTTCAATAGTGCAAATGTAATCGTTTAATAAAGCTTTGATTATGAACTTTATTGATAGGCGTTTGCAACTTTGGATTAATTTAATTTTTTTTGTACAAGATTTATATATAATAGGGAACTCTGGTAGTCTAGAGGCAAGAAGCTGCACTGCAATTCTGAAGGCAAATGGCTCGAATCTACTAGATGCTTTTGCTGAAGAAGGAGGGGCAATCTCCTCCTGTTCTAGTAGGATCTGATTCAACGGTACACAGCAACAACTACAATAAAAAAAAGGGATATATATATATGTTGGTACTCTGAAGTTTTCTAAAGTTGACCCTTAATATCTGCAGGTTTTGTAGTTAGGTATCAGAAATATTGTAGGGAGTTCTTGGGAGGGGTAGAAGCAATTAAGTGGTCAAAGGATAACTCAGAGGCTAAAGGGGGAGTGTAAAAGAGCTGTTTATACGGAGCTTACATTGTGTTAGGTACTATAAATAATCTAAGGTCAGGAAAAGAGAGTAGAACCCCTAACAAGATTAATTGAAACAAACAAACAAACAGAAAAAAAAAGAAAAAAAATTTCAAAAAAGATTAATTGCAACAATAACTGCAACAGAGGGCTTGACCATATAAGAGATCATGAGAATGGCTAGGGTAAAGTTCAACTCTGTTGTTCGTAGAGTCACTATGCATTGTAACTTACTTGGTGGCACCCAACAAGAACAGCAAAGAGAACTTAAAATACATAGCAGGTTATGTGCAGGTTGTATGTAAATAAAACATCACTTTTTATTCGTGACTAGAGCATCTGTAGACTTTGGTAACCTTGAAGGTTCTGGAACCAATTTCATATGCATAAAGAGAGAGAGCTATATTTGGGTTTCTTAAATACTTGCACCATATAGAATTCTCCATGTATAGGCTCAAAGATTTAAATAACTTTTAAATGGCTAAAGGTTATAAATGTATATTACAAGTTTATTATAAGTTCTAAATAAAATAGCTCCTCAGCCAGCAGCGCTTTCCCTGACATTTAAGCTATAGATAGTTTCTACAACTATTTGTTTTGTGGGCTAGGCCAGCATCATCATTCCTCTCACTTACTGAAATTTTTATCATACATTATATGATTATATATTATCTCATTTAACTCTCATAATAACTTTGTGAAGTTAGTATTACTACATGTCATATTTTACAACTAATTTCTTAATTAAATTCAGGGGCCCATGTTGTTGTTGTTATTTGCCATCAAGTCTTTTGCAACTCATAGCGACCCTATGTACAAGAGCCCCAAACGCCGTTCTATCCTGTGCCAACCTCGCTATCTCAAACACACTCATTCCCACCACTCCACTCACAGAATCGATCCATCTCATGGAGGGCCTTCCTCTCCTGCGCCATCCCTCCACTCTCCCAAACATGATGTCCCTCTCCAAGGACCAGTCCCTCCTTGCAACATGCCCAGAGTATGTCAGATGAAGCTTCAGAATCCTTGACTCCAGGGAACATTCTGGCTTCACCCTCTCTAGGACAAACCTGTTTGTTCTCCTAGCAGTCCATGGTATATTCAACAGTCTTCTCCAGCACCACAACTCAAAGGCATTAATTTTCTTTCTATCATCCCTATTCACTGTCCAACTCTCCGATGCATAGCACGTAATTACAAAGACTATAGCCTGGATCAGGCTCACCTTAGTCTCCCGCCTGACATCTTTGCACTTCAGTACTCTTGGGAGGTGACAGCTGACTTTCCCAATGCAATTC
>NW_006399752.1:21172542-21190504 GCF_000299155.1 Elephantulus edwardii
ATAATATCCCTAGTACCACGACCTTTTCTAATTCCGGTGTGCACATCTGGCAGTTCTCTGTTGACATATTGTTCCAAACGTTTTTGGATAATTTTCAGCAGAATCTTCCTTGCATGTGATATCAATAATATCAATATCAGGGGGCTATACAGGCTATAAAATAAAGTGAGTACACATAACAGGTAGAGTTCATAACCACTGTGCCATGCCTTATCTGCAGATCATGCAATACTCTTAATCTTGCTAGTTCTTCCCTCTTTGTAATAACCCACTGACCAAATAAAGCTTACAATAAGCAAAAACTTAAACCCATTGCTCTCAAAAAGACCAGTCTGACTCAGGGTGACCCTGTAGAACAAAGCAGAACTAGCCCATAGAATTTTCTATGGCTACAAATCCTTATGAAAATTGACTGTCGTGTCTTTCTCCTGAGGAGTGTCTGGTGGGTTTGAATTGCTGCAGTTTTGGTTAGAACTTCACCCCATGCCTCTGCCTCTGGACCTTCTATTCTGTACTATATTTTCTATTATTCTCTAATTAATTCTAATATTCTCTATTATGAGGATTGTTTTCTCCCTGACTCAGCCCCTAGACCAGTTCTGATGTGCAAATGGAGAGATTTGAAGGTATCTCTGCTGGTGGATGGCACTAGACCTCACTCATGGATTCTGCTTAGTTCTGAGGCCTCAGCTACCCACCCTTCTATCTTCACTTGCCCTCCATTAGCTGTTTCACTGTAGGCCTCCTCTACTAGTAGCTAGTGATACTACATCTGGTAGACCCAGGGAATCAATTGTGGACTCCTACTCATTTCCTTACAGGCTGATCACTACTTGACTCCTGTCAGAGTCACTGCTCACTAATCTCTGCCTAAAGTTTCCTGCACTGGAAACTAGGCTAGCTCTGGTGGTCTAGTGGGAAGAACCTGTGCTGCAATCCCAAATGCACACAGTTCAAACCCACTACTTAACTCCTACGGAGAAGGATGAGCAATCATCTATGCCATTTGGTGGTGGTGTTTGCCACTGAGTCAGAACCGACCCATAGCTGACTGACCCTCCACTGGGTTTTTAGAAGCAGTTAATCAGAAGGGAGGCGATCGCTCAGCTTTCTCCTTTAGAGCAGCTAGTGGATTAGAATCTGTAAACCCACCAGAGGGTCAGCTATAGGCTGGTTCCAACTCAAGGTAACACAACAGCATATAAAGTGGGACTCGTGGTCACATGTCTTTCTTTGGGAAATGGTCTCCCACATTGGGTCAGTATGTCACAAGACACAGGAGTTATCAAGTTAAAAGTTAATTGCTTCTTAAGAATCCATCATTTTCTGGTAAGGCAAGGATTGTTAACCAGACCCACAACATTAAGAAATGCAGTTTAAGTACCATATCTACTGCCAAGCCCGATTGCTGATAACTTCTTTGTGAAGAATCTTGGCTTTAAGAAAGCTAGTGATTTTTAAAAAATTGGCAAAGATGAATGTGATATCCTAATATTATATTTCTACATGAAATCTTAGCACAGTCATAAACAAGCACCCCCCCATGTTTCGATATTTCAGAAAACAAAAACCAAGCTTATATGAATAAACATTTAAAAATGTAATTGCTATCTTAAAGTAGTAAGTGTAATACAGAGAAGCTTTGTGATTTCTCAATCTCAGGGGACAAAAGTAGTTAACGACACGCTTACGGCTGCAAATCTTTTTCTAGTAACTGAGGAATTTAGATTCCCAAATTTAAAGTGATCAAAGGTGAAGAAGGAAGAGATAGAGAATTAAAAAATCTATTGTGTGCTTTTCCTGCAAGAGGTTTAGGCAATAAATCTCAACCTTTACATCCAGTCTTGACTAAGAAACACAGCCAATGAAGCATGCCAAGGTTGTGTATTGTGAGAAGTATCACCAGGCCCCACAGAAGGAAATTAGTGGAAAATCACCAGGTTCACTTCAGTAAGTATTTCAAAGCCATTTAATTAAAATGAATCCTGTCCTGTCTGGTCAACGCTGATAAGTGGGGGAAAGGAAAAGCCATCCATCCTGCTATTATGAAATGTTGAGGATCTGGAAGAGTACATACAAATGAGGACAGGAATACTTGTTTTTGGCACAAACCAGATGTACTTAACTGGAGAATTACACATAAAATGAGAATTCTAGTTGAGTTATTTAGTTTGTTAGTTTATTTAAACATAGGCAGCAAGAGAAAGATTGTGCCTTATGGGAGAACCAGGTCAAAAGAGGTTCACACTCCCCAGGGTTGGATTAAATCATTAAAAATCAGTCCTTAACTGCTGAGAATATTCGTATTGAAGAGAAACTTACCTTGCTGAGCAAGAGAGAGTGTTTCCTAGCTGGCCACTCAGAAAGCAGCATGTTATCAAAGAATTCAGTCCTGGAATGCAGTGCTGCAGGGAAACTGGAGTCCAGTTCATTAGAATCTCACTAAGAAAAGGGTAAGTTAAGTGCAGGAATTGCATAGGGTATAAGTTTACCTCACTGATTCATTCTTTCATTCAATTATTCATAGAAATTTTCTTTTATAAAATTAATAAAAATTTATTAATATTGTTAACTTACTGCAATATCTAATCAAACTCTAATTGTATACTGCCTTTTCATTCATCTAATGTATCTATTAACCTCCCTGCTTTTCTACCAGTGAATCAAGATCAACTGGCTAAATTTCTCTTAGAATTCTGTACCATCTCCAGTTTAACAGAGTTGTCTTGAAAAATATATCGTCTCAATAAGAGGGAAATCCTGGATTACATTAAAAGCTCTATTAGTTTGGATAATTTGTAGTTCTGGCAATAAATTGAGCAGATAAATAATTTTATTAATTTTTTAGAAGTTTGGTAAGTGGGAGTCTCTGAAAGTATAAATGAGAAGCCTCAGATGACTGCCCGAGAAATATCATATACTTACCATCAGCAGAGTTATAGGAGCCAATTATCACAAAGAGCCCCTGCTCACACTGTGCCGCAACATACAACATAAAACATGCAGCATGGGTCGTTTTTGCAGTACTTCTACAATTTATCTTTGAATCGTACATGATTAAATACAGTTTGCTAGACAAAAAAAAAGCACTAATATAAGATTCCTTCTTGGAAACAAGATTAAGAATCACTGTTGTCTGAACAAAGAAGCTTTTTAATAAAGCCAACTTCTAGAACTTTTAATTTTGCTTTGCTTAGGTTTTTTTCTTCTTTTTTATTTTTTAGAATTATTATTAAAGTTTATTAGTTTTAATGAACATTTACAGAGATTCTCATTCTCATTTACAGGGTTCTCATTCATTCATTGTTGCACTGTTTTCTCTACCCTCCTCCCCAGTTCGTTCTTCTTCCCCCCACCCCCGAACGTCTGTTTTAATTGTCCAATTGCCACAGTTCTTGTCAAAGCCAGTTCTGATTAATCTCCTTTGTCAGTGTGTCCTTTGCCATTCCCTATCACTCCTCCCTGAGAGAGACTTCACCCTGATTCATAAGGAAAAGGGGATGGCGTATTCTCTTAGCTACTTCCTGCTGAAAAGGGACGCTGTGGGTTTCAGGGTGAAGATCTTCTCTCACTACTCTAAAGGGCCCCTTTGGCAGTAGGAAACAAATAGACTATTATGGAGATTGATTTTGGAATTTAGATGCACTGTTATCAATTGTGCTTAGCCGTACATGTTCATATCCTTGAAGATGTATCATGGAGGTGTTGCAACCAGTAATGTTAATGCTCATCCACGGCTCTTCTGGGAGGATGTAAACCGTTGAAGCGTCCTCCTTTGTTTCCAGCTGGGAGCTGGGGCCTGTCAGTCCTGTCATCCATGAGGACCTGATGTGGGCCGCCCTTGGCCAAGTGTCCTTCAGAGCCACACTTAAAGCAAGTGAGTGGGAGCTTCCTCTCTACTCCCTTGCCTATCTGTGGCTCTCGTCTGTGACACTGTCTACTGAAGTGGCCCAGCTTTCCACAGTGGAAGCAATTCTGACCTCCTTTATTACCTTTGGGTGGCACTGTATATGAGTAAGACTTCCTTTTCCTGACACAGGCCCTAAACTGGCAGCAATAGCTGCCCCAATAATTTTGGTCATTCTCTGGTCTTTTCTCTTTGCTTCGTTTTTAACCTGTAAAACTGAAGTTACATTGTAGGATTTCCCCCTCTCCCCATCCCCACATGTCACTGTCCACCCAAAGGCAATATTCATCTAACATTCAGTTTGGTCTTTCCCCCCCCCCCCCCTTTGTCTTTGTAACGACCTTTTGCATTCTTCATGATGACATTCTTGATATCATCCCACAGCTCAGCTGGCCTTTGTTCACTAGTGTTCAAGCTTCAGACCCGTTCTTAAGAAAGTTTTTTTTAATTAAGGTGAGATATATCCAAGGTCATATTTTGATTCTTGTGGATTTGTTTTCATTTTCTTTAGCTTCAGTTTGAACTTACACATGAGTAGATGGTCTGCTCCACACTCAGCATCTGGCCTAGTTTTCACAGCTCATATTGAGTTTCTTCAATGAGTCTGTAAATCTAATCAATCTGATTCTTATATAGTCCAACAAGTGAAGTCCATGTATTTAGTCACTGTGGGGTGTTTTTTTTTAATTTAATTTAATTTTTTTTTTATGTAAGGTATTTGCAGTGAATAAATTATTGATGATACAAAATTCTGTCATTCTATGTCTAGCCTCATTTTTGTCACCTAGTCCATATTTTCTGACTATTGATCCTTCTTCCTTGTTTCCAATGTTTGCATTCAGTCACTAATTATTATTAATGAATCTTGGTTCTGGGTTTTCTGAGTTATTGCACTAGAATGCCAAGAAGCCAAAGCAAAGGGGAGAAACCAGGAAGTTAAGGAGCTGAACAGAAGATTTCAAAGGGCAGCTCAGGAAGACAAAGAAAAGTATTATAATGGAGGAAAAAGTATTATAATGAAATGTGTAAGGAGCTGGAGTTTGAAAATCAAAAGGGATGAACTTGTTCAGCATTCCTTAAGCTGAAGGTACTGAAGAACAAATTCAAGCCTTGAGTTGAAATGTTTAAGGATATATGGCCAGCATAGCAAATGATTTAGGAGTCATTATATAGAAAGGAAGTGGCAGATACAGTGGAATTTAAAGAAATAACATATGAGCAAGAGCCTATGGTGATGAAAGAAGAAGTTCAATCTGTTTTGAAGGAAATAGCAAAAAATAAGGCCCCAGGAACTATTAGTCTTTGGGTTAACAGCACAACTCCCTACAAACTATGCCACCAAAGCAACAATTTTAGTATTGTGAGCATTTTAATTTAACAATTTATAGTTCTTGAACAATTGATTTTTCCATTTCACTTCCTGATTGGCTGAGAAATAAGATTTATTACAAAGCAATTGCTGTTTAAATACCTAATTTTCCTCATATAAAACTTACAGTTAGACCAAGAACAGAGCAGGGGTACATGGTTTACATAGTTTCAAAACAAACAAACAAAAGTATCAATTTGGAGCTATTTCCTTTCTTAATACCTATTCAATCTATATGCTCAGCAAATCATTTGAGAAACTAGAATCTAAGAAGACAAATGCAATGTTAGGTTCAGAGGTTGATCAATAATTTGCATTAGACACATGATACAACCTTGCTTACTTAAAGTGAGAACTTAAATCACTTGCTACAGAAGATTATAGACTATAGCCTTCAATATAGATTGTAACTCAATGTCAAGAAAACAAAAATAGTCACCACTGGACTGATATTCAAATGAATAGATTGCCATTGAGTCAGCGCTGACTCACAGCTGACTCTTACCCAGCTTTTCAGGGGGCTGTCAATCACACAGGAGATTTCCCATGTTTCTTCCCAGAAGCCACTGGTAGATTCAATGGGTAGTCATTTTTAAGTTAGCAGAGCTCCTTACGAACTATATGCCACCAGAATTTACCAGAGGCTAGAATAGTCAGGTTAACACAGTAAGTAAAGTGTCAGGCTACAAACTGACTGTTGGAAATGCAAATCTAACACTACCTTTTAAGAGAAAGATGGCAATCATATCCTGTATAGATGGACAGCCGTGGAAATCCAATGGAGGATCACTATGCATCACAGACTTTGGGCATGTTGTTAGGAGGGCCCAGATTTGAAAATGACATTGTGCTTGGAAAGGTGGAGGGTCAGTGAAAGAGAGGACACTCCTCAACAAGGTGGATTGACACAGTAACTGTAAAATGGGCTCAAATATATGAGAGGTGATGAGGCTGGCACAGGGTCAGGCAGGATTCAGATTCATTGTTCACAGGGTTGTTGTCATGATCTTTACATCAGAAGCCCGGACAATGACTAAGGATGACAGAGAAAGATCCAAGCAAGATCAAATCACAGACATTTTCAAACTTTGTTCTATCCATCATAATATGCTGTCTATTGGCCTAGTGGTAAGGAATTTTTTTTAATTGATGTTGAGATGTAACCCATATTAAAGACTGTAACCAAAATTTGGTACGTTCCACATGGTCAAATGCCTCTGCATAGTCAATAAAAGAGAAATAGACATCCTTCTGATATTCTTTGGCTTCTGCCAAGATCCATCTGACTTCAGCAATGATGTCCCTTGTGCCATGACCTCTTCTAAGTCCAGCTCGAAATTCTGACAGTTTTGATCAGATGCATTTTAATCCTGAAGTTGACATCCTTCCTCTTAATACTTTAAAGAATGCTTTGCAAAATTTAAGATATCCTGTTAGGGTAGCAGGTTAAACATTTGCCTGCTAACAAAAAAGTCAGTTGTTCAAATGCACCAGGGTGAATACCAAGTAGTAGCATTTTTGCATCAAGTGATATCTCTATTTCTAACTTCTTATGGCAGCCTCAAACTATTTCCCACAGTGATAGTACTATTTTAGTCTCCTACTGGCACAAAGTCTTAGAATGTCTAGTGATTTGAATCCACCGGAGTTCAAGTGATAGCATGTTCTAGTGTATTTATCTTCCACAACAACAGTATTATTAAAACAACAATAGAAGAAAGGTGATTTTGAGTGCTAGATCTTCTAGATTTAATTGGTAAGATGCTGCACTGCAATACTGAAAGCACACAGTTCAAATCTTCCAGTTGCCCTGTTTGAGAAGGATAGACAATCTCCTGTGTGATTAAACTACCTCTGAAAACCTGCTGGTGGGTCAGCTATAGTTGGGTTCCAAATTGACAACACACAACAACAACAACATCTGCTTATGCATGTTTTTGCGACCTAGTTAGTGATTGTTGTTGTTAAGTGCCACTGAGTTGTAGATAATTCATAGTGACCCTATGAACGAAAGACCTGACCACTTGTATAACTTTCATCATTTCTCTAAGTGCATAGGGTTTCCAGAGGAAAGCTATTTCGGACATGGAAGCCACTCCTGCTTCCAAGCCTGTTTTAATCTGGGAACTCCACCAAACACAGTTCACCATGGGTGACCATTATCACATTTGACATATCAGTGGCACAATGTTTAGCATCAAGGCAACCACGTGTTACTTCTGTCCCAGTTAGTAATGCTATATAATAAATTGCCTCAAAATTTAGTGGTGTAAAAGCATGAACCATTTTAATATGATAATTTCTATAGATCTGTGTTCAGAAAAGGGTCAGTGGTGACAACTCTTCTAAGAGGAGGGATTCATTTCTAGGAGAGCTTTTCATGTCTGGTGCTTGGAATAAGATGGCTAAAGGATGACTTCATCTGGGATTGTTGATCAATAATTGGCTATTTCAGTTGATATTTGTATTCTGGGGAAGGTGCTTAGATGTTTGTGATGTAACCTTGGAAGTTACAGTGTCGTGTCCACCAAACTCTGCTCCTCTAAGCAAGATTCAAGAAATGGCCATAGATCATTCCTTTCAATGTTTTTAAGTTGCCCCATATTTGGAAATTACTTAACCTTCTTGTGCTTCCTTCCCTTTCTCTGTAAAATTGAAGTACTATTAATATAGTTCAAATGAGTTCGATACGCAAAATTATGTAATTTTGCAAAAGCCTTTTCCCCAGTGATTTTTTTCATACTATTTCTTCAGCCTGGAAGAAATGCACACCTTGCTTTATTTTCTAGTTGAGACACAGCTAAGTCAGCACCTCCTTCAGGAAGTCTTTGCCCACTCTGCAACCTAAGTTAGGTATCCCCTCAGATCCCTGGCTCTGTCATACTTTATAAATGTCTATGTAATTAATTTTTTTTTTTTTACTAATCTGTGAGATCCATCAGCAAAGACTGTCTAGTTGTATCTCTAGCATTCATCACAGCCCTTGGTACATGGTTTGTGTTTAATAAATAATTGATAATGAATGTGTTTTCCCCCCCAGAAGACAAGGTGAGAACCTAAAGTACAATGAGCATACATCCCTATTTGTCTGGTGTCTCCAGTTAACATTTATTCTTGTAAACAAATCATTTAAGAGTATTATTTAGCTCTTAAACAGATCCAAGTTTGGATAATAAATGATAATTGGCTACCTAGAGAAACTTGGGAGTTCCCATGAAGCTGGTAAGCCCTTGACTCTCTATGTTCTTTATCAGTAGCAGGAGTGGTTACAGATATCCCTGGGCCCTGGGAAACTCACTTCTCGGCAAGGTGGTAGTGAAGCTGTTGAAAGAAGCATCCTTATGACATACGAGTGAGCCAACTTGTATCACTGAGTCATTGGCAGCATTTCCCAAAAATTAGTTACGAAGCTCCTTCCCATTGACTCAGTGGTATATCACTCTCTGACCCACAGTAACTAGAGAAATGACTAGAGAGCTTTGTTGGTGAGTAGCTTAGGACAATTCTAACACCTCCTTCCTTGTGGCGCTCTGAAGATCTGATGTGACTGCTCTCTGCAGAGGCTTTTCAGGCAGTGTTGGTCAGTGAATACTCACGCGATGTACTCTGAAGGAGCAACGAAATGGAAAGAAATCCAATTAGAGCTAAACTGTAAATGAGCTAATGCTCTGATGTCTGCATTTACCTGGAAAAGCAAGTTTAAAACGATACGGGAAATCAGTCCATCAAGGTCACCAGGCAAAAATTAAAAAAAAAAAAATAAGAAAGAATGTGTCATCATCTCAGATAGCCCTGCCAATCTCCATTTTTGGAAGTCAACAGGGACTTGTTTGCCTTTTGTCTGGTTTTTCTTGTTTTTCAAGACCCAGTTCAAGTTCTGCGTTGGCCAAGAAACTTTCCTGGGTTGCTTCAAGTTGTCTCACCTCTTCTTGATCTCTGCTTCCCTTTCATTTGGCAGCTTGCCTGTAAGGATGATTGCCTCTTAATAGTGCACATATGTGTGCCAAGCACTGTGCTGAGTGTTTTGCAGGACTCATTTCTTGTAATCCTTAAGAAGAGGTAAGTACTTACTACATTTTACAGACAAGACAACAGAGGCTAAGAGAGTTTCATTATCTCTGTTATTAGCATGACGTCACCCTTTCCTAAGCCTCTCAAGAACTGGAATCATATTTCTTATCTTTTGTTATCTCAGCTTCTCTCACATACTCAGAGAAGCAAGTTTTTCATGATAATGACTGATGATGGATTGTATCTATCCTATGAAGCTAAAGACATTGGTGAGTCAGTGGTAGAATTATCACTTCCTATACAGGAAATCTGGATGTGATTCCCAGTCAATGCACCTCATACTCTGCCACCACCCTAGTTACCACACATATCCAATAGCAGAGGTTTGTTCGCGTGTTGTTCTGATGCTTAATAGGTTTTAGCAGGGCTTCCATGAAAGCCACGAAGAAAAAGTTGAAGATCTACTTCTGCACCATCAGTGGATCACTCCCCATCTGATCATAGGGCTGGTACAGAACCAGGCAACATTTTGTTTTGTGGTGTATGGGTTATTACTATGCTTTGGGGACCACTCCATGGCCAACATAGCAACAAAAAATTTTGTAAAGATATTATTTTAAACTTAAAGACATATTACTTGTTATAATGAGAATTATTTTTCTAAACTTTTTGTTGTGGTTTGAGTGAAAGGTCCCAGTGCACATTGATTTTTCCGGTCACCAATTCAAGTACTTTATTTCTTGTGACATAGAGTACAGTTTTTACAATGCACAGGGAAACGCTAGTGGCTTAGTGATAAGGAAATGAGCTGTTAGCCCACAGGCATGTGGTTCAAATCCACCAGCTGCTGTGTAGATTAAAGATAGGCAATCTCCTCCAATGTGATTTATTGCCTCTGAAGACCTATTGGAGGGTCAGCTATAAATTAGTTTCAGCTCATGGAACATAACACAAATGTACAGACACTTTTTCCACTTCCATCTTGTGTTTTCTTTTTTCATTTGTCCCTTTTTCCAATGGCTGCCTGGCTGCTAAGCTTTATCCCTGGGGAATTGGTGATCTTTTATGGTTGATTTTTTTTTTTTAAGAAGTGTGTTCCTTCCTGGTGTTTCTCACCTTATGTGCTTGTCTGTTGTTTGACTGAATGCTGAGGCAGGGACGTGATGCCATTTCCAGGCTCAAAGGGTGACTAAGGGCCATCCTCTCAGATTTTCATCGAACTCTATCAAATCAATTTACCCAGGTATCTTTGTATTTTTTAGTTAGGTTGCACATGTTTCTCCTGCTCTATCAAGGACCTCCTGTTGTTATTCCTTTCAGAGCAGTTAGCTGTGAGAACCAGACATCATCTAATTCTGGTTTCAGGGTTGTAGAATCTGAGGTTCACTCGCCTTATATGAAGTCTTTTGGACTAATAGTCTTCATTTCTTCAGCCTATTTCTCCAAACAGGGGGAAACTAATAAGCCATCATTTAAACTGTGACAACCATCTGAAGTGAGGAAAATGAAATACAAAGAGAAGAAATGCTAAATATGTGGGACTTGACCATTTTGGTAGTCTATCAACATTGCTTTTGAAAGTAAGGATGCTTTGCTCAGCATTTCTTTAAAAGAGGAAGAAAATACTTAAAATGTGAGGCACATTGTGACTATTTAAATATTCTCTGGTTGATTTCCTGCATTACATCTTTTAAAGTTTCCTGATTTTCATATGTATTCCAATGCTGAGTGGTATTTCCTGTCTCAGCCAAAAAGAAAAAAAAACCCCAGGGGTGTTGGTTGTTAGGGGAAGCATCAGTGTCAGCATCAGCTGCAACTGCAAAGATGTTTAAAAGATGACTACTGCTTGGAAATACATTTGAATTTTGATCTTAAGTAAACTACACATACTGAATAACCATACAATTCAGTATGAAATAATTATGAGTACCTGATCATGAATTAAGTCTGGCTTTTATTATTGAAAATATTTCCTTTTAAGTTCTTTTAACTCTTCTTAAATATAAAAACTGTTAGATATTATGGACAAAAAGGCCAGACGTTATTTCATGGCTTGAGCTATATCCCCTAAGGTATACCTGATTCAGGCCATGGTCTTCACAATTACTTGTTAAGGATCAAGACCTGGACAATGACTAAGGATGATAGGAAAAGAATTGAAGACTTTGAATTGTAGAACTGGAGAAGAGTATAAATACATGGACTGTCAAGAGAACAAACAGGTTTGTCCTGGAGAGGGTGAATTCAGGTTGTTCCTTGGAAGTAAGGATTTTGAAGCTCCATTTGACATACTTTGGGCTTGTTGGCAGGAAGTCCTTGGAAAGGGATATCACGCTTGGGAGGGTAGAAGGACAGTGCAAGAGAGGAAGATCCTGGATGAGATGGATTGACTCGGTGACTAGGGTAATGGGGGTAGGTGTATCAGAGACAATGAGGTTGGCTCAGAATAGAGCAGGATTCAGAGCTGTTGTACATAAGATCGAGTCACAGGCAACTTCATCACATATAACAACAACAATAAAATGTGTCAACTTCAGCAGCTCAGGATTCCTAGTATTGTGTGGTTATTCTGGATGCAATTATTCTTAATTTTGTGATACATACTGTAAATCCCAACTTTTATGTGTTAACGATTTAAGATTAGGACAGGTTCTATCTTGTGTCACATCCTTATGAGAATGGGTGGCTCAAGTGCTACGTTATTTAAGTCCTACCCTTGCTTGATTCAACTTTTTATTGCATAAGAGACAAAAGTAGAGAGAAGCTGGCAAAGAGGAAGTATCTGCTTAACACTCAGACCTTTGGACTTTGGATCCTTGAGCTAAGAACCTTAGATTCAAGGGAAGATTGATGCCGAGTTCTCAAGGATCTCCAAGAATGCTAGGTTCACAAGGCTTAAAGCAGATAAGAATCTTTCCCTAGAGCAGACAGGGAGAAATAGCTTTTCCTTTTGAGCTGATATCTTGAATCCAGGTTTTTAAATTCCCAAACTGTGAGAAAGATGTGTTTCACTGGTTACACACAATCATTTGATTAGATAGATAATAAAAAAAAATTATGAGTAATATTGAGAAGAATGGGAATCCCTGAATAATCAATTGTACTCATATGAAACCTGTACCCAGATCAAGAATTATTGTCCTAATAAAGCAAGGGAACATTGCATGGTTGAAAATCAGCAAAGTTGTGTATTAAGGTCAAATACTTTCTCCAACTCTATTCAATCTGTATGAGCAAATTACTCAAGAAGCTAGAATATACGAAGAATGTAGAAACAGAGTTGGAGGAAGATACATCAGTGATCTGTGTTATGCACATTGTACAATTTTGATTGCAGAAAGGGAAGACAACTTGAATCATGTACTGAAAAAAATCAAAGATTACAACCTTCAGTATGTCTTGCATCTCAAAAAAATTCTCACTACTAGACTAACACCATGATAGATGAAGAAAAGATTGAAGTTGTCAAAGATTTTACTTTACTTAGATCCGTGATCAAGATCCTTGGTTGCAGTAGTTTAGAAATCAAAAGATGTATTGCAATGGGGAAATCTGCTGTCAATAACCTCTCTAAAGTGCTAAAAAACAATTATTCCAATTTAAAGACTAAAAGGTGATGGATCCAAGCCATGGTCTTTTTTCATTGCTTCCTATGCATCTGTAAGTTGGACAAACAATAAGAATAACTTATTGATACCATTGAGTTGTATTGGGGAATAGAGTGAATATCCCATGAACTACATGATGAACCAGTCTGTCTTGGAGGAAGTACAACTAGGATGTTCCTCAGTGGCAAGAATGCTAAAGCTTTTTCTCTTATACTTTGGGCATGTTGTCAGGAAGGATCAGTCTTTAGAAAGAGACATCATGCCATGAAAGGTGGAAGGTCAGATAAAGGGAGAACAAGTCAGAGAATGGACAAGCTTCAACAAGATGACACTGTGACTATAACAGTGGTCTTGAGTGTATTGAAATTGGTGTAGGATAGGGAACGATTTTAGTCTGTTGTTCAGGAGATCCCTATGATTACTAGGTAAGTTGATGATACCTAACAACAAACAACAAATTATAAGAGAATAGCTTTCTGTTTCTAAATCTATCCACTTGTAGTATTTCTATTATAACAGTGTTAGATAGCTAAGATAAGCTGCTTCCTTACAGGATACTCCCAAATGTTTTCCCCTCATTCTTTTAAAAGTGACAGGAATGACGGGACCATTACCAAGTCCTCTGGGAAATTATCTTATTGACTAATGTGCCTTGCTGGCCACAGGTATATTTTTCCACTGATTTCAACCTAAAATTTATTTTGCTTAATTTTAACTCATCACACCTTTGCAAAAGGTTACCAGGTGCTCTGTTTGATAGGAAAAGGACTTTCTGTCAAAGTCTACTGAAGGGGAAAAAAAAATAATAAATTCTCACTATAGAAGATCAGAATAATAAATTCTAAGGCTTTAATTGCTTAGTGATATTGAACACTCTTTTAAGTTCAGCAGAATGATTCTTCCCTCTGCCCGAAGAACTTAGAGAAATCAGTTTCTTTAAAGGAGTGAGATGTGTTTATTTATATACATGTGAGTATGTTAGAGCTGCATGGAAAAAATAAAATATAAAGAAATTGAAGATCACCTCTCCCTTTTGGCCTTCTGCTTCTTTTACCCTATTTATTTTAAAGCTTGTCACCTCTCTCATTCATTCCCAGTTTTTAGGTAGGATAAACAAGAAACTCCCCATACATACCTCTCCTCATTTCTACAGAGAATACTTAGAAGAATAATTACTATGAACTAGGTCCTGTTAAATGTGATGTGCATGGTCTTACTTTATTTATTTGTATGTCCTTGGAGAGGAGCATCATGCTTGGGAGGGTGGAGGGACAGTGCAAAAAAGGAGGAGCCTGGATGAGATGACTTGACTCAGTGACTGGGGCAATGGGTGTCAGAGACAATAAGGTTGGCTCAGGATAGAGTAGGGTTCAGAGCTGTTGCATTTAGGGTCATTATGGGTTGCAAGCAACTCAATGGCACATAACAACAATAACAACATATTAATATGACATCTGAAATTATTATGATAGCTATTTCCTAAACAGAATCACAAAACTGGATTAGAAAAGAATAGTAAGTATCTCTTCAAGTAGGTGGAAGAAGGAAAAACTTCATCCTTTTGAACATACATCAATTCTCTCATATATGGTCAAATTAATGAACTAAGTGATTTGACTAATTTGGGGTTGAATTGTCTAGAGTACCTTCCTTAGTAAGTTAGATTTATGGAAGCATACCCAATTTGGGCTTATATTTCTACCTATAACTTAGATCTTGCCAAACTGCCACATCTCAGAGCCACTGACCTATGAGTAACCTAAAGCACAAACTGTGCCTGGATGGATCCTATATAGCCAGGTTATCCTCAATGCCTTCAGCTCCTGTTAGTTCAAAGTGCTATCCATTGCACTAACATTGGAAAGAATGAGAATCCCATAAAATCGAATTGTGCCCATGTGAAACCAATGCTTAGATCAAGGAGCTATTGTATAAACCGAGCAAGGAAACACAGCACGGTTTAAAATCAAGGTATGCAACAGGGTTGTATCCTTTCTCCAAACGTATTCAATCTGTATGCTAAGCAAATCATTTGAGAAGTTGGACTTCATGAAGAAGAATGTGATGTCAGGATCAGAAGAAGACTTGTCAACAACTTGTGTTATGCAGATGATACAACCTTGCTGGTGAAATAAAGAGGACTTGAAATATTTGCTACAGAAGATCGATCAAAGAATGTATCCTTCAATATGGATTGCATCTCAACCTTCAGAAGACAAAATTCTCTACCACTGAGCCAATAGATAACATCATGATAAATGGAGAAAAGATTGAAGTTGTCAGTGATTTCATCTTACTTGGAATCAAGACTCTGGGCACCTGCAGTCAAGAAATCAAAGAATGTATTACATTGGGTAAATCTGCTGACAAGTATCTCTCTAAGGTGTTAGGAAGAAGTAATGTCAGATCAAGGTCTGCATCTGATTCAAGTAATGATCTTTTAAATTATATTTTATGCATCTGAAAGTTAGACAATGAATACAGACAACAGAAGAATCAAGGCCTTTGAGTTGTGGTCTTGGAGAAGAGTATGGAATACCCATGAATAGCCACGGTCTTCCAAAAAAGCTAATATGTCTTGGAGAAAGTATAATCAAGGTGTTACTTGGAGGCAAGGATGAAGCCTTGTCTCACATATTTTTGAATGCTGTTAGGATGGGCCAGTCCTTAGAAAAAGACATCACATTTGGAAAGGTATAGGGTCAGCAAAAGAGAGAAAGACCTTCATTGAGATGAACTGACACAGTGACTATAACAATAGACTCAAATATATCAGAGATGATGAGGATGGCATAGAATAAGGCAGGATTGAGATTCTTTGTTCATAGCGTCTCTAGGTATCCCTAGTAGTTGATTTGAGGGTACCTAACAACAGCAGTTGACTGTATGCATCATAACAAAACCATGGCTAACATTGAGAAGAATGGACATCCCAGAACACTTAATTGTGCTCATGCAACACCTATACCTAGACCAAGAAGCTATGACACAATTTAAAATTAAGAGAGCTGTGTGCCAGGGGTACATCCTGTTTCCATATCAATTCAATCTGTATGTTGAAAAACCTATTTGAGAAGCTAGGGTTTATGAAGAAGAATGTGGCATCAGGATTGGAGGAAGACTCATCAATAACCTTTGTTATGCTGATGATACAACCTTGCTTACTGAAAATGAGGAAGACTTGAAACGCTTGCTGCAGAGATCAAAGACTTCAACCTTCAATATGGATTGCATCTCAATGTCAAGAAAACAAAAATTCTCACCACTGGATTGATGGGCAACATCATGATAGATAAAGAAAATATTGAAACTGTCAATGGCTCAAACTTTCTTAGATCCACAATCAATACACTTGGTACCAAACAGTCAGGAGATTAGGAAACATTGCACTGGGAAAGTCAGGGACCTCTCCAAATTATTGAGGAGCAATGATGTTAGTTTGAAGACTAAGGCACATCTGATTCAGACCAGGATCTTTTCAATCACCTGCTATACTGATGAGACAGAACAGTGAATAAAAATGACAGAAGAAAAACTATGCCTTTGAGCTGTGTTGTCGAAGAAGAGTAATGAGCATCCCATGGACTGCCAAAAGAATAAACAGATATGTCTTGGAGCCAGTGAAGCTAGAGTGCTTCTTGGAGGCAAGATGATACAGCTTCATCTCACATACTTTGGGCATGTAGATTTAAGAGGCTGTTCATTGGAGAAGGACATTATGTTTGAGAAGGTGGAGAGATGGTCAAAGGAAGACTTTGACTAGGCAAATTGACAGAGTGTAGCAATGGGCTCAAGTGTGGCAGGGATTGTGTGGATGGCACAGGGCAGAACAAGGTTCTGTTGTTTATAGGATCCCTATGAGTCATTCTAAAGTGAATGACACCTAACAACAACAACAACAATAAGCCTAGTGCCTGGATGATGTTAGACAATTAATGCATATTTGTTGGATACTGAGTTATGAAACATGTTCAAATTAGAGAAAAAACAATAAAGAGTAGCTATCTGGTGTTTAGAACATTCATTGGTGATGATTTTTGCCATCTATAGAAAATGTTCTTCAGTAATGATAAGAAATAAACAATATTGGTCAGAAAAGAATAAATAATATTTTATTGATTTTAATATTTATAATTTGCAAGTAAATAAATCCAACCTTAAATGGAAAGAAATACTTCACAGCCACACATTTTAATTACAAATAAATTAATCTATTTCTTGAAAAATAAAAATTGAAAATAGCTCTTTATGAAAAAGGGTTATTATGTCTTATACAGTAGTGAATCATGTTTTTATTGTTTATTTAACAGTGAGAAAAATTTACATTTAGAATTTGCCAGCTGGACTCAGTTTAATTGATCCTAATTTTTTTAGCATCATCCAAAGCATCATAGTCAGGAGCAAACTGAACATAGAGCTGCTTCTCTCCATCATCACTAATCAAGATGTTAACCTTAATCCCATCAATGTCATAGAGCTTCTTTACAGCTTGTTTGACTTGGTGCTTGTTGGCGTTGACATCCATAATGACCACACATATGTATTGTTATCTTCTATCTTTTTTCAGTGACCCAGTGATCAGGGGAAACTTGATGATGACATAGTGGTCAAGCTTGTTTCTCTTGGGGATGCTCTTCCAGGGGTATTTGGGCTGTCTTTGGAGTCTCAGCCTCTTGGACTGCTAGACAGTGGATGACATATGGACCTTTTTTTGGTTGTTCTGGGTGCTCTTTGTACTGTCTTCTTGATCCTTGGTCTTTAATGCCTTTGATCTGGCTTCAGTTATGGGAAGGGCAGGGACTTCTTTTTTTGACTTCTGAATCCCGTTTTTGTCTCTTGGTGTTGTGGTGTGTGTGTGTGTGTGTGGGGGGGTTTATGTGTGAACAATACAGCTCCAAGCAATGACAGAGAAAGGTGGTACTGAAGTAACTCAAGATCTCCTCCTTTATCTTCACTCTCATTGTTTATTTTTAATCTTTTGTTTTAAAATTCAGGGATATGCAATGCCTGAGGGATGATGGCATGAACTAAGGAAAGCTTAAAGAATTCTAATAGTTTTGAACTCAA
>NW_006399752.1:21195204-21197158 GCF_000299155.1 Elephantulus edwardii
GGCACATAACATCAACAACAACAAGGCAGACCAGGTTCTCTGGATTGTCCTTTCTATACCATTGCAGAAGAGATTCATTGTGCTTAGAACACAATTATTTGAAAAACAAATGTGACAAAAGTCTAGTTTTACACTGTAATATACAAGTATTCAAGAAATAATTTTAAAGTGCCCAAGTAGGGGAAACCTCAGATGTGACCACAAAAAAAGGCAGACAAAAACTATCATGCCAGTGTTCTGGTTCAGGAACAGAATACCAAGGACATCAGCAATATATAAAGGGAAGTGAACTGTAAACCAAAGAACTGATGTTAACTTGTGTGTTGATTGCCCTGGGGTAGGCGTGGGAGGAGCAGAAGTCAGTCCATTTTTCTAGGCTTAACTTCCCATCTTCATTCTTTGCATTTCTACCTTTGACCAGGGTTAACTATACATGTTTACCCTATTCAGCTGCCCAGTTCCTGAGAGGATCCCTCCCACTCTTCCTTTGGTGGCTTATCTGCTTCAGTCAGATAGTTCCATGTGAATTTGTGGAAAATGGTGAAACACTAAGTGCTTCTCCGGGTCATCAGGGAGTATCTTACATTCAAATCTCTCTCTCTCTCTCTCTCTTTTTTTCTTTTTCTGTTCAACTTCAGCTTGCTTTCGGCGAGTTGGAGCTGACAGGGGAAATCACCACCATCCTTTGCTTACTTTTTTATACATTCCCCCTACAATTGGAACAAAAGTTCTAGTTTCTGTTGTGTCTCACTCGGAGTGACCCCATCGGTATCAGAGGTGATCTTTACTCAGTATGGTTTCAGTGGTTTACTAGTAGATTGTCAAGCTTTTCTTCTGAAACATCTCTGAGCATATTTGAAGCTCCAGTCTTTTGGTAAGACACCAACTCCATTATCAGTTTATACCATATAGAGACTACATGGAACAATCTGTGTTGTTGTTGTTGTTGTTAGGTGCCATTGAGTCATCTATGACTCACAGCGGCTCTACGAATAACAGATCCAAACCCTGCCCTATTCTGCACCATCCTCGTTATCTCTGAAATGTTACAGTCACTGTGTAAAATAACTTGTTGGGGATCTTTCTTTCTCCAGCTCGTCACCTTTGCCAGAATAATGTCCTTCTCCAAGGACTAGTCCCTTGATAATATGCTCAAACTAAATGAGACAAAGTTCCATTATCCTTAGTATTTTAACTGACATACTTGTTCTTTAGCACTTCAGAGAGGCCTTGACAGTGGAAATTAAAAGACATGTTGCAGTGGGAAAATTTACTGTCAAGACCTCTCCAAAGTACCAAGAACAAGCATATCAGTTAAAATACTAAGGATAATGAAACTTTGTCTCATATAGTTTGGGCATATTATCAGGAGGGACTAATCCTTGGAAAAGGACATTATTCTGGCAAAGGTGGAGAGTTGGAGAAAGAAAATGTCTTTTGATATATTAACTGTTATTACCCTGAGTATTGATGTGGATCTGAGTAAAATGAAATTATTAACAGCTTCGGTCTTTTCTCTATATCTATCATGACGTTGCTTATTGATCCAGTGGTGAGGAGTTGTGTTTTCTTGATGTTGAGTTGTAATCTATATCAAAGGCTGTAGACTTTGATTTTCTTCAGCAAGTAGTCTAAGGACTCTTGACTTTCAGCAAGTGAAGTTCTGTCATGTACATGACACAGCTTTTGGAGGAAAGGCAGATAAATATGATTCTTTGAGATGGCTCATTCTGTATTAGTACTTGCAACTGGTATCTTAATGGCAAGGAGTTGCATTGCAACCCAAAGACATAATGTTTGAATGTATCAGTTGCTCTACAGGAGAAGGATGGACAGTCTCCTGCCATATGTGATTTATTGCCTCTGAAAATCTACTGTTGTTGTTGTTATGTGCCGTTGAGTCACTTGTGACTCACAGTGACCCTATGTAAAACAGCCCTAAACTCTGCTCTGT
>NW_006399752.1:21197463-21201354 GCF_000299155.1 Elephantulus edwardii
TCCAACTCTCTGATGCATAACAAGTGATCACAAAGACCATGGTCTGTATTAGATGCACCTTAGTCTCCAGAGAGACACCATTGCTCTTCAGTACTTTGGAGAGGTCCGAAGTGGATACCACTCCTGCTTCTAAGATGGTTAATAATAATAATAAGCTCTGATGGCCTAGTCTGTAGGAAGTTCTGCTCACCAAAACCTTCCACCTCTCGGGCTGTTCACATTCACCAATATCTCTATGGGAGAAAGATGAACAACCTGTCCTGTGAGATTTATTGCCTCAAGCCCAATGGAGAATCATGGTAATGAGAATGAAAATGAATGAGAATAATAAAATAATAATAATAATAAAGTTTGATTGTTGCATGCACTGTTTGGATATTGCATGTCACTCTAAGATAAAACAATATAGAATAAGTGCAGAGTAAGAACCCTGGTGATGCAATAGTTAAGCACTCAGTGACTAAGTGAAAGGTCAGTGGTTCAAACCCCCCAGTTACTTGTTGGGGGAGTAAGGTAGTTATCTGCTTCTGTAAACATTTACAGCCATGGAAACCCTCTGGGTAAATTTCACTTTTTCTAACAAGGTCATGATGAGTGAGAACCAACTTAGATGGCAATGGATTTGGTTGAGGCTTGTAGTCCATTAGATCTCAATCTCTAAAGGACAGCTTTATGATGATGTAGGGTGTTGGCGGTAGTTCAAGTAGAACACATGATTGAGAGATGTTACTTCATTCTTTCCAGGTCAAAAGGACCCAATGGAAGAATAAATCAGGTTATACAATGACCATTACCTAGTCGAGTGGCACACTCATGGTGAAAATCACAAGAATGATTTAAATGTTAACTATAATATTCAGTCAAGTTACTTGTGCACAAAATTGTTTTCAATAAAATGAAGCTAAGTGGTGGAGAAAAAGAAAATGTTATTTGAATTGAAGGAAATTTTTAAAGAACAGAGATCATCAAAAGAGTTAAGAAGATATCCACCTATTGACATTTAGGTTACCAGGTCAGGGGTAGCATCGGTTATTAGGAAAGGAAAGCTGTGATTACTGTGGAGCCTATTTGGCAATAAGGAACAATGATAGTGATGCTTTGCGTTAAGGCTTTGCAACCCAGGGTTCACAGAGGCAATCATTTCTTTCCACAACATACTGGAAGAGTAGACAGGAATGGGTGTTATTATCTCCACTTAATAAAAAGCGAAACTGAGGCACAGAGAAATAATTTGTGTGTGAGTCAGAGTGACTCATTGGTAGAATTAGAAATAGAAAATAGGCTTCTCAATTCCTGATCCTGGGGCCTGTCACTATAAATGACTTTCATTCTCTCCTGTTGACACTGGACAGCAAAGCTGTACCCCCAGCTCTTAATGAGCAGTAGCAATTAGCTCATGCCTTGCTTGAGTTTCCTAAGTGGAGACACCACCCAAGGAGATGTGGGCTTCATATTCCCACGCAGAGGGGAAGGACAAATAGCATCAGTGATGACTAGAGAGCCAAAACTTTGCAGATTGTATAGGTCATTTCTTCTAACTTCATTTGGTCAAGAAAAAAAAAATTCTAATTTCCACAAGCTCCATTTTCTTGACTTAGAATCCACAATCCCACTTAAATGCTTCCCTGAATGACTGGTTTCTCTGTGCTCAAGCAAAGACCACCTCTTGACCCAGAGATGTAGTTTCACAATGTGCAGATGGAGGTTTTCAGAAGTCCTAAGTATGACTGAGACAACACAATCCCATAGACAAAGGTCAAACCTATTTTAATCTCTGAGTGAGACTGTTACTCTGAGACAAGGCCTGTTTTGTCTGATTTCCTGCTATTTTCAGTGATTCACAAGCTTAAATCTCTTTCATCTCAGAGTGTGGAGCTACATCTCCCTTTCAGACTTGTTTGTGAATTAAAATAGTTCCCATCCTCAGTCTTGGAGTGTCTTCTTACAGTCCTGTAATTCCTCAGGCGGTGAACAGAGAGGAGGCCTTGGGGAGGGAGACCCAGGGTCAGCTTGGAATGAAATTTAGGCCAGAGGAGGGTAGGGTGAAGGGGTGGGGGTTGTGAATAGCAGGAAGTAGGATTTCTCTTTGCTGGAATGACCTCGCAGCTGCTCTGAGCCAATAACCTAGCATAGGTAGGGCGATTGACTTGGCTCTGGACAGTTTCAACATCATAATCATGCAAACACTGATTTTCCATTCTGTGCTGAAGCATATGCACACTGGGTTATCACTAAAGTCCCATCACTTTATTACCTTGTGGTTAATACTCTGGTTCGTGCTCCTCACTGAGCTAAAGAATTAAACCAGCTGGAGGGGGAGAGAGGAGGGAACGGTGCCCCAACTACCAAGATACACAGGGTACAGCAGTTTCAGTAGGCCTTAGGAGAGCAGGCTTTAATGCACATAGCACTAGGCAGAAAAGCGTTGGGCAAAACTCCCATGTTTAATGCACAGCTGAGAATGTAGCCTGAGGCCCAGTTGGAATGCTAGACCAAAAAGAACAGTGGGGAAGTAGAAGTGAAGACAAAAGGCAAAGCTCTATTTATTAGAAAGTTACATCTCTCAGGATTGGCTGGGCCTTCCTCTCCAGAAGGGAAGTAATGGAGGAGGCAGTGTTCACTGAAGTAAAGTGCTATTTAAGGCTTCTTCATTTGGGCATGTGTTGGCATCTGAGCCAATGAAACACTGTCACAGAGACTGAAAAGCTTGGTGGTGGATGTTGTTAGGTACCATCCAATCAGGTATGACCTACAGTAACCCTATGAATAACAGATCTGAACCCTACCCTATCGTGTGCCACTCTCATAATCTCTGACACACTTGAGCCTATTTTGGCAGTTACTGTATTAATCCATGGTTGAGGGTCTTCATCTCTTTTGCCAGCCTTCCACTTTTCCAAGGAATAGCCTTTCCTAGTGCTTGTCTGTCAGATAATGTTCTAAATCTGAGCAGTCAAATTAAGACAGACTAGGAAGAAGGATTGGCCATCTACTTTTGAAACAGCAGGCTTTTGAAAACCCCAGGTACAACAGAGCACACTTAGACTAGCAGATATGGTAAGATTGGCAAGAGATCAAGCAGGGTTTAGAGCTATTGTACATAGGGTTGCTATGAGTCACAGGCAACTTGAAAGCACATAACAACTAACAACAACAGTAACATGCTCAAAGCATGTGAAATGAAATGAAACTTTATCATCTTTGTCTCCAAGGAGCACTCTAGCTGTACCTTCTTCAAGGAATATATATTTGTTCTTCTGGCTGTCTGTAAGATCGCATTCTTCTCCAACAAACACCAGACCTCAAAGGTGTAATTTCCTCTATCAACTTTATTTACTCTCCAGCTCTCAGACACATAGCAAGTAATTGAAAAGACCGTAGCTGGAATCAGGTTCATCTTAGTCCTCAAACCGATTCACTCCTCCTTAATAATTTAGAGAGCCCTTAGACTACATACTTTCTCATTGCAAGACATTGGTATGTCTCCTGATCTTCTGATTATTGAAACAAAGTGTATTGATTGTGGTTCTAAATGAGATGAAGTTGTTGACAGCTTCAATCTTTTCTCCATCTGTTAAGAGGTTAAGGAGCTTTGGTGGTCTAGAAGGAAGAAGCTGCACTGTGATCTCAAAGAGACAGTTTAAATCCAGCCACTACTCCTCAGGAGAAGGAAGGGTAATATCTTGGATGATTGACTGCCTCTGAAAACCCGCTGGAGACTCAGCTGTGGGTTTGTTCCAACTTGATGGCACATGCCAACAACAATGATGTTGCCTGTCTCTTGGTGAGAATTTTTGTTTTCTTGAGGTTAAGATACAATCTGTATTGAAGACTATGTTCTTTCATCTTCGACAGCAAGCGCTTCAACTTCTTCTCACTCTCAGCAAACAA
>NW_006399752.1:21204079-21217555 GCF_000299155.1 Elephantulus edwardii
AAGTTGGTAGAAATCATCTATTTCTTCTTCTTTGGCTCTGGTTGTTGGTGCATATATCTGAATGATAGTGGTATTCACTGGACTTCCTTGTAAGTGTATGGATATAATCCTGTCACTCACGATGTTGTACTTCAAGATGGATCTAGAAATAACTTTTTTTACTATGAAGGCAACCCCAAGACTGGGGAGGCAGAAATTACATGATCCATCAGAACAAGGAAGCAGACATGAGCCTGTGTAAAATTAGTGTTTCAGGTGCATAAATGGCATTAAAGCCAGTGGACTGGAGTAAGCACAATTTGAGGGAGTAAGTAGAAATATATAGATAATTAAGAAATCTTCCTCCAGTTCTACTTACTCCCTCCAATTGTGCTTACTCCAGTCCACTGGCTTTAGTGCCATTTATTCACCTAAAACACTAATTTTACACAGGCTCATGTCTGTCTGCTTCCTGGTTCTGATGGATCATGTAATTTCTGCCTCCCCACTCTTGTTGGTTCTAATCCTACTAATTTAAATATCCAATTAGAATGAAAAGCTCTCTTCATTTCTTGACAATACACATTCCATATTCAGATGAGATCAGTATGTTGAAGGTGGTATGGCTGTAGGTGACTTGCCTCATATTCATTACTGATCCACTTGGATTGATTTCATTCATTATTTGTGGGTTATAAAATACTGCTGAAGATGACTAAAAAAATTATCAGAATTTCTAGACATTTGAGCTGGTTTTAGAAGAGGCCATGGCACCAGGCATATCAATACTGAGATGGGGTGGATCTGGGCTGAAAGCAAAAAAATGTCAGAAGAATGTATATTTTTATGTCAGAAATGTTAGAAGAATGTTTATGTTTTATTGACTATGCAAATACATTTGACTATGTGGATCATAACGTATGGCTAACACTGAGAAGAATGGGAATCCCAGAACACTTGATTGTGCTCATGCAAAACCTGTAGTTAGACCAAAGAGGCTATTATATGAACAGAGCAAGGGAACATTACATGGCTCAAAATTAAGAAAAATGTGCATCAGAGTTTTATCATTTTTCTGTACCCATTTAATCTGCTTGCTAAGCAAATTATTTGAGAAGCTGGACTCTCTATAAATAATAATGTGGCATCAGGATTGGAGGAAGACTCATCAATAACCTTTGCTATGCAGATGACAAGGATAGTTCTCGTAGCCTAAGTGGCAAGAAGCTGTGCTGCAATCCCAAAGGCACGCAGTTTGAAGTCACCAGCTTTTGTGCTGGAGAAGGATGGGCAATCTCCCGTGTGATTAATTGCCTCTGAAAACCTGTCGAAGGGTCAACTATGGGTGAGTTCTAAGTCTATGGTACACAACAAAACAACATGCAGATGACAGAACTTTGCTTGCTGAAAGTGAAGAGAACTTGAAGCGCTTGCTGCCAGAGATCAAACACTGTAGCCTTCAATATGGATTGTATCTCAGCATCAAGAAACCAAAAGTTCTCAGCATTGGACTAATAGGCAACATCAAGATAGTTGGGGAAAAGATAAAAACTGTCAACAATTTGACGTTATTTGGATCCACAATTGACAGACACTGTTTGTATCAGCAGTTAGGAGATCAGGAGACATATTCCATTGGGAAAGTCAAGGACCTTTCCAAATTTTTTTTTTCCTTTCCAAATTTTTAAGGAACACTGATGTTAATTTGAGGCCTAAGATGCACCTAATTCAGACCATGATCTTTTCAATCACTTGCTAAGCATATGAAAGCTAGACAATGAAAACAAATTATAGAAGAATTGATGCCTTTGAGCTGTGGCGTTGGAGAAGAGTACTGAACATGTCATGGATTGCCAGAAGAATAAACATGTGTAATTTGGAGAAGGTGCAACCAAAGTGCTCCTTGGAGACAAAGGTGATAAAACTTGTCTCACATACTTTGTGCATATTGTAGGAGAGGCTATTACTTAAAAAGAAATGATGTGCTTGGAAAGGTGGTTGGTAGGTGAAAAAGATAAAGACCCTTAACAAAATGGATTGACACAGTGACTGCAGTAATGGGTTTGAATATGTCAGAGGTGGTGAGGATGACGAAGGATAGGACAGGGTTCATGTTTGTTGTTCGTAGGGTTACTAAGGGTCATATTTGACTTGACAACACCAAACAGTAACAATAAAGTAAGTGTTGAACTAGAAAATTTTATCCAGTTCTTATATATCTTAGAGTTTTTGCATTGGCTAGTTCTCTGCTTTTTCTTTTTAATTATGTTTGTCATTGAACTCTGTCAAGTTATTGTTTCTTTATTGTTTAATACTTCAATTTGGTATGAGTAGAAAAGAGTTAGCAAAATGCATTAGAATCCAGAGGACCTCACTAGAGTAATAACAATGAAGTGTCATCTACATGACACTGAGTTCTTGATCCTTATATGAAAATGCTTTGCATGTACAGTGAAACATACAAAAACGAAAACCTGTATAGGTGAGAAAACTGCCAGGGAAGGAAAACTCAAACCTCTTCTATTGAAAGGAGCAATAGAAAAATCAAAGGTAGAAAGCTTGTGAGATCCTGGAAAGCAAATCAGTCTCCTAGAGTTCCAACTCTCACAGATTTCACCATATTATATAATTTAATCTACTTAAACATCCGGTGGGATTATTTTACAGACAGTACAACCAAGGTTTAAGAGGTTAGGTAATTTTGCCTACATCTCACAAGTAGTATGTGACTAGAGCTAGAATTCTGTCACACATCTTCACATAGTGTGTTTCCAATTTTGTTGCAACTTTGAAAATAATGCCCTGTATCCAATATCAATGCTTGATAACATTAATAACATGAAACGTTGTCTGAATTTTCTCTTTTATTTCTTTGTTCTCTCTCAAAAGTCCCCAAAATCAGTGAGAGACTCTGGTGAGCTGCCCTTTCCTTTTGTTTATAAGAGGAAATGTGAACTTCATGGTTGTTCCACACATTCTTGCCACTTCCCTAAATCAAAGACAAAAGCATGGCTCTGATGCATGTTTTCATATCAAAAGGTCAATACCCACAGATCCTTCAGCTTGCCATGAGGAAACAGTGGGAAGAGAGCATTGTCATAAAAATACCAAGAATTGCAAAATAAATTTTTTTACAGTTTTGTGGGGGATGACATTTTTCAGCGTTCTGGCCCAAATAGAATATTATCAGAAATAACAATGCAGCAAAGCACTGAAGGTGTTTGGATTTGGTTTGTGTCAACACTGCACCCACGAATTGAAACTAAGGATTGATTATCAGCCTTCCCACCTCACCCCCCAATTTCTCCCACTCCCCTGGACTGCCCAACCCCAGTATCTCTCAAACAAAATAACACAATTGTTGCTAAAGACTATGTCTACACCCTAGAGCAAGGTGAAGAGTTAAGTCAATCCAAAAATGTCAAGTCAAAGAAAAACTATCTAGTGAAAAATTTACTTATTTATTTAGTGAAAAAATTATCTAGGGAAAGAGTTTAGAAACCTGAATTATCTGCTTATGTTCTTATCTTGGCTTTGCATGAACATAATGACTTTGTGTTTAGGTCATTTCATTTTCTAGTTACTTCTCAAACCTTTTAGTTACTAGTTAAATAGTTACATGCAAGTGGAAAAATTGGCAGGTCAAGTGCACCATCTCCTTTGTGAAAGAAATGTGTGGCAGCCTCTTTTGGAGATGACTTTGGCATTGGAAAACTTAAGGGCTTACTCTATTTCACAGGGTTACCATGAGTTCAAATCTATTTACTGGGCAAGTTTGGTTTGGCTTAGATCTCACTCATGTAAGAAGAGACAGTTTTCACATTACATATAGAGAGTAAGGCCGAGATCGAAGGTTTGGTGTTTTGGTCACTGCCAAGGCTAGGTTGCAGAATGCAAGCATTTCTCAGTGTTAACTGCACTTCAGGATCACTTGGTGAGCTTTTCTAAAAAGCACACTGAGAGTCCTCATTCCTTCTCAAGCCAATAAAGTCAGCATCTCTGGGGATGAGGCATAAGCAAGACTTTTTGGTGGAACCTACCCACAGCTGACCCTCCAGTGGGTCATCAGAGCCAGTAAATCATGTAAGAGGATCGTTTTCCTGCAGAGCAGCTGGTGTATTTGAACCATATCTCTTTGGGGTGGCAGCACAACTCCTTACCACTAGGCCCCCAGTTTTTGTTGATGTTGTGTACCATCAAGCTAGAACAAACTCTTTGCTGACCCTCCAGTAGGTTTTTGGAGCCAGTATATTTCACAGAAGATTGCCCATCTTTCTTCTCTAGAGCTCCTTAAAAGCGCCCTAGAGATTAAATAATAGTTATCTTTGAGAATAGATGGATTATCATGGTGGTGGTGGTAGGTATAACAAAGCCAAAGAATGCTACAATTCATTTGCCTCAATGGTCCACAGCATTTGACTTTTAAGAATATTGAAAATTGATGAGACAACTCATAGTACAAGCTTGTCTTTTCTGCATTTTTCACAAGCATTGTAGCCTCTCATATCAGTCTAAAAATAAAGAGCATGCCTTTCAGTTATCAAAGCTAGTTATAAAAGCAAATTCTTTTTTTTAATTATTAAATTTTATTCGTTTTAATGAACATTTACAGAGATTTTGGATTTTCATTCATTCATTGTTGCACTATTATAAAAGCAAATTCTAATGCACAAATGTACCTTTAGAAAGATCAAAACAAAAAATCTGTTCTTTTATAAGTATTGCTGATGAGAGAACAATATTTTAAAATTATACATGAATTACTTTCACAAAGTCTTTTGACTTTACACTTTGCTAACTGTTTACACAGGTAGAATGGTTTACCATACCTATTTAATCGTCTCATAGAAATTTAAGATGCTAACCAAAATGTTGACAGTTCAAATCTACCAGTTGCTCTGTAAGAGAAAGATGGGCAATCTCGGCCTGTAAAGACTTAGAACCTTGGATGCTCACTTAAGGATTGCTGTGAATCAGAATTCACTTGATGGCAGTGGGTAATGGATGGTAGTGGTTTTCATACATTCAAAATACAGAAAATTTGGTAAGATACGGATTAAACTATCATTAGGTGCCATCAAGTTGAGTGTGACTCATAGTGACCCTATGAATAACACATCTGAACCTTGTTCTATCCCGTGCTGTGCTCACCATCTCTGATTTACTCAAGCTCATGGTTACAGTCACCGTATCAATCCTCCTCCTTGAGGGTCTTCTTCTCTTTTGCTGATGCTTCACCTTTCCAAGTATGACAGCATATTCCAAGGACTGGTCCTCTCGAACAACATGCCCAAAGTATGTGAGATGAAGCCTCATCCTCCTCACCTCTAAAGAGACCCTGGTTACACTTTCTCCAAGACTTAATTGCTCTCTTAATAATTGATGGAATACTCAGTTCTTTTCTCCAACACCCCAACTCAAGGTATCAATTATTTGTCTTTTGCATATTTGTCTGCCATATAGCTTAAAGTCTGTTTAAACTAGCTGCCACCAAGAAAGCTCTAACTCAGTTGTATTGGAGAAGAACTATGCTCCACAGGGTTTCAGTGGCTGTTTCTTTATTTACTTTTTCTTTTAAGTAGATCTCAAGGCCTTGCTTGTTGAAACTGAAGAGGACTTGAAGCATTTGCTACAGAGGATCAAGGACTGTAGTCTGCAATATGGATTGAAGCTCAATACCAAGAAAACGAAGAGTCTCCCCACTGGACCAATTAGCAGTATCATGATAGAAGAGAGATTGAGATTGTTAACAATTTCAGCTTTCTCAGCTCCACAATGAATGCTCTTGGCACAAGCAGTCAGGAAATTAAAAGATTAATTGGGTTAGAAAACTGTGCTGTCAGGGACCTCTTGAGAGTGCTAAAGAGCAATAATGTTAGTTTAGAGACTGAGGTACACCTGATCCAGGCCATGGACTTTGCAATTATCTGTTACACATCAGAGAGCTGGACAATGAACAAAGAGGACAGAAGAAGAATTGATGCCTTTGAGTTGTGGTACTGGAGAAGTCTTGAACATTCCATGAACTGTCAAAGAGAACAAACAGGAGGCAAGTATTGTGAGGCTTTGTCTCACATACTTTGGGCATTTTGCCAGGAGGGACCAGTCCTTGGAGAAGGACATCATGCTTGGAAGGGTGGAGGAACAGTGCAGGAGAGGCAGACTCCAGATGAGATGGATTGACACAGATATATAAGGAAGGTAAGTATGTCAGAGACCACACAGATCTTCTCAGTGGCCTAAAACTATCAACCTTTTGATTAGTAGATAGTGTCTTGCCCATTTGCACCAAAGTTTCTCATTTAGTGAGTCAGGGGTAGGACCCAAAAGTTCACATTTCGATCATGTTCCCAATTGGTCCTGTTTATGCTCATCCTGGAACCACAGAAAACTGAGAAAAAGCTAGAACACCTCTCCCTAAATAGCTTTTCATATCACAAATGTATGAAGAATAAATATGAACACTTACTTTAAAACAATCAAAAGAATCTGAACAGTTGTCGACAAGTATATACAGTATTTCATTTTAATTAAAATTTCAAAGAAAAAAGAACATTTGAATGACAAATAATGGTTGAAACAAAACAAAATTAGAAATACATAGACAGAGTATCTTCTTAATAAAGAAAAAAAGATTCCGTATATTACCTTTTTAAGTATGCATTATAATCGTTCTATAAAACAGATAATATGATAATGAATATTTTCTAATTTTTTAACTGCTTTGAAACATAACATTTAACTGCTCAAAAATGAAAAATGGGAATTATCTGGCTAACTGGAAGGCTACCAGCCAATGAGGTGAAATTTGCTCAGTTGTTCCTTATATACGTAGCCTGCTTTCAAATTCAGCACAGTGAAATAGAGTGAGTGATGACAGGCCTGGTTTCTTTACTAAAACAATGTATAGTACATAATTCAGCTGAGAAAGTATTTCTTTGGAGGCTTGATATTTTAGACTGATTATCTGCATTGAAGTTCAAAGTCAAAAGAGACAGTTCAAGCTCAAGGAGCAAGGGAAACTGGGGTGCCCTAACATATGCCCTGTTGACTGGGGAGGTACAATGTTGACAGATAGTTTTTGTGAGAATCCATAAATTTAATTTTTATGCAAAATGTCATGAATTATAAATGTTGGAAACAAATTTGAATTTTAAAAACCCCAACATTATGTGGACCAAACAAAACTCTTGGGGACTTTATTTAGACCTGCTAATTTGTAAATGCTGGTAGTCAGGGATTAATTTAATTCAATTAATTACAAAACTCTGATTTTCCTCTAATGGGATGGTCCTCAATGTCTGATCCCAAATCATAGCAGCATCATTTAGCAACTTGTTAGAAATTAAAGTGATCCAGTGTACTCTAGACCTACCGAATTAAACAATGCTACAGGCAACTGCATGTTTTACAAGATTTACAGGTAATTCTGAAGCCCACTAAGGTTTGAGAACCACTACTTTATTTGAAGTAAACTTCAGGTCAAGCCCCTCAAATCAGTACAGATCTACTAGGCTGCTTAGGTAATGAGCTTCTTCTTATCAGGATCTCAGAGGCAGAGCTCTGTGGTTATGTGATATTCCAGATGGTGCTGGTTATTATTACACCACTGATAAATACTTTGACGTGTCCCCTTAAAAAAAAAAGTATCATTCCAAAGTAATATGGAGAATCTCAACTAAAGAAAGCTGTCAGTTTAGGGATTAGTATCCCTAAAAGTCTATTTACTCATTCTTTAGATACTGTGGTTGGAATCAGCTGAAACCATTCTTTCATTTCCTCTCTCACCCACATTTGCAGTATTTTTAGAGCAGCCCTAACAGTTTTGGAGGATCTGTGTGAGTTTAGATGATAGTAGGGCTTTAAACCAGTTCTTCCTGGTTCAGTCATGGCTCATGACAAACAAGATTTGGCAGAATGTGAGTGCCTTGAATAATAACCAGAATGGGGGAAATTGCAAATTGATGCCCTACTAGAAACTTGATCTCCTACTTAGAAAATAAAGGCAGCTTATGTATTGCATAGTAATCAAATCTCTTTCCCTTAAAGGCCAAAACCCAGTGAGATTCTACTCAAAAAGAACAGCAAACTGTGTGGCTTTACATATGTGTCACTCTACAACCCTGACAATAATCCACCCTTCTGCCTCAAGTTCCTGAAAAGGTTCACTCTGCCTCTTCTGAAGTCTCCTCTTCTAGGGCTTCACGGGAAATTTCTCCTGTACTAGTTGTTCTTCCAGCCACAATCCCAGTATTGCTTCCTCAATCTTTACTAAACCAGTTTGAACTAGTTCAAAGATCCGGATAACAGATCCTTCCAGCTGCTTGCTAATGGGAAAATGTCTTCAAATATGAAAATGAGAATTAGGATATGCCTCCAGGAGGGCTCAAAGCAAGAAGAATTCAGTCTTAAATTAATATACTTCCCATTATTCAGATGTGTGGTACCAAATACCAACATTTCAACTGAGGACACAGTTTTCATCCATATATTTGACATACATTGTTAAAGAGGTGCATAGAAAAACATAGGAAACAGTTTCTGGCACTAAAGACTGTTTCTTGAAACACTGTTTTTCTCAGGACTTGTACCAAGTGATCTCCGAGAGCCTTTCAGCTCTGAAAACATTTTGCGATATTAAAGGCTTAGTGTCATGCAAACTATGAGTCTTAACTGAAGCTCCTTCCTTTAGTGGTTTGGCTATCTGTGTACTCACATGCATTCCATTTAAGTCACATGGCATGAATTAATTTACTTAAACTTTTATGGTAATACTTAGGCATTTATATATTGCTTTTCATCTTCAAAGCACTTAACATACTTGTGAATCCTCCCAGCACAACACTTTGAGGTAGCTAAATATTATCCAAAGCAGAAGGGGAAACAGAGAGAGACAAGAGATACACAAAGAGAGACAGAAAGGAAAGGGGAAGAGAGAGAAGAAAAACACTGAGAGTGACAGAGAAAGAGAGATATAGAAAGGGAATTTTATTACTTGCCTCAAGTTAAAAGGAAAAGAATAAAAAGCCAAAGTCAGAATAAAAACTGGTTCATATGAGACTTTGATATCAAACCTTCCTTCCTTCAAATGTTTTAGGATTAAGTTGAACATCTTCCAGTTCTACCACAGTATTTTCTTTATTATTTATAGGAGGAAGGCATTTTAGTGTTGTCTTGTCCTTAAAAATGGAATCCCAATCTTGCATGAACACAGTACTCAGGTCATAAAGTCTAAGTGATGGACTGATGGATCTTTTTTATTTTAAGTTGATCTAATCCGAACTAGAATATAGCCTTTAAAAAGAAATATATTTATTATAAAAGAGTTGTTTCTACTGCAAGAAAGTTAATTCAAGTAATGCATGGTTTTGAAAGCTTACTAGCAGGTTTATTGTTATTAAATTGTAGCTGATGTTATTATTGTTGTTGTATACCATTGGGTTAGAACCGACCCATAACTGAGTCTGCAGAAGATTGGTCGAGGATCAAATCATACTGGAGGAGATTGTCCATCTTTCTCTTGTGGAGCAGTTGGTAGATTCGAACCATGTGTCTTTGGGTTGCCAGGAAACCTCCTTACCACAATCCCAGAACATTTATCTGTGTTTATATGAAAGTTTTATCTAGCCCAAGAAGCTGTTGTCCAAACAGAGCAAACCATCTGCATGGTTCAAAATCCAGAAGGATGTGTGTTAGAGCTATATCTTTTCTCCATACCTGTTCAATCTGTATACTGAACAAATTATTTGAGAAGCTGGGCTCTGTAAAGAAGAACATGGCATCAGAATTGGGGAAGACTCATCAACAATCTGTATTATGCAGATGACACACTTTACTAGCTGAAAGTGAAGACGACTTGAAACACTTGCTGCAGATGATCAAGAACTACAGCCTTTAACACAGATTATTTCTCAAAATTAACAAAATAAAAATCATTACCACTGGATCAATAGGCAACATCATGATAGATGGAAAACATATTAAAGTCATTGATGATTTTACCTTACTTGTGTCTACAATCAACACCCTTGGGTCTAGCAGTCAGGGAATCAAAGGATATGTTATATTGGGGAAAATCAACTTGGAAGGGCCTCTCCAAAGTGCTATGGGAAGTAATGTCATTTTTAAGGCTAAGACCTAATCCAAGTCATAGTCTTTTCAATTATTTCCTATGCATCTGAAAGTTGGATGATGGTTAGGGATGACAGAAAAGAAATCAATACCTTTAAGTTGTGATGTTGAAATAGTACTGAATACCTACGAAACGTCAAAAGAGTAAACATATGTCTTGGAGAAAATGCAACCAGGGTGCTTCTTAGAGCAAAATGGTAGTCCTACATAGTCTCTGCAGCTTATCAGAAGGAAATATTTTTTAAAGAAATGGGCAACAGATGTTGAACTTTGGTAACCTTTTCTCTTTAATGAAAATGTAACTTTGAATAGGATTTATATGCAGAACCCAAATAATGAAATTACTGCTTAAATGCATAAAGATTAGCTTGAGAATACATAACACTGACACTGAAGTAATATGAAGGAATGCCTAGGAGTAAAGGGTGATGGGTAAGGAAAAAAAAGCCAGATCTTTGGAGAAGACATGTGGCAATTGTGTAATAAGGTCACGTGGGAAGTATCTATCTATTGAGCCTGAGTCTTCCAGATGTTCAAAAACCAGCAGATGAAGGCAATGGGATAAATGTCTAATATACTTATATGGAGTGGCATCAGGATTGGTGGAAGAGCTGTTAACAATCTGTGTTATGCAGATGGCACAACCCTGCTCGCCAAAACTGCGGAGGACCTCATGCACTTGCTGCAGAGGGTCAAGGACTGCAGCCTTCAGTATGGACTGAGGCTCAATGTCAAGAAGACAAAGATTCTCACCACTGGGCCAACTGGTAGCATCAGGATGGATGGTGAAGAGATTGAGATTGTTCACAGCTTCAGTTTGCTTGGCTCCACGGTCAACACTCTTGGCACCAGCAGTCAGGAAACAAAAAATGTATCGTGATGGGAAAGTCTGCTTTTAGGAACCTCTCTAAGGTACTCAAGAGCAACAGTGTCTCTCTGGAGACTAAGGTGCGCCTGATACACGCCATGGTCTTTGCAATCACTTGTTATGCATCAGAGAGTTGGACAATGACTAGGGAGGACAGAAGGAGAGTGAATGCTTTTGAGCTGTGGTGCTGGAGAAGAGTATTGAATGTACCATGGACTGCCAAGAAAACAAACAGATTAATCCAAGAGAGGGTTAAACCAGGCTACTCCTTGGAGGCAAGGATTCTGGGGCTTCGTCTGACATACTTTGGACATGTTGTAAGGAGAGACAGGTCCTTGGAGAGGGACATCATGCTTGATAGGGTGGAGGGACAGTGCAGGAAGGGAAGACCCTCTATGAGGTGGATTGATTCAGTGACTGGGGTAAACAGGATGGGTGCGTCAGAGGCCATGCGATTGGCACAGGATAGAGCAGGATTTAGGGCTGTTGTACATAGGGTCACTATGAGTTGCAAACAACTCGACGGCACATAATAACAACAACAACATATTTATATGAATGATTATATTTTTCTAAATTAAAGGTCTTCTACCAGAATTCTATGCCTTTTACTTTAAACTGTTTAGAAGAGAAAGAAGGGGTATGGAAGAAGGAGGTGGAAACCACTAGTACAGCAGAGGTGAGTGGGGAGTGGGGAGTGAAGAAATAGGTCAGGTGCAATGGAGAAATTGAGACAGGCAGATAAAAGTAATATATCCACGTTGTTGTTGTTGTGGATTACCATTGAGTCGAGAATGACTCATAGTGACCCTACGAACAAAAGGCCTGAAGCCTTTCTATCATTGCACATTTCTTAAAGTTCATAGAGTTTCTGGAGGCATGATGTTTAGGAAGTGGATGCCACTCCAGCTTCTAAAATATATCAATAGTTACTAATTATATAAAACACAATATACTGAAATGATTGTCTAAAACAAAATGTACATGAATGAAACAAGATATATGAAAAAAAGTGAATGACATTTCAATAATTAATTTTTGAAAATCAAATTAAAACAAAAATTGGTTCAGATTACATTATTCCTCCCCTCAAATGCTTGAATCCAAGAATTAATTTCTTTGTATACCCCAGCTCAGTCTATTATAATTTTGGAAGTGTCTCATGGTCATAAAAGTTTATGAAATGGCTGCTTAAGCTATAACTACATGCAAAGTTTTATGTTGTGGTAAAAAACAAACTAAAACAACCATGGAAGTTGTTTATTAGTATTTAATGATTGGCTAAGAAAATGTAGCTTTGCCTAACTGTGTTTGCAAGTTGTCCACTCTTCTTTGGGCAAATATTTCATATTGCCTGCCCTGGGACTTGTTATACTTGCTTTCAATGCTCTGTTGTGAAAACATGTATTTGTCTTTGAAAATATTTTCCCATTTATAGGATCTCCATATTTTATTTCCCCAGACTACTATAATTTGCTGTTGGATGGCAAAGGAGGTGCTCAGAGAGTGGCCTCTTGTTTTTCTGCGGAGCTGATCCTGGAATCCACACTCCCATGAGGTCCCTGATGGAGAGGATGCCTTGTGCTTATCTTGTAAGTTTGAAGTTTGATGTTATCTTAAAATTTGATTATTTTGGTTGTTATAGACTTGAGAGCTCTTTCAAATTACTAAGTCTCATGCTAATTTACTTGTTAAAGATTGTTTTCTAGGCATAGGACATTTATTAATAATTTGTAGCAGGAAATAGAAAATGAACTACTCTAGAAATTCCCATTTCTCAAGGCATACTACTAGGTCAACAAACAGAAGGTGCTTTGGAAGAACAAAGGAAGCTGGTGAAAATTGTAGATTATTTCATCTAGATAGAGGCTGAGCCAGGAGAATTGTCTTTTCTTTCAGTGACAAGGAGCTCAGGTGATTTAGTCCTTAAGTTAAGAACTACACTGCTAACCCACAGGCCCCATTTTTCTGGTAGTTCAAATCCACCAACAGCTCCACAGGACGAAGATGGGCTATCTTATCTCCTCCAGTGCTGTTTACAGCTTCAGAAACCCTCTGGAGGGTCAGTTAGTTATGAGTTGGTTCCAACTCCACAATATGACTTTGACATTAGCAGTGACTGCATCATGCATAGTCCTTAAGAAGTCTTTGAACTTTATAATGTCAAAATAATGCTTACTTATTTTTACCTGCAACACAACATTTCATTTTCAGGATTTTGCAGCTATCCAGTTGGAACTATTTTTTTCATTTTAACAACTTAATCCAGTCTGCTGGGGCTTTGAACAGCTTATTCAGGTTCTCTGGATGATCACCTGGGGAAACCTAAAATTTATCTTGAGATCTTGTTAAAATGTGAATTCTGGGTCAGCAGTACCTGGGATGGAAAGGCACCTTTTCAGAAATGAACAGGTTCAAACCTTGCATTCTGCTTTGTGTTTTGACTCTCTATATATCTTATTTGTAGTATTAAATTTAAAGGGTTTAAAAAAAATTTT
>NW_006399752.1:21217940-21227637 GCF_000299155.1 Elephantulus edwardii
GATATCAGTCCCATTTTACAGCAGTGGCACCATACAGTATTTGTCCTTTTGTGACTGAGATATTTCACTCAGCATAATGTTCTCTGGGGTCACCCATTTTGAATAACATTGCATGAGTTCCTTGTTTTTTTCAATGCAGTGTAGTATTCCATTGTGTGAATATACCACAGCTTCTCTATCTGTTCACTTGTTGATCTGCACCTGGGTTGTTTCCAACTCCTTGCTATTGTGAACAGAGCTGCGGTAAACATGGGTGTGCATATATCTGCTTGGATGTCAGTTATAGTCTCTTTGGGGTATATTCCCAGCAGTGGAATTGCTGGGTCAAATGGTATCTCTATTTGCAACTTTTTGAGAAAGTGCCATACCGCCTTCCGCAGTGTTTGTACCATTTTTTACACTTCCACCAACAGTGAATAAGTGTTCCAGTTTCTCCACAACCTTGGTAGCATTTGTTGCTTGCTTAAATTTAAAGTTCTATAGGCAAGAACAATATTCTAGAAATCCTTCTTTTATCTTTTTGTGCCTATAATATTGCCTTTCATTTAATCCTTGCCTCCAAGGAGCAGCTTGGCTTCACCCTCTACAGGACAAACTTGTTTGTTCTCCTAGCAGTCCATGATATATTCAATACTCTTCTCCAGAACCACAGCTCAAAGGCATAAATTCTCCTTCTATCATCCCTAGTCATTGTCCAGCTCTCTGATGCATAGCAAATGATTGCAAAGACCATGGCCTGTATCAGGCACACCTTAGTCTCCAGACTGCCATCATTGCTCTTCAGGACTTTGGAGAGGTCTCTGACAGCATACTTTCCAAACGCAATTCATCTTTTGATTTCTTGGCTACTGGTACCAAGAGTGTTGATTGTAGAGTCAAGAAAACGAAAGCTGTGAACAATCTCAATATCTTCACAATCCATCATGATGTTGCCAACTGGCCCAGTGGTGAGAATCTTTGTCTTCTTGACATTGAGCCTCAATCCATATTGAAGGCTGCAGTCCTTGACTTTTTCCAGCAAGCGCTTCAGGTCCTCCTCACTTTCAGGAAGAAGGGTTGTGCCATCTGCTTAACACAAATTGTTTATTAATCTTCTTCCAATCCTGATGTCACATTTCTCTTCAAAGAATCTAGCTTCCTTTGAGCTGTGGTGCTGGAGAAGAGTGTTGAATATACCATGGACTGCTACGAGAACAAACATGTTTGTCCTGGAGAAGGTGAAGCCAGAATGCTCCTTAGAGTCAAGGATTCTGAAGCTTCGTCTGACATACTTTGGTCATATTGCAAGGAGGAACTGGTCCTTGGAGAGAGACATCATGTTTGGGAGAGTGTAGGGACAGCACAGGAGAGGAAGACCCTCGATGAGATGGATTAATTCTGTGAGTGGAGTGGTGGGAATAAGTGTGTTTGAGACAGTGAGTTTGGCACAGGATAGAACGGCATTTAGAGCACTTGTACATAGGGTCACTATGAGTCGCAAGCGACTCAATGGCACATAACAACAAAACAACAACATATAGTTTGAAAAGATATGGAGATAGGACATCCTTGGTGCACATCCTTCTCAATTTTGAACCATGCAGTATTTCCTTGCTCTGTTCTGATGACTGCTTCCTAGTCCAAGTGTAGGTTTCACATAAGCACAAATATATATATATAATTCTATTTACTATTACTCTATGCAACTGATATTTATCACTGGGCCCTCATTTTTCTTCCCTGTCAAGAACTACAAAGTTCTTGAATAGTAATTCTGACTAGAAAAGAAAAAATCCTTATTGTAAAAATTCTTTCCTGTAAAAAAAAACCCCTTACTTGTTAAAAAGACATGTCCCTGGATAAAGTAAATGGTTTATGCACTTGATCGTACCCAGAAGTTGGAAGTTTGAGTTTTCCTAGAGGTCCCTCAAAGGAGAGACCTGGTGATCTACTTCCCAAGAATCAGTCATTGGAAACCCTACAGAGCACAGTTCTCTGGTTTACACAGAGTCTCTGTGAGTGAGATACCTCAAAGGCATCTAGTTTACTGGTAGAACACAAAACATTTTAAACCAGGGATCCAAAATGTCCAAAGAAACACACCTGATCTGGCGAGGTAGTCTGTGAGGAATTGTGCTATTAACCTAAAGGTGAGACTCACCTGGCAGTTTGAATCTACCAGTTTCACTTTGGGAGAAAGATGAGCAATCTCCTCATGTTTGACTTACAGCTTTCAACATGGGTTACATTTCAACATCAAGGAAAGAGACATTCTCCCTGCTGGGCCAAAAGACAACATCATGATACATGGGGAAAAGATCAAAACTATCAACTACTTCATCTTACTTGGATCTATAATCAGTACACTTGGTAATAGCAAGCAGGAGATGAGGAGATGTATTTCATTGGGAAAGTCTTCAGTCAAGGACCTCTCCAAATTATTGAGTAGCAATGATGTGACTTTGAGGACTAAGGCATGCCTGATTCAAGCCATGGTCTTACTAATCACTTTCTAAAATAAAAAAAAAAAAACAAAATTATGCTTTTGACCTATGATATTGGAGAGAAATACTGAAGATCCCAAGGACAAAAGAACAAAGAGGTATGTCTTAGAGAAGGTGCAGTCAGAATGCTCCTTGGAGGCAAAGATGATGACACTTCATCTCACTTACTTTGGGCATATTGCTAAGACAGGCTGCTCCTTGGAGAAGAACATCATGCCTAAGAAGGTAGAAGGATGGCAAGATAGAAGAACATCCTCCACTGGGGGATTTACAGCAATAGGCTCAATGTGTCAGAGATTGTGAAGATGGTACAGGACAAGACAGCATTCATAGAGTCTGTATGTGTTGTACTTGATTCAATGGCATGTAAAAAAATCCAACCACCACAAGAAGACAAAGAATCTCCGTCCACTGCTGGAGAATCTCAGCAGTAAGTCAGTTCCACCTTGACAACAATGAGTTTGAAGATTTTTAGTAGGAAATCAATGAGCAGAACAGAGTAATCAAAAGGATTGTCCATCCACTTCCAAAATATGAACAGTTCTTTGAAAATTCTATGTACAAAAGAGTACACTTAGATATGGCAACTGAGACTGAGGCCTCAAATTTGGAAACACAAAGGAGAAGAAACAGTTGGAAGCAGAAAGTAATGATTGGAATGTGGAATATGAGAAGCATGAATGTAGGAAAATTGGAAATCTCTAAGAAAGAAATGGAATGCTTAAATATTGGCATATTTGTTATTGGTAAAATGAAATGGATTGGCATGGGACATTTTGAATCAGACAATCATATGATCTACTATGCTGGAGGTGAAAAGGTGAGAAAAAATGGGGTGGCTTTCATAATACAAAAGTCCATTTCTAGGTCTTCCTTGAAACACAATGTTGTGAGTGACAGGATAAAATCCATATGCCTACAAGGAAGACTTTTTAATGCCACTATCATTCAAATTTATATACCAACAACCAGAGCCAAAGAGGAGGAAATTGATGATTTTTACCAACTTTTGCAGTAAGAAATTGATTGAACATGCAACCAAGACTTCAACCTTCATGAAGTCTCCATTGCTGGTAGAATAAAGTTAACTGTTCACTTCCCCCCAAAAAGGGGGACTCGAATGCAAAGTTGGGAACCAGGGAGTAGGATCAGTAGTCAGAAAACAGGAACTTGGTGACAGAAATGAAGCTAGGATAGAAGGCTAGAATCCTGCACAATCAATGATATGTTCATTGTGAATACCTTTTATAAGAACCATAATGCAGGCTATACACACGGATTTCACGTGATGGTATGCATAGGAATCAAATCAATTACATCTGTGGAAGAAGTTGCTGGAGAAGTTCAATATCAGCGTTGAAAACTAGGTCAGGTGCTGATTGCAGAACAGATCATCATCTACTCATATGCAGTTCAAACTAAAGCTAAAAAAGGATAAATCAAATCCATAGGAACCAAAATTTGACCTTGAGTCTATCCTACCTGAATTTGAAAACCAACCTAAGAACAGGTTTAAGGCCTTGAACACTAATGAACGTAGACCAGATAAGCTTTGGGGGGATATTAAGAATATCATCCACAGAGAATGCAAAGTCATTAAAAAAACAGAGAAAGAAGACCAAAACACATGTCAGGAGAGATTTTGAATCTTGCACTAGAGCACCAAGAAGCCAAAGCAAAGGGAAGAAATCAAGAAGTTAAAGTGGGGAACAGAAAATTTCAAAGGGCAACTCCAGAAGACAAAGCAAAGTTATTATAATGAAATGTGCAAGGATTTGGAGTCAGAAAATCAAAAGGTTTGAACTTGCTTGGCATTTCTTTTTGCTTTTAATAAAGTTTTATTCTAATAGATTTTTATTTATTCATTGTAGCATATTTTACCCCTCTCCCTCCTTTTCCACTACCCCATTTGACTTTTTTTAAAAAGAAAAATATTCACTCATTGTTGCACAATTATCTACTTCCTCCAACCCCCAGTCCTCTTTGTAATGTTGTACCTCTTATTCTGAGCTATTGTCATACATATAATGCCTAATCATATCTTCCTCTTAAACAGTTCTTTCCTTCATCTGTTCTTTTTAAAAAAAATTTAAAAATTATTCTAGTTTATTTACAAAATTAAAATATATTGTTTTTCACACCATTTCCTTCCCCTTTTCCTCACCCTCCACCCATCAAATTATGTGGTCCCATAGTTAATTCCATCCCTGACATTCTCACCCCTCTGCTTCCACCCTCCCCCCCCCACCTTGGGTCCTCTTGCTCATTCTACAATAATGGTTTTATACGTTATTTGTCCTTATGAGACAGTTATTTCACTCAGCATAATGCTCTCCAGTCCTTCCCAAGATAGGTAAAGTTAAAGATCAGGAAAGGAGCACATCAGAGATGTGTCCTGTCTCCATAACTTTTCAATCTATAAGCAGAACAGATAATTTGAAAGACTGGACTTTATGAAGAGGAATGTAGCATCAGAATTGGAGGAAGACTCATCAATGATCTATGTTATGCAAATGACACAATCTTGCTTGCTGAAACTGAGGAGGACCTGAAGTGCTTGCTGCAGAAGGTCAAGGACTGTAGTCTTCAATAAGGATTGAAGCTCAACATCAAGAAGACAGAGATTCTGACCATTGAGCCAATTGGCAGTACCATTATTGAGGGAGAAGAGATTGAGGTTGTTACAGTTACTGCTTATTTGGCTCCATAATAAAAATCTTGGCACCAGCAGTCAGGAAATCAAAAGACACTGGTAAAACCTGCTGTCAGGGACCTCTTCATGGTACTGAGAAGCAACAATGTCAGTCTAGAAACTAAAGTGCTATGGTCTTTGCAATTACTTGCTATGCATCAGAAAGCTGGACAATGACTAAGGAGGACAGAAAAAGAATTGATACCCTTGAGTTGTGGAGCTAGAAAAGAGTCTTGGACATACCGTGTACTACCAAGGAAACAAAGATTTCTGTATTAGAGGTGAAACCAATATACTCCTTGGAGGTTAGGATTTCAAAGCTCCATCTCATGTATTTTGGGCACATGGCCAGGAGGGATTGATCCTTGGAGAAGAACACCATGCTTGGAAGGGTGGAGGGGCAGTGCAGGAGAGAAAGACCCCAGATGAGATGGATTGATTCAGTAACTAGGGCAATGAGGGTAGGTGGTTGGAGTTAGTGAGACTGGCTCAGAACAGGGCAGAGCTGTTGTATGTAGGGTCACTATGAGTTGCAAGTGACTCAATGGCACATAACAATAACGGTAGGAAAACATGAAATGTGAAACAATAGATTAGAAATAGATTATCTAATGTTGTTTAGAAATAGGTTATCTAATGTTATTGTTGGAGACAGGACACATCCCTGGCGTACACCCTTCCCAATTTTGAACCATGCAGTGTTGCACTGCTCTGTTCTGACTACTGCATCTTGGTCCAAGTATAGGTTTCACATTAGCATGATTAAATGTTCTGGGATTCCCATTCTTCCCAGAGTCAGCCACAGCTTGTTATGATCCACGCAGTCAAGTGCTTTTGCATAGTCAATGAAACACAGATAGACATTCTTCTGGTATTCTCTGCTTTCAGCTAAGATCCATCTAACCATCAGCAACAATATCCCTAGTACCACGACCCCTTCTAAACCCAGCCTGGACTTCTGGCAGTTCTCTGCTGATGTACTGTTCCAGTCGTTTTTGGATAATTTTCAGTAGAATTTTGCTTGCATGTGAAATCAATGATATTATTCTGTATGCAGAGCAGATTATCCGAGAGGCAGGGCTCTATGAGGAGAAGCGTGGCGTTAGGATTGGTGGACGATCTATCAACAATCTGCGTTATGCAGATGACACAACCCTGCTCGCTGTAAATGAGGAGGACCTCATGCACTTACTGCAGAGGGTCAAGGACTGCAGCCTTCAATATGGACTAAGGCTCAATGTCCAGAAGACAAAAATTCTCACCACTGGACCAATCGGTAGCATCAGGATGGATGGTGAAGAGATTGAGATTGTTCACAGCTTCAGTTTGCTCGGCTCCACGGTCAACACTCTTGGCACTAGTAGCCAGGAAATCAAAAAATGTATTGCGATGGTAAAGTCTGCGGTTAGGGACCTCTCTAAAGTACTCAAAAGCAACAGTGTCTCTCTGGAGACTAAGGTGCACCTGATACAGGCCATGGTTTTTGCAATCACTTGTTATGCATCAGAGAGTTGGGCAATGACTAGGGAGGATAGAAGAAGAATTGACGCCTTTGAGCTGTGGTGCTGGAGAAGAGTACTGAATGTACCATGGACTGCCAAGAAAACAAATAGATTCATCCTAGAGAGGGTTAAACCAGACTGCTCCTTGGAGGCAAGGATTCTGGGGCTTCGCCTGACATACTTTGGACATGTTGTAAGGAGAGACAGGTCTTTGGAGAGGGACATCATGCTGGGCAGAGTGGAAGGACAGCGCAGGAGGGGAAGACCCTCTATGAGGTGGATTGATTCAGTGACTGGGGTAATCAGGATGGATGTGTCAGAGGCAGTGAGATTGGCACAGGATAGAGCAGGGTTTAGGGCTGTTGTACATAGGGTGGCTATGAGTCGCAAGCGACTAGACGGCACATAACAACAACAACAACAACAATGTTGTTGTTAAATGTCACAAGTCAATTGTGACTCATAGCAACCTTATGAACAGCAGATCTTGCCCTATCCTATGCTATCCTAAAGATCTCTGCCAGATTCAAGCCCATTGCGGTTTTCACTGTGTCAGTCCATCTTGTTGAGGGTCTTCTTTTTTCCTCTCTTTTGGTTTAAAATTAGGAAGGGGTTACATCAGAGTTGTATTTTCTCTCCATACCTGTTCAATCTGTATGCTGAGCAAATTATTTGAGAAATTGGACTCTATGTAGAAGAACGAGACATTAGGATTGGAGGGAGACTCATCAAAAACCTGCTTTATCCAAGTGACATAACCTTGCTACTGAAAGTGAGGAGGACTTGAATCACTTGTTGCAGAAGATCAAGGAATGCAGCTATCAGTATGGATTGCATCTCAATGTCAAGAAGACAAAGACTGCTATTACTAGACTGATAGGGAACATCAAGATAGATGGGAAAAGATTGAAATTGTCTATAACTTCTTCTTACTTGGATCCACAATTAACACCCTTGTTACCAGCAATCAGAAAATCAGGAGACATATTGCATTGGTCAAATCAGCAGTTAGGGACTTTTCCAAATTTTTGAGGACTTATGTCAGTTTTAGGACTAAGGTGCATCTGATTCAGGCCATGGTCTTTCTGATTACTTGCTATGTGTCTGAGAACTGGACAATGAATAAGGATGTCAGAAAAAGAATTGGTGCCTTTAAACTGTGGTGTTGGAGAAGAGCACTGAACATCTCATTGACTTCCAAAAGAACAAATGAATATGTCTTGGAAAGCATGCAGCCAGAGTACTCTTTGGAGGCAAAGATGAGGAGTCTTTGCCTCATATACTTTGGGCATATTGCTAGGAGGTGCTATTTCTTGGAGAGGTACATGATGCTAGGAAAAGTGAAGGGTCAGCAAAGGAGAGAAAGACCCTCAACCAGAAGGACTGGCATGGTGACTGCCACCATGGGCTCTAATGTGTCAGGACGTGTGAGGACGGCATACGATAGGACAGGGTTTAGATCTGTTGTTCACAGGGTCACTATGGATCATACTCGACTTGAAGGCACAAAAACAACAACCACCACCACCTTTCCCATCATGAGCTCTCTGTCTCCAAGAACTGGTTCCAAAACATAAATACAAGATACCAGTATATGATGCTCCCAGGTTACAAACAAGATCTTCTCCAATGTCTTTAAAGTCAAATCTGTAAGTCAGTCTGAATAGGTGCATATGGTCCTTGTTCAACCTTATTTTAGGGTGAGAAAAGGCTTAAAACTTTCTCAGTCATTATGAACGGTACGTATAACAAGTGGATGTTATTGTGATGAAGAGTCAGTTGATTCAGTCATTTCAAAGGACAAATTTATAGAATGTTAAAGAACACATACTAGTTGTCTATAATTTTCAGTTTTTTAATATGGAGACTGCTTATATTTCCTCACATAGGGTGCGATACATATCAGAATACCAACATACAAATTTCTATGTTTCCTCAAATTCTTCTCACCTACTTACTCTAAGAGGGTGTCAGAGTGTTCAGGGCTCATAGATTGCAAATGTGTTAGAACATGTTTCACTGGGATTTTGCTTGGCAGCACTTTGAGATGCAGGATCGATTTAGTCCACACTATTTCCCTAGAGTGCGTTTTAAAAAGGAGGTAATGAATAAAATTGTCTAAGTCTCTACCTATATTAGCGTTAAGTCGACTTTGGAAACAAATTTAATTCACATACCTGCCTAATGCTGTTTAACTCCACTGACCCTTTAAATTATCTCTTCTTTTTGTATTATAATTTTTTAATAGGTAATACAACTTTACAGTTCAAAATCCAAAAGGTATTAAAAATTCTTAAGAACTAAGTCTCTAATCATTATTCCTAATCTGCTTCATCTTGCCATTCCCTTCTTTTCCATTAAGCAATATTTTTGGCTATATTTTCATATTCATTCATAGTTTCCTCGGATTTATATCACTATAGAGAAATGGATTGTAAAAATCCTAATTACTGTAAACAGTCCTCTACTACTGTATATATTTAGGAGTTTTCACTGCTTTTATCTTATATTGACTTAATGAGTAAATTTGCAAATTATACAAATGGTATCTTAAAATAGAAAAATATATCTGTAACAATAAATCCTCCAAAGTGGAATGGCAGGACCATTTCTGTATGCTTGAATTGATTTATTAATACTGTCAACTCATAACAGTGGTTATAATTTATACAATTATGAGCAAAATATATTCACAGTATCCTAGACAGAATAACAGTATCTCAGTGTAAGTTTAATTGCATCATTCTTGTCATGAATGAGGCTAGTGTCTATTTATATGTTTAAAAATAATTTCTGTTTCTAGTTTGTGAGCTGTCTGTTTATATGCTTTGTCCACTTTTATACCAGCGATTGATTTTGTTAGTATGGATTTTTAGGAACTCTTTATACTTTAAGAAAATTAATCCTGTGATATTTCAATTAAATAAATGAATATATGAAAGACTTTAATAGTCCAGTGTAGAGACAAAACCAGATCAGCCGGAAGTGAATATAGAATATAGAATATAGAATATAGAATA
>NW_006399752.1:21227737-21233548 GCF_000299155.1 Elephantulus edwardii
AATATAGAATATAGAATAATGACAATGCTATATACAGATCAAATGGGATATGAATGTCACCAGGAACGCATGCTCAGTGGATGATTCTAGTTGAAGTGGGAGAGTTTATTGAGCATATAGAATTTTTTTACATTACTTTAGAAGAGAAATGGTTAAGGGAACAAAAAACAGAGGCACAAAGGGGCTTGTTAACAGAATGAGCTTCTTGAGGTTTAAGAACAGTTTCATTAGAGAGGACACAAAACAGGTATGAGATGTTGACAGTATTTGCCATCACTTTTAAAGGCCTACTTAGGGAAACCAAGTGTGAAAAAGCCCATATGTTCCTAAGATAAGACTGTACAATGTGACTTGTTACTAGAATCCTATATCTCACTCAAGATAACAGGCACTTGAAGATGACCAGGCCAACAAGAAGAGATGAAAAAGAGCAGTCACTTTATGCAATCACCAATTCTTCACCAGCCAGGCCACATCAGGAAGCTTGGCTTCAGGGCAGTGTGGTCAGTAGAGACTATAAGGGGTGAAAGAGTTTTATAGATTATAACTGGTCTGGGAGTTATAAGTCCAAATTAATTCAGCAGAACTGTAGTCATGGAGTAAATTGCTTTTGGGGGTGTTCTAAATTTTACAGTATAATATTGACCATTTATAGTACTCTAAAAATAGGGAGAAAATATTGTTTGTCAAAAGAAACAAAATGTAATCTGGTAATTCTAATTAGCATACCTACCTGTGTAAATTTGAACAAGCCACTTATCCTTTTGCACCAAATATTCTTAGCTTCATGTGTTTGAAATGATTTAGCTTTGCTCTAATAATGAAAAACTATAAAACTTATGTGGTTTACAACACACAAGAATAATATCAAAGAATAAAGATAAGCTTCATATGGGAAAATGAGTTAAATGTGTATCTACTCCAAGCATCACCTTCATCCTGGGATCCATACTGAGAAGGTATCTTTCCCTGAAACATGTGAACTTTTAACAGAAGGGCAGGGGTAAGGATATTGGAGAAAATAATATGATGACTGTTCAAACTTCTACTTGGTCATTCCATAGGTATACAAAGTTCACTCACACCTTAGCTGGTGGCCAGACTTTAAACACATTACCATGACCAATGTCAACAGATTGGAACCATAAACTACTTTTATAAGAGACATTGCATATTGCATAGAAAGAGGTGGGACTCATTAATCTTTTTATGGGAAAGGGAGTGAATATTTCAGATGTTAAATCCACTCTAGTTTTAATCAAACTTTGACGGCTTCTTGAATTGAAACAAGCTATTTTCTCTGTGCTTAGTTGTTAAAAGATTGTTAGGGAACATCAGATCGTCTACTACAGTGCATAGCAACCCTCTGGACATTCTGAACCTTGCCTTTTCATTCTCCATCCTCATCATGTCTGATACACTTGAGCCCATTTTACAATCACTGTGCAAAGCTGTTGGGCTCTGACCCTCTGCCTTCCCTGGCAACAGATCTTTTCCCATTGATTTGCTCCTTCTGACAACATTCTCAGAGTATGTCAGATGAAGTTTCACCATCTGGGCCTCTAAGGAGCATATTGTTAGCACTTCCTCCAAGATAGAATTTTTTATTTATTTTTTTTTATTTCGGTCCTTGCTAAATGAAGTCTGGTTTAATAATCTCTATTGTCATTTTTGTTATAAAGGTCTATTTATTTGGGGAAATAAATGCAAATTTTAATTCCTTGTTGCCTCTATGTTGTGATTCCCAAAAGTAAGACTCAACGGTATATTTTCTGTTTGTAAAAACATTGAAGGTAGAAAGTGTGTGACAACTTTATCTGATGACAGTTAATTAGGGAATTGGAGGAAGACACATTAATAGTCAATGAAAATGACACAACCTTTTTCCCCTGAAACTGAGGAGGACTTGAAGTATTTGCTGAAGGAGATCAAAGGCTGCAGCCTTCAATATAAATGCCATCTCAACATTAAGAAAACAAAGATCCTCACCACCAGGCCAATAAAGAGTACCATGACAAATGAGAAAAGATTGAGGTTGTTAATGATTTAATCTTGCTCAGATTCATAATCCAGAACAACCTTGGCATCAGCAGCCAGGAAATCAAAAGACAAATTCCATTGGGCAAATCTGCTCTCTAGGGTTCTAAAAAGCAATGACGTTAGTCTAGAGGGTAAGGAGGGCCTGATCCAGGCCACAGTATTCTCAATTGCTTGTGATGCTTCTGAGAGGTGGACAATCAACAAGTGTGACAGAAGAAGAATTGAAGCCTTTGAGTTGTAGTGCTAAAGAATTAAACATGCCATGAACCACCACAAGAACAAACAGTTTTGTCCTGGAAAGGGTGAAACTAGTTTGCTCCTTGAAGGTGAGAATTTTGCAACTCCATATCACATACCATGGGCATACTACCAGGAGGGACCAGTCCTTGGAGAAGGACATAATGTGTGGAAGAGTAGAGGGTCAGCACGGAAGAGGAAGACCCTGGATGAGATGGATTGACACAGTGACTGTGGCAATAGGGTTAGGTGTGTCAAGGTGGTGAGGATGGCTCTGGATAGGGGAAAGTTCAGAACCATTGTTCTTAAGGTCACTATGAGTTGTAGTTGACTTAAGGGCACATGACAAAATAACACTGCAGTATTGGGAGCTCTGGTGTTCTAGTAGCAAGAAGCTGCACTACAGTTCCAAAGGCATATGGTTCAAATCCACCAGCTGCACTGCAGAAGAAGGATGGGCAATCTCCTCCAATGCAATTTATTAACCCCTGAACACCCCCTAGAGGGTCAGTTATGGGATGGTTCCAACTCGATGGAACATAGCAGCAACAATATGGTTGCCTGGAGGGAGCTCTGGTGGCCTAGTGGATAATGAGTTGCATCATCAACCCAACTGTATACAGCTCAAATCTGCCAGCTGCTCTGCAGGAGAAATACAAGCAATCTCATTCCTTGAGAGTCACTGTCTTTCAAAACTTGCAAAAAGGTCACCTGTGGGTCCCACAAAATTTCATAAAATACCATATGAGCAAGAGCCAATGGTAATGAAGGATGAAGTTGAAGGTGAATTGAAGGCATGGCAAAAAAATCAGGCCCCAATAAGTACCAATTGACGTGTTTCAATTAACAGATGCAGCCTTGGATGCACTCATCAGTTAATGCCAGGAAATTTGGAGGACAGATGTATGGCCAACAGATTGGAAGAGGTCCATATTTGTTTCCATTCCCAAGAAGGGTGCCCTAACAGAATGTGAAAACTATTGAACAATATCATTAATATCACAAGCAAGCAAAATACTCCTTGAAGATCATTAAAAGATGACTAGAACAGTATATAGACGGGAATTGCCAGAAGTCCAAGGAGGATTTAGAAGAGGCCATGGCACCAGGGATATCATTGCTCATGTCAGATGGATCCTGGCTGAAAGAATACCAGATGAATGTCTATTTATGTGTTATTGACTATACAAAGGCATTTGACTGTGTGGATTATAACAAGTTATGACTAACATTGAGAAGAATGAGAATCCCAGAGTACTTAATTGTACTCATGCAAAACCTAGACTAGGAGGCTATTGTGAGAACAGAGCAAGAGAACATAGTTTAAAATTAAGAAAGGAGTGTGTCAGGATTGTATTCTTTCTTCATACCTCTTTAATCTGTATCCTGAGCAAATTATTTGAGAAGCTGGACTTTGTGAAGAAGAATGTAGCATCAAGATTGAAGGAAGAAAAACAACTATGAGATATCATCTCACCCCAGACAGCAAAATTTAACAGAACATCAAGCAACAGGTGCTGGCGAGGTTGTGGAGAAACTGGAACACTTATTCACTGTTGGTGGGAGTGTAAAATGATGCAACCACTGTGGAAGGCAGCATGGCACTTTCTCAAAAAGTTGCAAATAGAGAAACCATTTGACCCAGTAATTCCACTACTAGGAGTATACCCCAAAGAGACCATAATTGACATCTAAGCAGATATATGCACACCCATGTTTATTGAGGCTTTGTTCACAATAGCAAGGAGTTGGAAACAACCTAAGTGCCCATCAACAAATGAATGGATAGAGAAGCTGTGGTATATTCACACAATGGAATACCATGCTGCATTGAAAAACAAGGAACTCATGCAATATTATTCAAAATGGGTGACTCTGGAGGACAGTATGCTGGGTAAAGTATCTCAGTCACAAAAGGACAAATACTGCATGGTGCCACTGTTGTAAAACAGGACTGACCTTGGGGTTGGGGAGAGACTGTGAAAGATGAGTTCAATAATATATACTGCATTGAAACAGATGAAGGAGAAAACTGTTTAAAAGGGATATGTGATTAGGTATTTTTGTCATGATAGGAGTCAAGAGTGAAGGCTACATGGTGGAGTAGACCTGGGGGAGGGTGTGTAAAATAATGAAAGCTTTTTTCTTTTACTTTTCCGAGAAGGTAGTGTACTAGGGAGAAGGGTTGGGAGGGGAGGAAAGTGCAACAATGAATGAATGGAAATCCAAAGTCTCTGTAAATTTTTACTGAAATTAATAGTAAATTTAAATAAAACAAAAAAGATTGAAGGAGGAGTTGTCAATAAACTGTGTTATGCAGATGACACAACTTTTCTTATTGAAAGAGTGGAGGACTTGAAGCACTGTTACAGAATATCAAAGAATATAGCCTTCAATATAGATTGCATTTCAATGTCGATAAGACAGTTTCTTACCACTGAACTGGTAGGCAACATCATGATAAATGAAGAAAAGTTTGAAACTGTCAGTTTCACCTTACTTGGTTGGATCCAAAAGCGCTGGGGAAAATCTGAAGTTAGGAACCTCTCCAAATTATTGAAAAGTAATGATGTCAATTTGAGGACTAAGTAGTGTCTGATTCAGGTTGTACTCTTTCTGATCTCTTTCAATGCATTAGAGAGCTAAGACAATAAATAAGAATGACAGAAGAAGAATTGATGCCTTTGAGCTGTGGTGTTGGAGAAGAGCACTTATCATACCATGAACTGTTAAAAGAACAAACAAAAATTTTCTTTGAGAAAGTGTAATTAGAGTGTTCTTTATAGAACAAAATCATCAAATTTATTAAATGGGTTGGCACAGTGTCTGCCACAATGGGCTCTAAACTATCACAAAGTGTGAGGATGGCAAAAGATAGGGCAGTATTCAGATTTGTTGTTTATAGGTTTGTTATGGGTCATACTTGACCTATCTGCACCTATTGGAAACAACACAACAACATGAGTGAGAGCTGGCTTGATGGTACACAACAATAACAACAAGAACACGTTGTACAGACGGAAAGGAGCTGCACTACCAAACCAAAGAATGCAGCTCAAATCCACCAGCTGCTCTGTGGAAGAAATATGGTCAATGTCCTCCCATATGATTTACTTCCTTGGAAAACCCATTGGAGGGTCAGTGATGAGTCATTCTGACTCAACCATATAGAATAACAGAAACAGTATTTTGTTGTCATTGCTGTTGTTAATGTTAGGTCCTGTTAAGTTGATAAACAACCCTATGAGCAACAGATGTAAACCCTGTCGAGTCCTATATCATCTCATCGTCTCTGATACACTAGAGCCCATAGATGCAGTTGCTGTGTCAATCATGTTGGTGAAGGTCTTCCTCTCTTTTGCTGACCCTCCGCCTGTCCAAGCATGATGTCCTTTCCCAAGGACTGGCCCCTCCTCACAACACGCCTGAAGTGTGGGAGACAACGTTTCTCTCTCCTTCCTCCCTTCCTCCCCTCCCTCCCTCCTTTCCTTCCTTCCTTCCTTCCTTCCTTCCTTCCTTCCTTCCTTCCTTCCT
>NW_006399752.1:21234123-21235426 GCF_000299155.1 Elephantulus edwardii
TGTTTTGTTTTTCAAATTAAGTAATAAGACATTTTTTAACATTAAGATTTCTTAAGGGAGAACAAATAAAAGCCACGAGAAATAAAATTGACTTGTGTCAACAGAGAAATAATCAAGAGTTTCATGAAAAAAATAAGTAAAATTGTAATCAATCAATGTGTGGTTTCTATGCAAATATCTAAAACAGCATTCAATAACATTGCAAATATAAGCTGAATTTAGAAGACAACTAATTACTTATTGTATGAGCACCAATATAGCCTGAGAAACAATGGTAGCTCTTATATCCAGAGTGTATCTGCATCACATTGTACCTCAAGTGACTTCTTTTCTTCTTTGCTCACTTATTTTAAAGGAAAATAATTACAATAAAACAAAAATAGTCACATTTAGACATTTGATTTTACACACACACACACACACACACACACACACACACACAAACACCCCTGAAGAGGAATGTGAGAAAAATGTTACTAATATTGAGAGGGTTTTATTTTGTTTCATATTCTTATTTTCATTCTCTCACAATGAATAATACTGACTTGAATAAATAATAGGTCATTGAAGAAATTGTAATGCATAACTTCTGAGGTAAGTAATAAAGGATATTTCACTTTGCTCCTTTGAATTACTAACCTGAAGAAAACAGGTGCCATGCTGTAAGGACACACATGCAGAGCTGTAGAGAAGTCCATATGGTGAGGAACTAAGGCATCTTGCCAACCATCAGGCATCTGATTGAGCCATCTTGGAATTTTGAGCTCATTAAAGTCTTCAGATGTCTGAAGCCTGGTTAACACCTTGACTGTAGTCTCTGAAAGATCCTAAGGCAGAACAACCCTGAGAAACCCTGACTTGTGAAAATGGAATATAATAATAAATACTTTTTTGTTGCTTTGAGCTATTAAATTGGTAGTAATTGGCTATCTAGCAAAAGAAATCTATATACCTGCTAATACCAATTGACATGTTTCAACAAACAGATGGATGCAACACTGGACATGCTCACCAGACTGTGCCAAGAAAACGTGAAGGCATTTACCTGGATGACTTTCAATAAGGAAGAAATCAATATTTATTTCCATTCCAAAAGAGGTTATACAGCAGAATGTGGAATTTACAAAACAATATCATTAATATCACATATAAGCAAAATATTTCTGAAGGATCTTTCCCCTCCTTTTTTTGGTGTACTATCACATTGGATCTGACTGGCACAGGAAGAGATTGCACCTCCTTTTCCAGTGGTGTATCTGGTGGATTTGAACCACACACCTTCAGGATTTCAGCACAGCTTCTT
>NW_006399752.1:21237656-21242688 GCF_000299155.1 Elephantulus edwardii
TGAACAAACCACTCAAGAAGCTGGACTTCATGAAGAAGAATGTGGCGTCAGGATTGGAGGAAGAATCATCAACAACTTGTCTTCTATATGGTTACATCTTTATATCAAGACAACAAAAATCCTCATAGTTGAGCTAATAGGCAACATCAGGATACACAAAGGAAACATTAAAATTATCAGTGAAATTGTCAATTGAAAATGAAATTGTTTGGATCCACAATCAACATATTTAGTCCTAGTAGTCAAGAAATCAAAACACAAGTTGCATTCAGAAAATCTGCAGTCAGGGATTTCTCCGGACTAAATATGTCAGTTTAAAGATTAAGGTATATCTGATTCAAGCTATGGTCTTTTCAGTTACTCGATATGCATCTGGAAGTTGGTCAGTGACTAAGGAGAGAAGAAAAATCCACGGCTTTGACTGTGTGTTGGAGAATAGTATTGGATAATGACTACCCCATGGACTACCAAATGAGCAAACTAAGATGTCTTGTTGAAAGTGCACAAGGTTGTTTCTTAGCGGTAAACATGGTAAAACTTCATCTAACATACATTAGGCCTGTGAAGAGGGGCTAATCCTTGTGGACAAAATTGTGTTTGGAAAGGTGGAGGATGAGGCTAAGAGAGCAAGTTCCTTAACAAGATGAATTGACACAGTGATTGTAGCAATGGACTCATGTATGTCAAAGATGATGAGGATAAAGATAGCAATGTTCAGATGAGGTTGCAGGATAGGGCAAGGTTCAGGTCTGTTGATCATAGGGTCACTGTGAGTTATCGGTGACTTGAGGGTACATGACAACAACTATACAGAATACCAAGATTTCTCAGTATTTTGCCTTAAAGTTCATCCCGTATACAAGAGCAAATCTTCCTGGTATTATGTTACCTCATGCAATTTCTTGCCAAGCAAATGTTATGCCCTGTTTATATGCTCCCTATCTTTTGTGACTCTATACCCAGAATCAATATTCTTCTGGAAAATTTTATATTAGACGTCAAATTCCAGCTGAAAGAGCCATTCTTAATCACCAAGGATTAGTTATAAGAACCTAACTTAACAATGACTTTAGAGAGAAGGGTGGTAATTGTCATTTATACAAAATAATACTAGAAGTAGTAGTTCAAGTGGTATGATGAATCTATTGTAAAAAGGCTTGATGAAAACAGTTCCTTCTATTTGATGATACTGAATGTTACTCCTTTCCTCATGATTCAAGATGATGACAGCTGGAGCACTAAACTTTATCACTAATTTCTTGCTGATAAATGGAAGTTAGAAGGAGATGGGGATAAAATAAGTACACCAGCTATTTTTAAAGTAAATTTTGAGACAGCTTGCCCTCAGTATTTCCAATTGCATCTCATATGTCATGGCCATGATCATAGCTCATTTGTAAAGTAAACTGTCAAATGCATTCTATTTTGGATGGCACAGAGTCCAATGAACAATCCTTCTGTTGATAAAAAAGAAGTGAGCAGGTTCACTCTGATGTAGATGTGGTATTGAACCACGTTGGCCACATCTTCGCTGTGCTTCCAGAGATTCATTGCTTTCTCTACTAGGTTTTAACTACCTGCAAATGCCTCAAGAGTTAGAGAGCTCATTTTCCTCTAATGACCAGAGGTCATAGCAGATTCTTAACAAGGGTGTGCTGAGTAATTGCATGACTAAATAATGTGTCAACTAAAGAGTGAGGCTTAAATTCTTCTTTGCAGAAGTGGTACAGTTAATCTCTATTTTTAGAAAATTTTCAGAAAGCAAAATTCTTTGCTTTTAACCAGATAGTTTGTTAACGTGTCATGAATTAATCTAAGATATTAATTATAAGCAGTTCAGCAAAATACTTAGTTTTTAGCTAGACAGTTACTAATGGGTAACTTCCTAGGACACTTTGATTTTGATCTGGGGAGCTCTTTTTCCTTTAGGAAGGACACAGTATTTTAGAAGGCACTTATTCTGCTAAATCAGACTACCTTAGTCATATATGATCACAAACAGTGTGATCCAGCATTTAGACTTTATTGAAAAAGAAAGCTTAACATGATATAATTTTATAAAAGCAGCTAGAGGTATGCTGGTGCGTATAACTGTTTTGAAAGACAATGCTAGTATATTGAGACAATAAAAAAATGTGTTTTTCCCCCCTTTGACTCATCATCTCAATCTTGGAGAAACAAACAAAATACACACAAGACATACCTTGCAGTATATTAACTCTCAGTTGAAAACAAATAGCTTTAATATCCAATCATAAGTAATTGATTCAGTAATAAATTTTATTAAAATATAATATAGATATTTATGAAAACATAGCAAAGAGTCATAATAGTTTTGCAAAGTTAAAGTACATGCACACCATGATTATTGTTACTATTGTTAGGTGCCGTCAAGTTGAGTGCAACTCATAGTGACTGTACGTACGCACTTCCAACTCGAACCCTGCCCTACCCTGTGCTGTCTTTATCATCTCTGACACACTCAAGCCCATTGCTGAAGTCGCTGTATCAGTCCACCTGATTGGGGTCTTCTAATCATGTAAAAAAATGCATTGTGGATATCATAACAGAAAAAGAAGAATAGTTTGGTAGAGTGATAATTTTTAAAGAAAGTTCACTTAACATAATGTTTGTTGCTTTAACATAAACATATAATAAAATTCTGAGTACATGATAACTGATTCACGCAACAAGCTAGTGAGTGATGATACCTCTTTAAAGGCCACTGCTATGGTTTTGGTGGCTGGAACTAGGTAAACAAACAAACAAAAAAAAATTAGAAGACTATTACTCTAGAATTTATTCTCTTATATTTCTCCAACAATCAAATAGTAGACTTTTTTTTTTTAGTTAGCCATAGTGAAAAAGTAGAACAGAAGTGGATCTCAGATCTGATTGTCTAATGATAAACAAATTTTTTTTGGGGGGGGGAAGGTGGAGCTCATGGATAACAAAATGAACAATGAATTCACTTTTGTCCTCTCTTCTATGGAGGTCAAAATACAAATTGACTTGCTCACAGCTAGTAGCTGTACACTGTCGAGGTAGAATTGAAGGCTTCACACATCTTTTCTCTGCATTATCATTGCTTAGATCTTTAAAAAACAAGTTATATCTATATTTTGTAAGGATTTTTGAATTATTTGACTAGCATAAGCTCCTCACTTTCACCCTAATCATGAGTTTTATTCTTGGGAATGTCTCATTAAAGGGTGTGTTATGAAAACAAAAGAGATACTGTGTTTGACGTAATTATAAAAATTGTCAGGGCTTTGGAATTATGTCAAGAATTGAGACGTTGACTACCTGAAGGCAAATGGATGCTCTTTCAAGATATTCTTCAGTTCTCTGATGTTATTAACACTTAAAATGTACATAGGTGAGAAATAGTGTCTACCAAAGATGTGTGGTTTCATGCATACATAGATCCCTGTGCTGCCAAGTTAATTCTGATTCAGAGCGACCCATAATTGAGTTTCCACAACTGTAAATCTTTATGCGAGAGAAGACTGCCCATCCCTTTTCCTCAGAGCAGATGGTGGTTTTGAATCACCGAACTTTTGTTTAGCAGCTTAACATGGAACATACCATGCTAAGAGAATTCCTTTTGATTTCATTGTTGTTGTTATGTATGGTTGACTTGAAACTGACTCATAGCTGACCCTCCAGTAGATTTTCAGAGGCTGTAATTGCACAAGAGGAGATTGCCCATCTTTGTTCTGCAGCGGAACCAGTGGATTTGATCTGCATGCCTTTGGGTTGGCAGTGCAACTCCTTATCACTAAGCCAACTGAACTCCCTGTGGTTTGAGGGCTTATTTAGTATGATAATTATACTTAAAATTATTAAATTATAACAATCCTGAAATTTTTATTAAGATGAAACTGTTTATGAGTAGTATTAGAAATAGGATTTACACCTTATAAAGTAATACTTTTTAGAGAATGTAATTCAGCATATTTAGTGTCCTCATACTTTTCACCATCCCACTATTTAATTTTAGAACATTTTAATCATATCAAAAAGATATTCCATAGTCTTTGGCCACTCACTCAGCCCCTCATTGCTGTTGAGACAATACTGACCCTTCGGTGGGTTTCCAGAGGCTGTAAATTGGTAGCAAGAAGATTGCTCATCTTTCTCCTGTGGAGCGGTTGGTTGATTTGTTGATTTGAACTGCCTGCTCTTAGGCTGGCAGTACAACTCCCTATGCACAAGGCCACCAAAGCTCCTATTTTTCCCTAGGCTAGTGGGCAAGAAATCATGTAGGAGGAAATTATCAATCTTTCTCTCTCAGAGCCAATGGTAGTTTCAAACTTCAGAGACGCATGACCTTTGAGTTAGCAGTGCAACTTCCTAAGGTATCAATCATCAGATAATACAGTGTGCTCCCTGCCTCATTGATGTCCCTCCCTAAATCTCAGAATGTGCCCTTATTTGGAAGTAAAATTGTTGCAAATTAATTAATCTTGGTAGAGTGGGCCTTTAAACTAGGATAATGCATGTCCTTTGAAGAAGAGATCCAGAGATGTAGGGAGAACACCTTGTGATGGCTAAAATAGTAACTGGAATATGTTTCTGTAAGCTAACGAATGACAAAGATTTCCTGGAAGTATCAGAAGTTAAGAGAAAAGCATGAGAGTCAAGGCCAAAGTTTTTCTTTCATTTCAAATGCCTATTCTGCAGTCTGAGTCCATGGCATCTAAACAACAACATTTTGCAGAACCATTTAAAAAAAAATTCTGTTGCAGTAAGCCATCCAACTTGTGTGAATTGTTGTTAACAATCCAGACAACTAATAAACCTATATATTTTTCCATTTTTAAAATAGAAGCAATGGGTGTTGGCATAGAATATTGAATATATCACAAGCTACCAAAAGAACAAACAAATCTATCATGTTGGAAGTGCAACTTAGAGGCAAAGATGGTGAAACTTCATTTCACACACATTGATCATGTTGTCATAAGGGGCCTAGTGCTTGAAAAAAGATAACCTTCTTGGAAAAGTAGAAGGTCAGCAAAAGAGAGAA
>NW_006399752.1:21242923-21246535 GCF_000299155.1 Elephantulus edwardii
AACATAACATAACATAATATAATATAAATATCTCTCCACAGTGTTGTGGATTAACACAGTGTCTACCATAAAGGACTTTAGTGGAGTAGAGATCATGAAGATGGCACAGGGTATCATCGACTGGATGCCCCTAACAGCCACAACAAACCACCAGCAAATAGGAAAGTGAGATGAAACAATACATGTGGAGAACATAGCACGTTTTGCTGTTTAAATGCTAACTATTGCTGAGGATATAATATATTTCTCCTGACACAATACTGGGTCATTTTTTCGAAGAAGGCTTTTGGCTCTGACTCAGCATGAGTCACAGTTTCTATGTTACCTAACAATTTTTGCATCATTGCTCTTTTTTTATGTATGTGTGGTCTTTCTACTTCCTTATCTCTCCATCAATCACCAACCCTTACCTTCTAAAACTCTAGCAAAATAGCTGGTAGCTTTGATGCCTTCTAGCAGCCTAAATTCACCTGTTTTTATGCACAAGGAGAGAGACAAGTAACACTAGTTTGGTGAAAATGTAAAAGGGTAGAACAATTTTCAGACACTTTTCTTCGAATATCCAATACACTATCATGATACAAAGGAGTTCTGATGGCTTGGAGGTAAGACGTTGTGCTGCTAACCCAAACTCATGCTTGAATCTACCAGCTGTTTTTCGGTAATCTCCTACCATGTGGTTTATAGCTTCTGAAAACCACTGATGGGCCAGCTATGAGTTCCAACTCGACCATACAACAAAAACATCATGATATATGAAAATACTTGTGCTATTATATTGAGAGAAAGGCAGTATACAAACATATGGCATATTTAAAATGGCGAAAGCAAACATGGAACTATAAAAACCATATCTTCACTCAGGCAGTGAGGCAATGTTGGGGTGTTTTTTTTTTCTTCTTTAACCTTTGGTTTAACCACATTTTTTTATGTGAAGATACTAGCTTATAAAATATACCTTATGGAAAGCCCAGATAAAAGGTACTTTTAGAAAGTCCATAGAAAATGATTCCCTAAAAATGCACCATTTCTTTCCCTATTAACTGTACACCAGAAAAACATAGTGGAGTAGTTTTGATCTGATAGTTTAGATTGGGAATGTTTTGAGAAAGAAAAAAGGATATTAGACAAGATTTCTTGTGTGGCTTAGACGTCTCTCTTTTTGTCTAGTGGATAGTATTATATCATCATCATCATATTTATTTTCATGAACATGGAGACCATGGAAAGTCCTTGATTCACCCTGCTTGTGCTAAACATGCTGACTCTTCAAACAGTTAAAAGAAAAATTCTATGTACTTGGAGAAATCTATAACATATGGCTCATAGTTTATTTTCCAGCTGTTTTCTGTTAACCTTGACTCTGCGGGAATTTTCCCCCCAAATAATTTATATATCAAGGCAGGATGCAGGTCAGTGGGGAATTGTATTTTGGACGTGAAGATGCTTAAGTACAGTGCATGAAAAGAAAATAAGATCATTCCAGTGAAGCATAGATGGGTGTGCTTGTTTATAAATGTTCATTTCTTCTCCTCTTTCCATACTTTTTTCTCTTTTGTGGAACTTCTTAGGACTCTGTGTGTTGCCCCCATTGCCTAATTTAGGGAGTAATCTGAAACCTTTGTGAGTGAGAGTGGCACCCATTTAAAGTCACAACATCATAGAGGCAATTAATTAAAAACAGCAGGTTCTTACCTGATGTCTTCAGGATGACTTTTAATTATGTCAAACGCCCTACTTTCCTAATGAGGATGTTCTGTAGCCCATGCACATGGTTTTCCCATACTGCCTCGGCAGACAACTCCACGTCCAGCAGGGCTGCTGTTGCTTGCCAGACCAATTCCTTTCTCTGCAACAAAGCCTCCCATTGTGTCCCCCATGCAGCCCCACTGATCATTCCCAAAGGGCCTTTTAGAACATGTGCACACTTATTTCCATTCCCTGATGCGCTGAACGCAATAGTAGCCAAAGAACCATGGTAACTTGCCTTCACCCTGCACTGAGACTCAATGGTGTCTAGCATTCTCTGAAAAGCCATATCTGGCAGCTGGACTCTGTGTACATGTGTATGTGTGTCCATCTGGGGGAGGGGATTCTCTGGTGCTTTTGTTGGAGGGTGAAGTTGGGATAAAGAGCTGAAGGAGTGACAAGGTGTCAGTGTCCTTACGGCTTCAGCTGTTCAGGGACCTAATCCCAGCCCACAACTGGATGTCCAAGGGATTGAGGGAAATTTTTTTCTCCTGGCTAATCTCCAACTGTTTTCAAATGTACTTGAGACAGTTCCATGTGATTTTTTTTTCATGTAGCACCTGCTCCAAAAATCCAAAAACAACTTCTTTTTTCCCCCTCTCTATTATACTGTACATCTGTTATTTTGCTGACATGGAAGCTAGCATAACAATTAGATTCATTACTTGCCCAATAAGTTGATTCCAGCTAAATTTAAAAGACGTCAGTGAATCCTTTGAGTATTTATTCAATGAGACAACAAATTGAGAAATCCAATAAAGGCTTCTTAGGGTTAGATCAGTGGCATGCCTTTAGTAGAGACTTGTTGCACTTCAGGATAAGGAGATAGAATTAGAAATCCTAAATGATGGTCAAAACAGTGAGACAAGTTGGGAATAATATTTATTTTCTCTTAATTAAAAATATATTTAGGGAAGGTTAAAAAAACTAATTAAAAACTTCCTAAGTTTTCTATGTGGAAAAAGTTAATAAATAGAAACTTGGATGATCGACATTGCTTTTTATCTCCTACTCCCATTTCTTTCTAATACAGAAAACAAAGAAACATGCTGTTTTTAGAACTGAATGTTTTCTTGCAACTAAAAAGAGAGACTACTGTACTATTTCCTGGTGGTGTGGAGATGAGTAAGGAAGCAAGGTAATGTGAAAATAGTTTTGGAAGTCCACTACTTGGTCGAGTCACTACTTGGCATAGTCTTGGTGCAAAGCGAAGATTTCCAGAACATCTTCTGAAAGAAAGAGAGCAAATAAACTGGTTAAAGAGGTGCTATGGCTGGAGGTGCCAAGCCTCTAAAAAAAAAAAAAAAGAATGTCAGTAGCGGGGATAAAGACATTTCTTATCCTCAGTGGAAAACCCAAATGGACAGGATAAACTTGTGGATCCCAAACACAACCAGCTTACACCATGCAGGATCTGTCTCAATTAGGTGATTAATTATGTATTTTATTGAAAAGTTTGTCTCAAAGTTGGTAAAACAAAAAAAATAAACTAATGGAACTTCCCCCCCCATAAAATTTTTATATGTGTATATATAAATTTCTCTGTGGGAAATTATGTATATGACATATAACCTGAATTACATATACATGAAATAAAACTTTAGCCACAATCATGAATAACGTTTTACTGCAAAATGAATTATGAATTTATTCATAAGGGGGAAATTTATGAGAAAAGGTTATTTTTCAGGGTTCTTGGGGGAAAATGTGATGTGTTTTGCCATTTGTAAGTATGAAATGTTTAAAATTTTTTTGTTATTTATAAGTCTTGGAAACACTTATCTAACAAAGTCTTTCACTAAGTATCTATTGCACACTTCAGAGATCATAGACTCACTATCATAGGATGATTCATTTCTTTTT
>NW_006399752.1:21248470-21256938 GCF_000299155.1 Elephantulus edwardii
TAGTGGTAAGAGATGTTATACAAATAAATACATAAATATATCGTCAGATGCTAAGATCTACAGAGAAAATGAATTCGGTTGGGAGAGGAGCAGAGAAGGTAATATTTTATAGCGCCTCAAACAGCTTTCACATTTGACCATATTTATGAAGGAAATAAGGGAACAAATCACATGGAAATTTGAAGAAAAGACATTCTAAGTCATAGGCACCACATGTACAAAGGCCCTGGAAATGAGACTTTTGAATGTGCAAGGAACATCTTGAAGACCAGTACAGCTAGAACAGGGTCGTGAGCCTTGCAGAGAGCAATTGAGAATTGAGATCAGATCAGAAAGGATTTTTTGTTTGTTGATTTTTGTTGAGTCCTTGGGATTTTCTGTGTACGCTATCATATCATCTGCATATAGCAGTAGTTTAACCATCTGTTTGCCTATCTGGATGCCTCTTATTTTCTTTTCTTGTCGTATTGCCCTAGCAAGCACTTTTAACACAATATTAAATACAAGTGGTGACAATGGCATTCTTGTCTGGTCCCTTTTCACAAGTAAAATTCTTTTAGTCTTTCTCAATTGAGAATGATATTGGCTCTTGGTTTTGCATATTATATAGTTTTCATTATGTTGAGGAAATTCCCTTCTATTCCAATTTTGCTGAGTGTCTTTATCAGGAAGGAGAGTTGGATTTTGTCAAATGCCTTTTCTGCATCAATTGCTAAGATCATATAGTCCTTGCAATTTGCTTTGTTCAAATGATAAATTACGTTGATTGGGGTTTTGGGGGTTTTTTAATGCTGAACCATCCTTGCATACCTGTTATGAGTCCCACTTGGTCATGATGAATAATTTTTTTAATGTGCTTTTGGATTCTATTGCCTAGGATTTTGTTAAGAATTTTTGTATCTATATTCATGAGACATATTAGTTTGTAGTTTTCTTTATGGTAATACCTTTGCCTGGTTTTGGTATTAGGGTTATGCTTACTTCATAGAATGACTTTTGGAGTGTTCCTTCTTTTTCAATTTTTAAAAATAATTTAAGTAGAATGGATGATAGATTCTCTCTGAATGTTTAGTAGAATTCAGCTGTGACGCCGTCTGGTCCAGGACTTTTCTTATGGGGAAGTCTTTTATCACCTGTTGAATTTCTTCTTTTGTAATAGGTCTGTTCAACTGTTCTATATCTGACCTTGTCAATCTGTGTAGGGCATGAATTTCAAGGAATTTGTCCATTTCCCCTAGGTTTTCAAATTTACCAGAGTATAGCTTTTCATGTATTCCAATATTATAGATTTAATCGTCTTGTTCTGTTGTGATGTCATTACTATCGATTCTTAATCAAGTTATCTGTGTCTTCTCTCTTCTTTTCTTTTGTTAAGTTTGCCAGAGGTTTGTCAATTTTATTGACCCTTTTGAAAAACCAGCTCCTGTGGATCAGAGAGTTTTAAACGTAAGGTTGATCTTTGTAGGCCTTTTTATGTCTTTGTACGGACTTGGGTTTTTACTTGGAGGCATTGAATGATCTTAAACAAAGGAGTGCCATAATGTGACTTACATTTATTAGTCAAGGGTAGCTTGGGCCAGGGATTAGTAATGGTGTGAGAAGAAGTGGGCATAGTGTGGATTATTTTGAAGAAATGTTCTATAGGATTTTCCAGAGGATTGGAAGTAAAAAATGAGAAGAAAAGTCAAGAATAACTCGGAATTTGCACTTAAGCACAGGAAGGATAGAAAGATGGGAACAATGAGGAAGCTATAAAAGTTGAACTGGAAGCTATAATGTTAACAGAAAGTTTCCCAAACACCAGGTTACAGTTTTTCGAAGGACTAGTGATGCCTGATTGTACAGCATTTCGTAAACTGTCAACCAGGCCCACTAATGCTACTGCAGGAACAGACTATACAGGAAACTGACAGTTGTTAATAACAATAGATGGCTTAGAAAACGAACAGGTTCACCCTAGAGAGGGTTAAGCTAGGCTGCTCCGTGGAAGTAAGGATTCTGAAGCTTCATATGACATACTTTGGACATGTTGCGAGGAGGGACCAGTCCTTGGAGAAGGATGCCATGCTTAGGAAGGTGGAAGGACAGCATAGGAGAGGAAGACCTTTGATGAGGTGAATTGATTCAGTGACTAGTGTAGTAAGGGTGGGTGTGTTGGAGATGGCCAAGTTGGCACAGGATAGAGTAGGGTTTAAGGCTGTTATACATAGAGTCACTATGAGTCGCAGGTGACTCAATGGCACAAAACAACAACAATAACAGTTTTCAACAGGAATTTTAATTGAGGAAACCATTTCCGTTTTGAATCTTCAGTCACTTTACATCTGTGGGTTTGCAGTTGGGAAAGTGTTATCAGGATGGATTTCATTTTCTAGTTCAGTCCTGGATGGTACCAGAATTTAACATGCCCAGATGCTAGCCTGAAGACTGGAAGTTTGCATCTACCTAGAGCCACCACAACAGGAAGGTCTGGCAATCTACTTCTGAAAAAACAACAATTGAAAACCCTGTGTAGTATAATTCTATCCTGACACACATGAGCAACTGATTGCAGGTTATTTTTTGATGAAGAGTGAGGGAGAGAAAAAAAAATTATAAATAAGTAAGCAAGTACATGTCACAAGATCAGTAAAAATCTTTGCTCAGTCATCTCCATATGCCCTAGAATAAGAAAATATTCCTTTTTCATGATTGAATTAACTTTCAGACTGGTGCTTTATAATTATGTCACCAAATAAATAAATAAGCCCCAAATATCAGTCACATATATAGTTCCAACTTTTCTAATATTTATATTGAAAAAACAAAACTGGTACAATAAGGTTAATATATAATTTGTAAGTATATTTAAGTGTATTTTTGGAAGCAGGAGTGGCATCCACTTCCTAAATAACATGTCCCCGGAAACCCTATGAACTTTGATAAATATTAAATATTGATAGGGGTGTGTGTGTGTGTGTGTGTGTGTGTGTGTGTGTGTGTAAACAAAAGACTTGAAGCCTTTCTATAATGATCGTTGTTTCTCCAAATTCATAGAGTTTCCAGAAGCATGTGGTTTAGGAGATATAAATTATAAAGAAAGAGGTGATATTTCAGGGTTAGAGTATGGTGTGTGAGTAATTGTATGTGCACTTATATGTCTTGTACTCACTGAAAGAAGAGTGGCCTCATTTTTTAATAGAAATCATTACGTGATAAAAGCATCAGTCAAATTCTTGGTTCAAGGATATGACAGAGCAGGGCTTCCTGATGACTATCCCCAGTAGTGACTTCAGGATAATTGTCTGTGTGAAATAAAACTGTAGTACATTCCAGAATTATATGGGGATATATTCCTTCTGAAAGAGAATGAGTCTTAAAGCTCTGTGATTATAATCATTACCTATTTTAAAAGTTATTTACAGTAAAGGATAACTTTTTGTTTTTACACAGGGGATACTCAAAGGAAAGGAGTTATTATCCTCAATAACAATCATACACTCCTTAGGTTGAGAGGATCTAAGTATACAGGTTATCCCTTGGACATCCAAAAGAATGAACCGGTACGTCTTGGAAAAGGTGCAGCCAGAGTGCTCCTTGGAGGCAAGAGTGGTGAAGCTATGTCTTTCATACTTTAGACATATTGCTAGGAGTGGTTCTTCCTTGGAAAGAGATATTATGCTTGGAAAGGTGGAGAGTCAGCAAAAGAGAGGAAGACGAGCAATGAGATGGATTGATACGGTCACTGCAGCAATGGGTTGAAGTGATGGTGAGGATGGCACAAGATTCAGGTTTGATGTTCATAAGGTTGCTATGAGTTGTACTGGACTCAATAGCACCTAGTAATAACAACAAGTATACAGGATCTAGGAAAGTGGGTGGGTTGAGTGAAGAGGAAAATTCTAAATGCAAAGAGGGAAGTAATAGGATACCAAACGTCAACTCACTCCATTTTTCTATTTTGTCCCAAATCAATTCTACCCCAGTAAGGCTCTCCTCTGTCTCCTAACTCTCACCCTTTCCTCTCTCCCTGCCCCTGCTAACTCATCCCTCTGCATCTCCCTCTGCCTCTCTCTTTTCTAACAGTGAAGGAGAATAGGTGGCTAAAAAAGAATGCAAGCGAACTAATTTCTCACCAACTACAAAATCACTAGGATACAGATATTTTTTTTAAAGTAGCAAATATATCATAACTGAAGTGCATTTACTCTTTTAATTAGGGAAACAAACTGCCAGAAAGCAAACGTTTAGAGCTCTCATCCTGATTATTTATCCACCAAATTTTCTTTAAGGGCGTCAGCAGTTAGATAGGAAGTACTGACTTGGGTACCAAGATGAACAGAAGTGATCCTGGTTTTGGGATTACAAAGACAGCCCTCTAGGCAGTGGGGGCTTTTATGCTGCTGTAGAGTCCTTTTTGGAAGCAGGGCCTGGACTCTGAGGGCAGGTGCTGTAAAATCAAACACTGGTCATGGATTCAAGTGAGTACGTGCAATTCATTCACACCAGGAAAATCAAGTAAGCGTTTAAAAAGACATAAGTGACCCCTTTGAAAGAAAGAAAAAAAAAAACAACAAAGCAATACAGGGTATGTAAACAGAGCTTTCAAAAGAGTATAATTGGAGAGTACTTTTTTATACTTTAGCAGACATCTTTGCTTTGCTTAAAAGAATTCAACAAAGAGTTCCTTTGAATATGGAGGCATCACAATGCACTTAAACATATGTTCATAGAGGATGAACCATTTGATTGAGAGCCAGATGGAAACTGGCCACAATGCAGAGTTAGCATTCACTACTAAAAAAGGAATTTCATGAAAAAAAATTTGAGCCAATGGGGCCCATTTCAACACAATTTGCAAATACAAAAATTCAGTTTTTTCAGCAGTTCATTCTTCACTGAAAATTCAGTAATTAATTCTTCACTGAGAATGAGTGAGTCTGTAATCAGATTCCTATGTGGATGAAGTTACAGTTATGCCACATTGGAAGAATTTTGAAAAAAAATTAGTATATATATTTTTCTCTCTTGTCATATAAGATTACTTCTATAGAGTTCTGCAAGTAAGTTCTGATGGCATAGTCCACTGCTAAGGTGGTTTGAATCTTCCAGCAGCACTGAGGGAGAAAGATGGGCAAATTCCTTCTGTATGACTGACAGCCTCAGAAACAACAACGTGATTTACAGCCTCAGAAAACTAATGGAGGATCAGTATGTTCCACCTCAATGGCAAAGAGTTTAGTAGTGTTCTTTGTGTACTTAAAAACCTCTCTTGCAAATTTCTTTTTAAAAAATTTTATTTATTGTATGTAATAATTTATATTCATTGTTTTTCAATCATGTATATTTTGTTTTACATAATCTCTCATTTATATTATATTTAATACAATCGTTTATATTTTAAGTAATTAATTACTATTGTTCTATGCCTATTATTACCCTCTCTTTTGTCAAGGTGCCATTGAGTTTTTCCTATTCCTTCACACCCTCCCCATCTACCCACTAAACTCTGCTATCCTAATGATTCACTCTTCCCCCTTTCCTGCCCCTTTCCCTCTTTCCCCTTCCACTTTTAGACACATACACATCTGACTAGTTATCTTTCTATTTCTACAATAATGTTCTTATGCAGTATTTGTTTTTATAAAACTGAATTAACTCACTCAGTATAATGCTCTCTCTCCCATGTTATATAGCATTTTATGAAAACATTATTCCTTAGTGCTGTATAATATTCCATTGTGTGAATGTACCACAATTTATCTATGACTATGAACATAACACTTTTTCTTCTATTTTTCTTTCCCTGCAAAATATATGATATGTTTATCTGTTTCAAAGTGGCCATAGCTGGTCCATCACATCTCACTAATGCCTAGTATATCAATATTTATGTGTTCCATTACATTTTTAACAATATCCAATTTTCCAACACTCAAGCTACAAACATTCCATGTACAAATTTTTTTTAATAATTATTAAATTTTATTCGTTTTAATGAACATTTACAGAGATTTTGGGTTCTCATTCATTCATTGTTGCATTGTTTTCTCTATCCTCCTCCCCAGTTCATTCTTCTTCCCCCTCCCCGAATGTCTGTTTTAATTGTCCATTTGCCACAGTGCTTATCAAAGCCAGTCCTGATTAATCTCCTTTGTCAGTGTGTCCTTTGCCATTCCCTATCACTCCTCCCTGAGAGAGACTTCACCCTGATTCATAAGGAAAAGGGGATGGCGTATTCTCTTAGCTACTTCCTGCTGAAAAGGGACGCTGTGGGTTTCAGGGTGAAGATCTTCTCTCACTACTCTAAAGGGCCCCTTTGGCAGTAGGAAACACACGGACTATTATGGAGATTGATTTTGGAATTTAGATGCACTGTTATCAATTGTGCTTAGCCGCATCCATGTACAAATTTTTTTTTAAACAATGTTTGCTACTGATTTTTCTTATTTCAACTAACTTCCAATCTGAGGTCTACCACTACACTACTATAACTATCCTTTTTGCTTAGTGTTCATAGGGTTTTCAAAGTCCTTTTCTTTAGGAAGTAGATGGCCCATCCTACTTCCTAGTCTGTCTTAATCAGAGAGCTCCACCAAAACCTGTTCATGATGGGAAACCATTTTGGAATTTTACACACAAGTGGCAAAGATTTCAGTATCACAGCAACCCCAAGTAATTACAGTACAGCAAAATGACAGACAAGTGCTGTACCATATAGAATAGGATTCTTTCTAAACATGATCAATAGCAGGCTCTAGAACCCAATAGAACTTTAAATTTTAAATACCAAGGCCGGCCCACCAGATCCTGTTTTCCCACACAGAAACTTCCTACCTAATTGTAAATGAAATCAGATACAGTTAACCAGTTTACACTTGATTGCTAACACAATTGAGAAATTTCCAAGTAGTTTACCCCAGTTTTCAAGTAAATCACAAGCACCCACCAGGAAAACAAAGATTCTTACCACTGGACCAATAGGCAGTGTCATGATGAATGGAGAGGGGATTGAAACTGTCAACAGCTTCATCTTGCTTGGATCCACAATTGACACCCTTGGTACAAGCAGTCAGGAAATAAGGAGACATTCCACTGAGAAAATCTGCACTTAGGGACCTTTCAAAATTATTGAGTAGTGATGTCAGCTGGAGGACTAAGGTGAGTCTGATTCAGGCCTTGGTCTTTCCACTACTAGCTACGCATCTGAGACCTGGCAATGAATAAGAATGACAGAAAAGGAATTGATGTCTTTTGAGATATGGTGTGGGAAGAGCACACTGAACATTCCATGGACGGCCAAGAGAAAACGAATAGATATGTCTTGGAGAGTGTGCAGCCAGAGTGCTCTTTGGAGGCAAGAATGGTGAGACTTCACCTAGCATACTTTGGTCATATTGCTAGGAGGTGCTATTCCTTGGAGAGGAAGATGATGTTGGGAAGGGTAGGAGGTTAGCAAAGGACAAGAAGATCCTCAACCAGGTTCATTGATGAGGTGACTGCTGCAATGGGCTCTTGTGTGTCAGGAAGTGTGAAGATGGCACAGGACAGGACTCTGTTCAGATCTTTCGTTCATAGGGTAGCTATGAGTTGTACTCAACTGGCCCAGCCCGCGGGGATCTTCAACGATGACCCTAGGAGGGGAAGAACAAGAACGGGGGGACAGGAGGCACAGAAGCACAGAGACAAGTTGAAATTCCAATCAAGTCTTGATTTTATTGAAAGTACTCACAGCTTATATACAGGGGCGCAATGGGGGGAGTGGAAAGGAGAAGTAAGGTTACTTAGCAGGGCGTTCCCAGTAAACCGAAACCTATCCTCCCAGGGTGGGACAACATGTCCAGACATGTCCTTAGAGAATTACAAAATGGCTTCAGCTAGGTTGAACTAGCAGCTCCCAACAGATCTTCCCTGTTTAATAATTATTTGAAAACTGCAAAGGCTCAACAGGATTACCTTTGGTGCTCTCCTGTTTAACCATGTATGAAACTGGTGCCTGTCTTAGGTTGGACACCGTACCTACTGATCTTACCTGTCATGGGCTAACCCAGCAGCTATGGCGGGGCACCTTTCTTAGGTTGAAACAGGGGCCGGTGTCTCTTACCTGTCTCTGGCTGCCCGGTTTATTAGCCTGTACCATCAAGGATTTTCTTTATCGGCCATTTGCAGTCTTTGATAATGGACTTGTATGGGATGGGAGGCTATGGATATGACCAGCTGCTTGATAAAGCGTGTAAGCCTCTGAATTGCCCAGGGGCCAAAAGTAATAAGCAAAAGAAAGCCTATTAAGGACCCAAAAAAAGAGTGACTGGTCTTTGACCACATCCCCTTAACTTTTTTTGGCCATAATTGATTGATTATACATTCTTTTGCTTTAAATTTTTGTCACAATATGCACTAACTGCTTTTCCGGGAACGTGTTTGACGTGTAGGTTTGCTCTGTCCTTGGAGTGAGGCTAGCCAGCCTGGGCCTAGGGTTTGAACCAGGA
>NW_006399752.1:21257309-21258402 GCF_000299155.1 Elephantulus edwardii
GCCTTCCCAGGCTCGTGGGAAGCTCTCCTTGCCAGAAGGCAGGAGCGTGGTGATGGGAGTGCAGGAATCATAGCAAGCTTTTGGAGTGGACTGCTTTCTGGGAATGTGTTTGACGTGCAGGTTTGCTCTGTCCCTGGAGTGAGGCTAGCCAGCCTAGGCCTAGGGTTTGAACCAGGAGGCGGCCTTAAGCCCAAAGGACCCTTGGGCCTGCAGCCCTCGGCCAGGTTCAAATTGTCTTCCTGTCAAACATTCTTCTAGGTGGTATAGCACTGGTCTATGCGTTGCTGTACAGAGGTAACTCCTGGTTCCTGTGATGCTGAAGCCTATGACAGTGATGTGCCAATCGTGGTAATGGGCACCCATGGTGGACAGTGTTGGCTGGAGGTTCCTGACTAAATCAAGCCTGGAAGCAGGAGCGGCATCCACTTCCAAAATGGCTCGCCTCTGGAAACTCTGTATGAACACTGCTCAGGCTGTTCGTTCATAGGGTCGCTATGAGTCGGCTACGACTCGACGGCATTAAACAACAACAACAACATTCACTAACCCAATTATAAACTTAGCCATGTGGACTTCTTGTGTTGAAGCTACAGCAGAAGTAGAGACAGCAGCAATCATAGGGATAAGAGAAACAATTTCTACAATAATAAGACCTACAGCTCTCTTGATTCTTAATGATAATTATATAACTCTTTTAAAATTTGCAAGCCATTATTATCGTACTAAATATCATTTAACTTTACCAATGTCATAACAAGAGGAGGATTCTTTAGAATAACAACTAAATCATCTTTGTACTTGCATCAATGGGATGCTTGCATCAACGGGATGCCACATTTCATAACTGTTTTTAATGGTTAAAAAAAAAAGGAAAAAAAAACCCTGAAGGACAAAAAAGAAAAAAAAAAAAGGAGAAATAAATCATCTTTGTAACAGAGCTAATATAGTTAGAAATTTTACTGGAACGACTTACATTAAATTTTGGATAATCACCAGTGATTACATTATTACCAATCAATAAGACATATGGTTCAGGTACACATGACATGACTCTGTCACTTGTGACATTATCTCCCTTACATTTATCTTTTGG
>NW_006399752.1:21268589-21270506 GCF_000299155.1 Elephantulus edwardii
ACTCACAGTGACCCTGTGAACAATAGATCCCAGTCTCTTTCTATCAGGCACCACCCTCAGGATCTCCCAGTTGCTCAACTCCATGGTGATAGTCAGTGTCAGCCCATCTTGTTAATAATTTTCCTTTCTTCTTCTGACTCTCCATCTTTCTTAGCAACATATCTTTTCCCAAAAATATGGCCCATCCTGACAATATGATAAAAGCATATGAGACAAAATGGCATTATCCTTGTCTCTAAGGAGCACCTTGGCTGTACTTCCTCCAAGACAGACTTGTTTGTTCTTTTGATTGTCTGTAGAATAGTCAGAACTATTCTCCAACAACACCGTTCAAAGATATTCTTTTTTCAGTCTTCTTTATTCATTATTCAACATTCAGATATATAGAAAGCAATTGCAATGCCATGGCTTAGATAGCTGTACTGACTGACATTGTTGCTCTTCAGCATTTTGACGAAGTCTCTGACAGCAGATATTCCCAATGATTTCTTGACTCTTGCTACCATAAACATTGTGGATCCAAATAAATTTAAATTCTTGACAATTTCAGTCTTCAATATTTTTTGGAATAGGCTAATGAACATGTCCTGAGTTACATGTCTATTGGAATTCCTCAGTTGATATTGTAGCGATTCCTACAATTTTAATTTTTGTCAATGCCTGCAGTGCAACTTGAACTTCATCCCTTAATTACCATTGGTTCTTGGTTACATGATACTTCCTGAAATGGTTCCATGTGGACCAATACTTTTTATTACTGTGACTCTGGGCATTCCTTCCATTATCCTTTGATGTTTCCTGTAGCGTTCAATATTTTCCCCATAAAATCCCGCAGTATTACAACCAATACTTAAATTTGTTGTTTAGTTCTTTCAGCTTGAGGATTGCCAAGCATACTCTTCCATTTTGGTTTTCTTAAGAGGAAAAAAATGAATAAAGTATGTGTCAGAAACAGATGTGTGGTTTTGAAGATTACTGTCACCAGGTGAGATGTTTGGTCAACACGGAACATTGCCTTTCAAAGTCACTGTCCTTCAGAATGGTTGAGTCAGATGCAATGTCAGTGAAAGACTGTATAAAACACAATGTACATAAATTAAATAATGTAAACAAATTGTTCTATGCAAACAAAAGAGAAAAATTGTTTAAAAAGATGACTGTTTCCTAGAAAGGCATCTGTATGGGATATGAAGGTTCTAAGCAGAGTTTGTCAAGAAGAAACACCTACAAGTGCCTAGGCTACTCATTTAGAGTGTGTTCCTAGATTTTGTGATGCTTAAATTAGTTGAATGTTGGCCTTCTTGATCGGAACCATCTCAGGAGATAATACTTTAGTCCAGCACATCAAGTAAAGAATATAAAGAAGATGGGGGAAAGTCCATAATTCAGAGCAAACTTAGCAATGTTGTTGTTATGTGCCATCGAGTTGACTTTGACTCATAATGAACCTATGAACACAGACCCAAAATTTCCTCTCTTTCATGATCCCCACAATCTCCTACATGTTCTACATGTTTAAACCTATTGCTAATTACTCTTCTATTGAAGGTCTTCTCTTCTCAGCATGATGTCTTTTTTCAAGGTCTTGTCCCTCCTGACAACATGCCTGAAGTATAGATGAAATTTCACCACCCTTGCCTCTAAAGAGCACCCGGATTGTACTTCCTCTAAGACAGCACACTTCTTTATACATGAGATACTCAACATTCTTCATCAGGACTACAATTCAAAGGCATCAATTCATCTGGTTTCCTTTTTCATTGTTCAACACTCAGATGCATAAGATGTTGTTGTTGTTGTTATGTGCCGTCGAGTCACCTGCGACTCATAGCGACCCTATGTACAACAGCCCTAAACTCCGCTCTGTCCTGTGCCAATCCCACTGTCTCTGACACTCCCAACCCAATTATCCCAGTC
>NW_006399752.1:21271861-21274827 GCF_000299155.1 Elephantulus edwardii
TTCCGGCAGGAAGGTCAAAGGAGGGGCTAGGCATCTGACTAGCTGAAGTTGGGGACCTCAGAGCACAGCCATCAGACCCCGCAGACCCATCCCATCTTTCCAGGTAATCGAAGATGCCAAAAGCCCGCAACAAGCCTATCTACACACCAGTTCTACAGGATGCATCACCTTTGACCGGGAAACATTACTACTAAATTTCAGAGACACTGATCCCAACATAAAGAATTACCATCAGCTGATGTGTTTGAAATCACAGAAACCATGGAAGCTTCATATATAAGTTATTAGATGGAGGGCTGGTGAAAGGGAGATAGATGTGAAGGGAGGGGGTAGAAGTGGATGGGTATCCTGCTGGATAGTGAAGCAGGAAGTAAGTGGGTAAAGACGCGTGTGAGAAAGGCAGGGACAACACTGACCCTAAAGTTAACTCCGCAATAAGGGATATACCTTTAACTTGCTGGTCTGTCTGATACTTCTCTAAATCTGAACATTCACATTGAGACAGACTAGGAAGAAGGATTCTCCATCCACTTCTGAAACAGCAGGCCTCTGAAAACCCTATGTACAACAGAACATTAGATGCATAAGATACAGTTGAAAATACCATGGCTTGGATCAGGTACCCTTTATCTTTAAGGTAACAACCATTTTTTTAAAAAAAAAAAAAAGACCTCAGTGGTCTTTAGCATTTGAACAAGTTCTTACAGTAGTTTAAAGTAGTTAAAGTTTTAAAGAGTTAATATTCTCATTCCTATACATTGGAAAGGTCATCTTTTATACAAAGTTAGACATCTTATTATTATGTGAACAGAAGTGAATGAAAATAACATGTAGATTGAAGGTTGGACAGGCAAACTACCACATAGAAGACTTAAACGTGACAAAAAGATCTCCCTCAAAATTATCCTTGCATATTAAAAAGACACTTCTTATTTTAAAAATAATATTAAAGAAATATTATCATTCTGTTGTTTTCTTGTCCATTTTGAACCTCTTTGTTATTTTACTGAAAAGCATATTGATCAAGGACCTCTCTGCCTTCCACAACTTCTCTGATAATACTAGCAGATTTGACTACATTTTCCAAACTGAATGTACTTCATGTCTTTGGATGTGCTGTTCCCTGTCCTGAATGTTTTCTGCAAGTCTCTCCATCCTTTAAGACTCATCTCAAATATCACTTCCTCTGCAAAGGCTGCACTAGAGAACTTCCACTTTTGCATTTGTCACATTGCACTGTAATTGTTTGTTTACACATCTGTTTCCTCAACTAGACTCAGAGCTCCCTGAGGTCGGAAATCTTGTCTTTTTCAACTTGCAGTTTCCTGTTAGTTGCAGGAAAGTCTAGAGTCAGAATGGTGGTCCACCCTAAGCAAGTATGTGACCCTTCAGGGAAGGAGTTTTCCTGCCTGGGAATTTGCCCCTCCCTCACCCTCCTAGAAGGTTCCTTAGAAACAGGGACTTTGGATTTGTTATCAGAAGAGACAAGTCCCTAGAGAGGAACCTTGTGCTTGGTAAAGCAGAGAGTCAGTGAAAAAGGGGAAGACATTCAACAAGATGGATTGATACAATGCCTGACACAATGAGCTAAAATATAATGACCACTATGAAGATGGTCCAAGACTGGACAGTGCTTCTTTCAGTTGTAAAGGGCCTTTATGAATTGGAAAAAATCACAGCAACAATGGCATCTAACAACAATAGCAGAAACTCCTTCCCTGGCCTTATCTATCTTTATCTGCTTCTAATTCCTGTTATCTGGCAGCATTGTTTATTTCTTTGTAAATCATCTGCTGTGGCAGTCTGCTTCCTTAAAGATTACATCTTTTTACAGGTCTGGCTTTTGGGAGAGGCCCATATCACTGCTCTTTGAGAAAGATCATTTCTAATAAACTTATCTTTTCTAAAAACAAAACAAAAAAAAAGATTATGACAACAGTCTAGAACAAGTGAAGCATTGCAAAGTGGACCTGGGGAGGGAGGAGAGAAGGGGAGGGAAGAAAATATGCAACAATGAATGCTTTTATTTTATTTATTTTTTTTAAAGACTTCAGTTTTGGAAACTGTTTGGGTAAGTTCTGCTTTGTCCCACAGGGTCACTGTGAATCAGAATGGGTTTAAGTAATCTGAAAGAAAGGAAAAAAAAGTTAAATAATTGAGACAATTCAACAAGGAAAATATTCATCTAAGTTATTCCAGGATTTAAAACATACTGGTGGCTGAATAACAAGATACTAAATAAATTACATGTTTAATAAATGACATAATAATAACATTAAACACGCAAACTCATTTCCCTCAAGTTGGAACTGACTCATTGTTGACCCTCCTGTGGGATTCCAGAGGTTGTATGTAGATCAAGCACAGGGAAGGAGATTGCTCTTGAGAAGTGGCTGGTATATTTGAACCACCAGAGAGGCCCTGCCCATGGATTAACTGCCCAACTCCCTATACCTATGCCACCGGAGCTCCATGTTCATGGGCTCTTGTTTTTAGGTGCTGTCAAGTCAAGAACAACTCACAGCAACCCTGTGAACAAAAGATCTAAACCCTGTCCTATTCTGTGCCAATCTCATAATCTCTGACACTCTCAAGCCCATTGCTGGAATCACTGTGTCAATCCTCCTGGTTGAAAGTTAGGGTTAGAATTTGGGTTTTGTTGTTTGTTTTTTTTCGACCCATGGGATATTCAGTACTATTCAACACCACAACTCAAAGGCATTGATTCTTCCTCTGCCATCCTTATTTGTTATTCAACTTTCAGATGCTGATATAAAAGCTATTGACTATGAATCTGAGTAAGATTAAATTATTGACAACTTCAGTCTTTTCTCAATCATTATTTTGTCTATTGATGCAGTGGTGAAGATTTTTGTTTTCTTGATGTTGAGATATAACTCATATTGAGGATTGTAGCATTTGGTTTTCTTTCTGCAAGTGTTTCAAATCCTCGACTTTCAGCAAGC
>NW_006399752.1:21275147-21279151 GCF_000299155.1 Elephantulus edwardii
TTTTTTTTTTTTGTCTCTGACTGCCTTAGAAAGATAAGGAGCCGAAAGCTCAGGGAGTGATTTAAGGAGTTGGATAAAAGAGTTTAGACTCCATTTCCATTTTGAGCTTTGTCACTTGTCATTAGTTGACTAATTGACCATGAATTGGCCAAGGTTTTAACTTTTATAGTACTTTATTGTTCAAGGAATGACTCTCTTTTTTTTTTAAATGTTCCTCCTGTCCCCATTATATAAACAGCAAAGGATATGGACGCATACTTGTAAGTGGCTTTGCTGTTTGTCCAGGGAGAAGATCTTTCTAAATGACCACCTTCAGTCCAAGCAGGTTGTATATTGACAAATCTGACTACACCATTCATCTCATGGCCAGTCGCTCCTGAAAGGAGGGTCGTAACTCCAAGGGAAAGACAAGTGATGGCCGCTCACAGACATGGTTTACTGAGTTTACATTTGTGTCAGATTGAGAATCTCATCTGGCCAAAATTATCTTGGGTAGATCCAGTCCCTGAAATGCATTTCTTATTGTCAATGAGCTAAACATTTCAGGAGGATCTTCACTATCCCAAGGAAAGGAAAGAAAGATCAAAAGGGAGAGATTAAAGAAGAATTTGATAAAATCAAGTTATGTCACCATTTTCTAAAGACAAAAGTAGGATTGTGGACTAGAGTGTAAGAATAATCTCAATTATATACTTCTTTTTAGTTTCCTCAGTCTCCTTCTTTATCTTAGCTCCTGAGATATTGAGGTCAGGATTTTCTAAGGAAATTTGTCAAGTATCTAGTGACAAAAAGCTTTGCTTTGACTAAAAACGAGGACAGAGAAAGTAAATTATGCACTCTCTCTACTGAGAGAGAGACAATTGTTTGGGTCTTTCTTTTTCAAACATAAATTATTTGGAAATTTGTGTCTATTTCAGAGATAGGATGGCTTGGGGTTTTTTTCCCCCCCTGAAGGAAACATTTTCTCCCCAGGGGAATTGTCTTATTCATCATTATGAATCAGAAAAGAAAATAAATGTATGGGGAGCGGGAATGATCAATTGGAAAAATCACTAAAATGGGACTCTTCTATAAATGAGCCACAACTCCTTCACTGGCCTCAGGAGGCTCCATCTGTAGCCACAGGCTCTGTGCGCGCTGTGGGGCCTTCCAGAAGGCAGGCTCCCTCAGCACCATCTTTCTGGAAATACTGCCCTAGGGTCTTTATCACTGAGAGCTAAGTGTCGTTAAGGTTAGAGTGTCTCATAGCTTGTCTCATAGCAAAGTTCTAGCTGTCAAGAATAGGAAACCAAGTCCAATTCAGATCTTTTTTAGTGGCAATTAGGATCCCAATCTGGGAGGACCTGACCTAATCTGGCACGAGTGAGACAGATGAGTAAGTCAGGAGTACAAATGGGATTCTTTGGTGGCTCAAATGCTTAAACACTTAGTTACTAAAAAAAAATTTAAAAAAAAATTGGACCATAAATAAAGATCGAAGAAGAATGAACTGGTAGCTTTGAATTGTGGTGTTGGCAATGAGTATGGAATATATCGTGCACTGCCTAAAGAACAGCCGAATCTCATTTTAAGAAGCACAGCCAGAGTGTTCCTGGGAGGTGAGCACGGTAGACATCCCATATATTTCAATCATGTTCTTTATGGCGGGCCAGTTCCTGGAGAAAGCTATCATGCGTGGTAACAGTGGAGTATCAACAAAAAAAAGGGGGGGAAACTCCTCAATGAGCTGGATGGACACAGTGACTGCAACAGTTGACTCAAGTACAGTGACTATGAGCCTAGCATAGGATGGGGCAGGTTTCCTTCTATTACAGGGTAGCTAGGTGAGGAAGCTGACTTAATGGCACCTAATATCAACATGCTATGGATTGTACTTGACTCAATGGCACCTAATAACACCACCACTCTGGTGACTTAGTGGCAAGGAGCTGTGCTGACAACCCAAAGGCATATGGTTCAACTCTATCAGTTGATCCATGGGATACAGATGGACAGTCTCCTCTCATGAGATTTACAGCATCAAGGGAGCTCTGGTGGCCTAGTGGCAAGAAGCTCTGCAGTAATCCTTAAGGCGTGTGGTTTGAATCCACCAGATGTTCTGCTGGAGAAGGAGGAGGAATCTTCTCCCATGCCAGTTAGATCTGGTTCCACAGCACACAAAGAGGAAAACATAACAGAACACTCCCCCCCCAAAAAAAAACCAAGAAGAGATTTACAGCCTCATAAAATCCACCAGAGGGTTACCTATAAGTCCAAATCCTTGATCCATAAAAACAGTGAGTAGCCTAAATGAGTTCATGCCAACCCAGAACCGCCTCAGAAAACCATCTGGTGATCTATTCAAGGTCACAACCACTGAAAGCCATGTGGGGTACAGCTCTACCCTGAAACACACAAGGTCCTCATGAGTCAGAAGAATTCTCTACAACAGTTAGCTGATTGCTTGGTAGGATGAAGGCGGAGGGAGCCAAGTGTTCTTCCCGGTGGCCAGGCCTTTGCAACTTGTGGAAGGGGATCTGGTCAGAGCACAGGAAAGCATGCACTGCTTAACTGCTGTGCCACTAGGCTTCTTTGAAAAAAGGAAATCAATACCTGAAAAAGGAAACTTTGAAATATATATATGACACAAACTTTGAAAACAAAACAATATAAAATAAAAATGTATATTTTTTATTTAATAAAAACAACAAAAGTAAATAATTAAAAGATGTATTACATTAGGAAAGTCTGCTGTCAGAGACCTCTCCAAAGTACTAAAGAGCAATGATTTCAGTCTGGAGACTAAGATGGGCCTGATACAGGCCAAGGTCTTTGCAATCACTTGCTACACATCAGAGAGCTGGACAATGGCTAGGGATGATAGCAGGAGAATTGATGCCTTTGAGCTGTGGTGCTGGAGAAGAGTATTGAATATACCATGGATTGCTAGGAGAACAAACATGTTCATCCTGGAAAATGTCAAAACATGGAAAATGTCAGGCTGCTCCTTGGAGGCAAGGATTCTGAAGCTTTGTCTGACATAGTTTGTATATGTTGCAAGGAGGAACCAGCCCATGGAGAAGGACATCATGCTTGGGAGGGTGGACGGATAGCACAGGAGAGGAAGACCCTGGGTGAGATGAATGGATTCAGTGACTGGGGTAATGGATATAGGTGTGTCAGAGACAATAAGATTGGCACAGGATAGAGCAGGGAGCAGGATTTAGGGCTGTTAAACATAGGGTAGTGACTCAACAGTGCATAACAATTTTATGTATATATCCTAAAAATAATACCTTTCTTGAGCAATGAGTACTTCATCAGGGATGCCAAAGTTTTATTTCCCCAACTCAAACTACTGTTGAGTTGTTTCTGACTTGTAGTGCATTTCCACTAGTTTTCCAAAGCTATAAAACACAATGGGAGGAGACTGATCATCTTTCCTCCAACTAGCCACTGATGAATTCAAACTGCCAGAGCTGTGCAGCCTTTGGGCTGTGTAGCCTTTGGGCTGAAAACTCACCTTGCCATGGGCTATGTACACCACCAGAACTGGATAAATGTTCCCCTCAGAGGTAATAGACAATTAGAAAGAGATCAGGTAAAAAGATATATCTTTTGAAACTCTATTTTAAAGGCTATTTTGAATTCAATACGTGATAGTGTGGTAGATTAGGTAGAGGTGGTTGACCAGTAGAATTCTAACTTTCCATGCTAGAGATCTGGGATCAGTTTTGGGCCAATGCAGCTCATGTCTCTGTTACTAGTTGTTTGTCAGGCTTGTCTACTGCTATGGCGCAGAATAGATTTTAGTAGACTCTCTTTCTGACTTCGCTGCCGCCATGGCGCCTGTGAAAAAGCCTGTGGCGAAAGGGGGTAAAAAAAAGAAGCAGGTTCTGAAGTTTACCCTTGACTGTACCCATCCAGTAGAAGATGGAATCATGGATGCTGCTAATTTTGAGCAGTTTCTTCAGGAAAGAATCAAGGTTAATGGAAAAGCTGGTAATCTCGGAGGAGGGGTTGTA
>NW_006399752.1:21279416-21291002 GCF_000299155.1 Elephantulus edwardii
AAAAAAAAAAAAAAAAGAATAGATTTTAGTGACGCCTCTAGATGAAAATAGGTTTGCAAGGCCTGTTGAGCTAGTCTCACTGACTAATTTATTGCCATTGAGATGGAACAGACCCTCCAGTGTGTTTTCTGAGGCCGTAAATCACAGGGGAAGAGATTGCCCATCTTTTGTTCATAGAGCAGTTGGTGTATTTGAACCACTTTCCTTTGTGTTGGCAGTGCAACATCTCACCCATAAAGCCACAAAGCAATGAAAATCAGATCACAACAGTCTGCTCCAAAATGTTGATCATGCGGAATCGTTCAAGATTGGGCAGCATTTAATTTTTTTTCTGTTGTCATGGGGTTGTTATGAGTTAGGGCTTGACTCTAGGGCAGCTAACAACAAGGTACTAATAGCCACAAAGCTAGGGAGGTCTCCAGTGCTTTGTAACAGCTTTGAGGAAACAATGCTGCCCTGTGCCCCAGAAAAACACACTGGTCCTCCTAATTAGTCTGTTTACTCCAACACTTGAAATGCTGTTTGCAGGGCTTCTAACTAAAGCCTTGTTCACTTAAACTCTGCACCCCTCTGTAAGAACTGTCAATTACCACTTTACAAATTGTATCCACTTCTTGGAAAAAATGGCAGGCAGCTGTCAATGTGGACACAAGATGAATCACAGAATTGCCAAAGGCAGAGGTATTTACAGAAGCAAACCTTGAAGGAGCTTAGCAGGCCTGAAACTAGTGTAGAGTGCTTTGTCCTTTATCTCTCACATCAGCAAAATGAAAGTAAGATGTTCAAGAAAGATACTAATTATTTTCAGGTTCCATGACCCAAGGATAGCTTTCTGAGTGTTTCTTTTTCAAAAATATAGTTTCTGTCTTATCCTCAAAAGTGCTGAAACCTAAGTGTTAGTCAGTTCTGCAGTTTTATTAGTGAAAATCCTTTCATTATGTTTGATAGTACTTAAGAATTAAGTAGACTTATTTGTGTTATGATATTTGAGTATGAATTAAAAAGCCAGTCATAAGAAGAGAAAGAAGCTATTTAGGATATATTTTATTTTAGTATATAACAACCACGTATGCTCTGCAATAACAATTGCTGTTGAATATTGAACTGATTCTGAACACTTAAGGTCTATAGCCAATTCACAGAAACGTTTATCCCATCGGGTTTCCTAGTTCAAAACAGTCTGCAGATAACAAAGGAACTTGTATTCCTTTGGGAATGACAATTTTGGTTTCTGGATTTCCCCCTACAACAGTATTAAATGCTAACCTAAATTGATTAACTTACAGGAATCTAAATTGATTAGCTTACCAGAGAAGCATTGATAGCCATGCTTCTCAATTGTGGATCAAACCCTTTTTTCCCCTAGAATTAAAAACCAAAACCATTTCACCCTCCCCTTTCTTAGGCATGGCCTGCACATGGGAACAGTCTTCTAAGAGAGTGGAAAGAGAAAACAGGATGTTCACTTGATAGCGGTGGAAAAGGATAGTGTTAACCTATCATAGGTCAAATTCAACTTTAACAGTAATAAATAACATTCATTGAATATAATATGATCAGATGGAAATGACACTTTATTTAATCTATTATTGTTGTTGGGTGCTATCGCTCATATGACTCGTAGAGCCTGTATGAACAAAGGATCCGAACCTTGCTCTGTCCTGTGCCATCCTAATCATCTCTTGAGCCCATTGTCACAGTCACTGTGTCAATCTATCTTGTTGAGGAGCTTCCTCTCTTTTGCTGACCCTCTAAGCGTGATCTTTCTAAGCATGATATCTTGTTTCAAGGCACCTGGAATTCACTTCTTCTAAGATAGCAGACTTGTTTGGTTTTTAGGCAATCCAGGGATTTACTGAATACCTTTCACCAAAACTGCAGTTCAAAGGCAACAGTGATTCTTCTGTCATCCTGATTCATTGTCTAACTTTCAGAATCATAGCAAGAAGTTGCAAAGATCATGGCTTGGCTTAAGTGCACCATAGTCTTTAAACTGACCTCATTGCTCTTTAGCACTTTGGAGAGTGCTAAACCTAATCTAACCAGGAGAAAAAAAAATTATAAATTCCAATATTGGGGCATCCTACAGAATACTTTCCCCAAACCTGCTGCTGTCAAACCAATTCTGACTACTGGTGACCCTACAGGACAGATTAGAACAACTCATAGAGTTGTTTCTAAGGCTATAAATCATTTAAAGTATCAACCAGACGACTTCATCTTTTTCTTATGGAGTGGCTGGTGGATTTGAACCATTAACCTTTATGTTAGTAGCCCATAGCTTAATACACTGTACCACCAAAGTTCCTTAAAAACCTGATCAGTACTCATAAAAAATGTCAAGGTTGCAAGCAACAAATGATGGCAAGGTTGTGGAGAAACAGGAACCCTTATTCACTGTTGGTGGGAGTGTAAAATGGTGCAGCCCCTGTGGAAGGTGGTATGGTGCTTTATCAAAACATTGCAAATAGAGATACCATTTGATCCAGCAATTCCACTACTGGGAATATACCCCAAAGAGACCATAATTGACATCCAAGCAGATATATGCACACCCATGTTTCTTGCGGCTTTGTTCACAATAGCAAGGAGTTGGAAATAACCTAAGTGCCCATCAACAAACGAATGGATCGAAAAGCTGTGGTATAGTCACACAATGGAATACTATGCTGCATTCAAAAACAAGAAACTCGTGCAATATTATTCAAGATGGGTGACGTTGGAGGACATTTTGCTGAGTGAAGTATCTCAGTCACAAAAGGACAGATATTGCATGGTACCACTGTTGTAAAACAGGACTGACCTCGGGGTTGGGGGGAGACTGAGAAAGATGGGTTCAAGAATGTATACAGCATTGAAATAGATGAGGGAGAAAACTGTCTAAAAGTGATATGTGATTAGGTATTTTTGTCATGACAGGAGTCCAGAGCGAAGGGTGCATAGTGGAGTGGACCTGGGGGGCAGAGATTGTAAAACAATGACAGAATTTTTCTTTTACTTTTCCATGAGGGGAGTGTGTACTAGGGAGGAGGGCGGGAGGGGAGAAAAGTTCAACAACGAATGAATGGAAATTCAAAGTCTCTGTAAATTTTCACTGAAATGAATAATAAAACAAACAAAAAATGTCAAGGTTGTAAAAAACAAGAGACATCTGAGAAAAAGTCATAGACAAGATGACCGTAAGTAGACATGATGATGTAGAATTATGGGTGGGATCCTGGGGGGGGGGAATGAAATAAAAGACATTAGGTCAAAATGAAGGGAATCTTCATAAAATATGAGTTTTTGTTAACTAATGTATCCAGATAGGTCCATTAATAGTGATAAGTTTATCATTATAATGTATGATGCTAATAACTGCAAACTGTATATGGAGTATACTGGAACTCCATACTATTCTCTCTCTTTTTGCAAACTTAAAGCCATTGTTAAAAAAATTATGTATTGAAATCTACAGACTCATTTCTTCACTTAAAAGTTATTTGGGAAGGTGGTGGGAGAAATTGAAAGAATTTGTCCTTGAATACAATGTATTTTAATTTTGTAAATAAGCTAGTTGTTCTTATGTGCCATCGAGTTGCTTTCGACTCACAGCGACCCTATGCACAAGAGCCCTAAACTCCATTCTATTCTTTTCCAACCTAGCCATCTCAAACACACTCATTCCCACCACTCCAGTCATAGAATCAATCCATCTCGTCGAAGGTCTTCCTCTCCTGTGCCGCCCATCCACTCTGCCAAACATGTTGACCCTCTACAAGGACCAGTCCCTCCTTGCAACATGCCCAAAGTATGTCAGACGAAGTTTCAGAATCCTGGACTCCAAGGAGCATTCCGGCTTCACCTTTTCCAGGACAAACCTGTTTGTTCTCCTAGCAGTCCATGGTATACCCAACACTCTATTCCAGCACCACAGCTCAAAGGCATCAATTCTCTTTCTATCATTCCTACTCACTGTCCAACTCTCTGATGCATAGCATGTAATTGCGAAGACTATAGCCCGGATCAGGAGCACCTTAGTCTCCAGCCTGACATTGTTGTTGTTCTTCAGTACTCTTGAGAGGTCCCTCCCAGCTGACTTTCCCAATGCAATTCGTCTCTTGATTTCCTGGCTACTGTTGAGAGTGTTGACTGTGAAGCCAAGTGAACTACAACTGTTAACTATCTCAATCTCTTCACCATCCATACTGATTCTGCCAATTGGCCCAGTCGTGAGAATCTTTGTTTTCTTGATGTTGAGTTTTAATCCATATAGGAGTTGCAGTCCTTGACTGTCTGCAGAAAGTGCTTCAGGTCCTCCTCAGTTTCAGCAAGCAGGGTTGTGACATCTGCATAACGCAGGTTGTTGATGAATCTTCCACCAATCCTGATGCCACTTTCCTCCTCGTACAGCCCAGCATCTCTGATGATCTGTTCTGCATACAGATTGAAAAGGTATGGAGAAATGATACATCCCTGATGGACCACCTTCTTGATTTTGAACCATGTTAGTGTCTCCTTGCTCTGTTCTGACGACTGCCTCTTAGTCCCAGTATAGGTTTTGCATTATCACAATCAAATGTTCTGGGACTCCCATTCTTCTCAGAGTCAGCCATAGCTTGCTGTGATCCACACAGTCAAAAGCCTTTGCATAGTCAATGAAGCACAGATAGACATTCTTCTGGTATTCTTTGCTTTCTGCCAAGATCCATCTAACATTAGCGATAATATCCTTATCAGTTAAAGAACTTAATATTTTAATCTATAACTATAAAACTGGCATGATTATTAATCAGATAAGTATCAGCCTTATTTCTTCTTCTTTTTTAAATTTTTCTTCTCTTTCCTGTGTAGCTTTGAAACAGATACAATTGGCACAGGAGGAGATTGCCCCTCCTTCTCCAGCAGATTATCTGGGGTATTAGAATCATGTGCCTTTGGAATTGCAGTCCAACTTCTTGCCACTAGGCCACCAAAGCTTCCTTTTTTTAAAAAAAATAATTTTTTTTTCATCTTATTTCTTCTTGAATCCTAAGACCCTGTTTATGTGTCATGTGCTATTGAGTACAGTAACATACAAAATTTTAGAGTTGACTACATGGATACTATAGACATCAGGAAAAACAATGGTACAATTATATTTACACCTGAATCTTCAGAATTTTGAGATATAATATTACCTTACTAATCAAAAAGAAATTTACAGATCTGATTAAGAGTAAAAACTTGAATTGATTAGATACTGGATTATTAAAAAATTTAAGCACATTATAGTTGAGGTGGGACTGACTTTTAGCTGGTGCTCCAATGGCTGTAAATTGAATGGAAGGAGATTGTCCATCCTTCTCTCTTGAAGTCTCTGGTGGATTTGAGGCACCAGGCACCAGAGAGGTGCCACCTTTGTATTAGCATACAATTCTCTATGGACCACACTACCAGAACTCCCTTCCTGGATAATCCAGGTGAGCCTAATCTAATCTAATCTAATCACACCAATCTTTAAATCAGAGGTCTTTCTTGGCTTTGCTAGAGAGAATGTGACCATAGAGGAAAGTTGCTGACTTTGAATATAAAGGAAGAGACTGTGAATCAAGGAATGCAAATAGCCTCTGGAAGATGGAAAAGACAAGGGAGTTCATTTTCTTTTAAAGCATTTAGGAAAAACTGCAGACTTCCCAACATTTTGCATCTTTAGTCCAGTGAGATTTTACTAGATTGGTTTATTTTCTATAGAACTGTATTATAGTAAGTTTGTATTATTTAAGCCACTCGATTTTTCAGAAACAGAAATAGAAAACATAGATATGCTATACAACTTTTTAAAAAGTGGAGTTAAATTGTTCTCGATAATTTCCATCTACCTATCCTCCACGTCACACTGCCTTCTCTTGGTAGCGTCCTTGAAAGAGAGCTGAACATTTCCTAACACATCAGTCCAAGCAAATTTTCCTTCTTGTTTCTTCTTTCTGTGCTAATACTTTTTTTCTCCGCTTTCTGCCAAGATCCATCTAACATTAGCTATAATATCCCTAGTACCACGACCTCTTCTAAATCCAGCCTAAACTAGTAGAAAATGTAAAAAAAAAAAAAAAAAAAGAATTATTCAGATTCAAGTCTCTTGGTGTAAAGTTCAATTATCTGTATTTTTATTAGCTGTCTTATGAGTCAGCCATGAATCTGTTCTGACTCACCAGCAATGAATTTTGAGTCAGGAGTTGTCTGTTGACCCCTGTCCTGGATCTGTAGTCCCCTGGGTGGTGCAAATGATTAAACACTCATGTGATAATCATTAAGATAGGCTATTTGAACCCATCCTGTGGTGTTTTTAGGGGAAAGGCCTGATGATCTGCGTCAAGGCCTCAGCCTTTAAAGTCCTAAGTAGTGCAATTCTCTCTGTTCCTTACACTTGAATTGGAATTGACTAGACAGTAATTCTGGGGCTTTGTTTGTTGCTTTGTTATCTAGGAGTAAACAATGTGTTGGGACATCCACAATTCTGGGGAGTCATTCTTTTCTCCTTTGACTGCTCTTGTTGCAATATCACAGGTTCCTAACCTTTTATGTGACACATATCCCAGTGTTGTCATGTGCTCTCCAGTTGAAACTGACTCATAGCTGATCCCCCAGAGGGTTTCCCCCGAGATTGTAAATCATAAATGAGGAGATTTGCCATCTTCTCCTATGAAGCAGTAGGTGGATTTCAACTGCTTTCGGATTGGTAGTGCACTCCTTACCACTCGGCTATAAGAACATTCCATTGGAGCCTCGTAAAACTTCTGGATTCCTTATTAGACCAATGTTAATAACTGCACCGACCACCCAAGATTATCAAGCAGAGCAGTTGATAGGTTCAAATTTCATACATTTACATGGGCAGTGCAATTCCTTACCATGTAGTCAAAAATGTTAAAAATAAGTTACGATATGGACATTTTTATGAATATGTGAAATAATAGCCAGTGAGAGATTTAATCATTACCAAAATTCAAGACAATATTGAGCATAAAATGAGATATAAAACGGAAATAATTTTTAAGATCATGATTTCTATTGAATGACAAAATCATTGCACTGCTAAGAGTGCTGTTTAGTTGTGCACATTCAAAATTGATGGGCATCGCTGGATGTTACATGTTTAGAGAAAATAAGCATATAGTTTCCTCATCCTAATTGTGAGTGCCCTGAATGACATCTCAGAGTTGATATTCGCCTTGAATTCAAACTCCAGGTTAATACAACTACCCTGGTGGAATAATGGTTAAAGTGCTGAGGTGCTAACTGGCAGTTGGTGATTCTTGAGAGAAATGTGTGGCAATCTGCTCTGATAGAGCCACGGCCTTTGAAAGCCCGGGAACAAATCTCCTCTTCCTGTGAAGAGTCATTATGTGTCAGGGTCAACTTGATGGCGGTGGATTTGGCCTGATAGTTGATAGGATCTGGAGATTTCTGTTGCTTCTTAATTTAGATATGCCACATAATGTCTTCCTAATAAACTAGTTAAAATCAATCCCAACATCTCATCTAACACTTGACAGAGTATAGCAAACTCCCAGGTGCTGTCCTTTTTTGAATTTTTTGTATTAGGCATCTAACTTCCTAGAAACCCCTTTCTACTCTTGCTTGCCTTAGTGACCGGCTGTGTGATGTTATAGACCTGTTGAAGTGGAGTTTTCGACATTGTTGGCAGTTTTTCCTCTTGGGTTGTTCATCTCTTGGGATTATTCCTCTTGGGATTGTCTTTCCTTTTCCATTTGTTCTTATGACCTCAGAGCAGATTCATTCCTTTTTGGCTTTCCACACTGAGTAGGAGGGAGTGTGAAGAAGAAGGCTGTTTGCATTGTGCTTGTAGAAAATTAAGGGAGCTCTGGTGATGCAGTCCATACAGAGCTGTGCTGCTAACTCAAACACGTCACCTCTTTGTAGGTTCGAGTCCACCAGTGGCTTCTAGGGAGAAAGTTGGGCAATCTCTTCCTGTATGATTTATAGTCTCAGAAAGCCTACTGGAAGGTCAGCTATGAGTTGGTTCTGACTTGATCGCATTTGGAGTGAGTGAATAAATTCTCCACTTCTTAGACACCTCCTAAAGTTGATTATTGTATTTGTAACCTTGTTCTGTACTCTAGCAAGATATTAAGAGGACTGTACATATTAATCAACATTTAATTTACTTAATAGAACAATCCTATAGTAAAAGATTAAATGGCAGCTTCTCTGATACTGGGCAAAGACAAACCTAAGTACACAGGGGACACAGTAATTTAGCCCTTGACTGTTAACTGAAAGACCAACAGTTTAAACCCACCTGCCTCATAATGAGAAAGTAGACCTGACAATCTGTTCCTGTAAAGATGTCTGCCTGGGAGACCCTCACCCTAACCCTTGATTTAAAAATCAAGGATTTGATTAAACAGCATGGGTTTGCTTGCTTTTAGTTTGTTTGTCCACGGTGGTCCTGGGCCCTGCAGGTTTGGGCTCAGAAATACCAGCCCTCATTGCCATAAAGCCAACTCCAGTTTATGACCAGCCGATTTGTGTCAGGGTAGAACTGTGCTTCATTGGGCTTTCTTTTTTTTCCTTTTCAATTTTTTTAAAATTTATTATTTATTTCAATGAAAATTTACAGAGACTTTGGATTTCCATTCATTCATTATTACACTTCATGGGGCTTTCAATGGCTGATTTTCAGACGTAGATTACAAGGTTTTCCCTCTTCGGTGCCCCTGGGTGCACTTGAACCTACCACCTTTTGGTTAGCAGCCATAGACTCTGAAGTCTGAAATATGAGTTTTAGCATAAATGTAAGCGCACTTGATTTTAAACTCTTCCCCTTGCAGAATCCACATCAGAAGACCTCATATGTTGATGGCTCATGGTGAATGTGGTGCTGAAAGCCAGAGGGTCCATGATGTAGGGGAAAATGTGGATTTGCCAACACTCAACTTAGATTGTGATGCAGAGTGAATGTGATGCTTCAATGTTTACCTTTGATTGCCCCCCGCCCCCCAGCCTGGAGTGAACAAACACCTTGCACTAGGAGTTAGCAAAGGGTCCCGCTCCTGCCACTGACTAGCTGTGTCACAGGAAAACACCTTTCAATCCCTTGCCTTTGAGTTCTTCACCTAGAAGTGTTATATCAGGTGATCTTCTGTGCATGTAGTGATTGTTCAAATCTCTTATGTTAGATTCTCTTAGATATCATTCAGATCTCCAGTAGGTACAACTGATATTTACAAGAAGCATTAAGAACCTTTGTCTATGAGACACTAAAAAATGTCAAAGGGGAAGTGTTTAGAGATACACATTCGTCATCCTGAAGAGAAGAGGCTAGAAAAATATGACTTTCTTCCTTAACAAATGACAGAGTTGCCTGGCATATAGCATCATTCTTGTTGAAGGGAAGCTGGAAAAAAAAATCCTCCCTAGGACAAGTCCAATTCTGAATTAGTTCAGGCTCCTTGTGCAGATGAAAGGCATCAAGCTAATACTTTTCCCTGTGGGAAGAGTTATGGTCCCACCCGATCCACACCCTCCCAGCCCCACCTTCCGCACACATGGTGTAGGCTTTGGCTGGGGGAGGTCAGCGTTAGAGAGCAGACTCTAGCTTTCAGCCGCTTACCCTGGATCCTAGCAGTTAAATTGCTGGGTGTCCTCCTAGTGTGTTATTTACTCTAAGGCATTTTATCTGTGTTTATAAACCATCGACTTAGTTTTCCTGCCAACTTCAGTGAGAGATAATTGCAATTAAAATAAAGAAAAGCAACCAAGTGCCAAAGTCTGAAGTTCTCAACTATTAAATAAAAAGAGAGGGGAAAAAAATCCCCAGCTGAATTTCTAAGCTAAAACAGTGTAACGGAAATGAGAAAATATCTTCTAATTGCTAAAGAATTTTTTATGCAACTGACAAACCATAACTATAAAATTGTATGGTGAAAATTTTATTAATGTTTTCTTTTTACCATATTAACATACACACACACACACACACACACACACACACACACGGGTGTGTGTGTGTGTGTGTGTGTGTATCTATGTATTGTACAATCCCCAGAATATGAGCAATTAATGTTGTCTAAAATTAAATTATACTAGTGTCCAAGTCTTTCGTTCATAGGGTTGCTATGAGTTGTCTACGACTCGAAGGCACTTAACAACAACAACAAAATGAGGAAAACAAATTTTAAATCTATTTGACCTGGATTTTCAGCATCTAAACTTTTACATTAAAATATTTCTAGAACTCTGTGTTGACTATGAAATGAGGGATAGCATTGTTGATATCAGATGGGTCTTGACTTGAAAGCAGAGAATACCACAAAGAACTTTTCTTGTGTTTTGTTGACTGTGCAAAGGCATTTGACTGTGTAGATCTTAATAAAGTACGGATAACAGTGAAAAGAATAGGAATCCCAGAACACTTAATTGCGTTCTTAAAAAACCTATACCTAGACAAGAAGATGTCTGAAGAGAACAAGGGAATACTCACAGTGACCTTATGAACGACAGATCGGAACCTTCCGCTGTTTATCCTGAGTTATCTTCATGATCTCTGATACACTTGAGGCCATCAGCACTGTGTCAAACCTCTTAGTGGGGATCTTCTTCTCCTTCTCTGACTCTCCACATTCCTCAGCATGTTGTTCTTTTCCAAGGACTTGGTCTCTTGACTAAGTATGGAAAATGAATTTTGTCACCTTTGCTTCTGAAGAGCACCTTGGTTGCATTTCGTCTAAGTCAGACTTGTTTGTTAATTTGGTGGTTTATAGGATAGTCAGTGTTCCCTTGGAGTCGTGTTGTAGTCAACTCGAGATCTCCTAATGACAACATGTTCATAGTTTATCTCACTTCCTACTTCCAACCTGTCCTGTAAATAACATCTTGTCATTTATTTTCATGATATCCTTCTTTACTTTTTAAAAATAAATTTATTACAGTGATTTCAGTCCTATTCAGGGTCTGAGACTGACCCAACTTAGCTTACAGAAAAGAAAGAATTCATACATTTATTTTTCCTTCAGTATATGCATAACTCTGCTGCATGAAGGAAAACAAAAATTCTCGCAACTAGACCAATGGACAACATCATGACAAAAGGAGAAAATACTAAAGTTTCAGTGATTTTATTTTACTTGGAATTTAGCATCCCAGAAACAGTAGTCATGAAATAAAACAATATTGGCAAATAAAGTACTAAAGAATAAAAGTGTCACTTTAAAGATCAAGGTGTACCTGACCCCAAAGTTCCTCACATGCCTGTGAAAGCTGGACAATTAAGGAGACTGAAGAAAAACTAATGCCTTTGAATTGTGGTTGGGAAAGAATATTGAATATGTCATTAATTGTCAAAAGAACAGAATGACTTGCCTCTCTAGCTCTCTCTTTTTATTTTACCTTCTATTTTGGTATTTTTATTGCACAAAATAACCTTAAACTACATTCTTTATAATTAGTGAATGCATTTTGATTAAAAAAATTTGAAGTACACATTTTTCCTCCCATTCATTCATTTTTGCACTTTTCTCCCTCCCCCCACAGTACACTCTTTTCTTTGAAATGTAAAGGAAAAATTCTTTCATTGTTTTACAATCCCTCCCCCAGGTCCACTCC
>NW_006399752.1:21291835-21319048 GCF_000299155.1 Elephantulus edwardii
CTCCTTGCTATTGTGAACAAAGCCGCAAGAAACATGGGTGTGCATATATCTGCTTGGATGTCAATTATGGTCTCTTTGGGGTATATTCCCAGTAGTGGAATTGCTGGTTCAAATGGCATCTCTACTTATAACTTTTTGAGAAAGCAGCATACCACCTTCCACAGTGGTTGCACCATTGTACACTCCAACCAACAGTGAATAAGGGTTCCAGTCTCTCCACAACCTGGCCAGCATTTGTTGCTTGCTGTTCTATTAAATGTTGCTATTCTGACTGGGGTGAGATGATATCTCATAGTTATTTTGAGACTTGTGTCTTAAGAAGTGCAGTCAGATTCCCTCGTGGAAGTAATGATGGTGAGATTCATGTCACACTTTTTTGTGATTATATCATGAAGAGTAACCAGTTTCTAGAGAAGGACATCATGCTTAATAAGGTAGAAAGCTCGTTTATATTCATTGCCATTAAATTAGAACCAATTCATAGTTGCCTTTCAAGTGGGTTTTCAGAGGCTGTGAATCACACTGGGGGAGGTGGTTACCCGTCTTTCTCTTATGGGAGTGACTGGGGATCTGACCATTGGTGAAGCACCACCCTTGTGTTAGCAGCTCAACTGTCCAGGGAGTAGGCCACCAGAGCTCCTTTGATAAAATAGAAAATCAGCAAAAAAAGAAGAAAGCCCACAAAGAGATAGCCTGACACAGTGTCCTCAGTTGTGAGGACAAGGTAATACTGTTTTGTACTATTTTGTATTAATAGTGTTTTGTACTGTTGTATGTAAGGTCACCAGGAGTTGGAAAGAACTTGACAACAACTAACAACTACACCACCACTACCACCACCACCACCACCACTCCTAAAGCCATTGCTCTTGAGTCAATTCTTACTCATAGGAACCTGCAGGACAGAATATAATTGCCTCAATACTTTGTGGAAGTCCTTATAGAAACACATTGCTTTTTCTCAGGAATTGACTAGTGGGTTGGAACATTTCAGTTAGCAGTTAATCACCTTAATTACTGCACCCCAAGACTCCTTGGTAACTGAGAAGATATGTTTTGTTCATAAATCCAAATCTACTGCCTTTGAGTAATTATGATACGTTGTTTTGTTGTTATGTGCAGTTGAGCCATTTGCAACTCAGAGGGATCCTCTGTACAACCGCTCTGAATCCTGCTCTATCCTGAGCCAACCTTATTGTCTCTGACACACCTACCTCACTGTAATCTGATGTAATGAAACTGGGAATCACAGTAAACTCTGCAGGTATCATTATAAAGCTAAGTTGGGGTATGATCAAGTAGCACAGATAGCCAGAGGTGAGGAAAATTACTAAGCACACAGTCAAAGAGCAATGTCTTAAGAAGAGATCCATAAACTCACTAACCATTGGTTAACTCCAAAGTATATTAACCCCCTCATTGAGTCTTTGAGGCTGTACATCTTTACTGGTGAAGACTACCTATCCTTGTCCTGAGGAACAGCTGATGGGTTCTAACTGCCAGCCTTCCTGTTAGCAGCCCAATGCATTACACACTATCCCATGAGGCTTCTATAAAAGCATATGAACTCGGATCTTTACTAGTATGGCAATAGTGCCAGAGAGAAGTTGCCCACAGAGTGTCCAGCCTTGGAGAGTTGCCTTGTGCGGTGTGTGCCAACTTAACTAAACAGGAAAATAAGAATTTACATTGCTGCTCATTTGGGACTTGCTAGAAACAAGTAAGTCTTCTAGGGTACAGAAAGGCAACAACAGTCTGAAAAAACATGGTGGGAATGAATTGCCCCTCTTGGAGCTAGTCCGATGATGTTGTGATCCAAATGAACTACTTTCCTGCCTCTGAATATTGCAAAATCTCTTAAGAGCTTGGGAAACATCAAATTAGACATTTAGAGACAGTCCTCTCTCTAATTTCAACTCACTTCTGATCATTTTCTCAGGAGATTTCTTAAATCAAATAGAGAAATTATCTACTTTAAATGTCTGAAGAATGATAGTCATAAATATCGAAGGTTAGAAACCCATCAAAACCCAAAACATCTTAAAAATTTTTTTAAATCTCAAAAATTGGGAAGACTAAAGAATAGAGAAAAAGCCACCTCCGTGGGGATTGCTCACGGGCCTGCAGCTTCCAGGAAGCTGTTTTCCGGTTAGTACCTACAGGCTGTTGCTGCAGCTACCCCAGGGGAGCTGTGGGTTGAGGGTGGACCTACATCCAAGCCCCTGTCCCTCTGAGAGGACTGAAGATAAAAGCACTGTTCACACACTGTGATTGTGATGCTAGGCAAAGCTCAGCAGAGGGGAATTTGAATGCGTAAGTGTTTTTGAATGTTGGTCTCTCCTGGGGGTGTCGTGCTCACAGGAATCACAGGGGTGACAGCCAGGGCCTGGAGGAGTGAGCAGAGGGGCAGCCCCTGTGAGGGGAGTGAGTGCTCGCAGTGCAGTGTGACCACCCAGGGAGGGTGTTCACAGGTCTGGGGAAGCCCTCACACAGGAGGAGTAAGGGGCATGCAGGAGGACAGAAAGGTGACAGACTGAAAGATGCTAACATTTCCATTTCCCTGGCTGCTCTCTGAGGTGAAAGGGTTAGATGAGCATCACTAAGCAGATCTAGCTAATCTCCACAATGGTGGCCTTTAGGGACTTTTGGCCACTTACAAAAGTGGCCTCAAATAAGAGAGAAAGAACGTAGTAAATGCCTGGATCCTTTTGGGGAATATGGTCAGTTATGCTGTTGGACAGTTCTGAGGAAGTGAGAAACTAGCATTTTTAAAATTTTTTTAAATTTTTAATTAATTTTTTTTTTTTTACTCTTTGAGAACAAAGTGTGCAGGTTTTTGTATTAGACTGTTATTGTTGTCATGTGTTATTGAGTCAGAACCAATGGTGCCCATCATAGGATTTCAGAGACAGTAAGTTGTATGGGAGGGAGGAGATTGCCTATTTTTCTCTCAGAGCAGCTAGTTCTGTGTTCCTTGGGGTGGCAGTGCAACTTCTTACCATTAAACCACCAGAACTCCATAGTATTAGACTAGAAATGAAAATGAAGGAAACCCTGATTTAATGTTTTCTTTCCTTTTTATTGTTTTTTTAAATTAATCCTTCTTGTCGTGCTTGGGAAAGTAGAGAGTCAATGCAAGAGAAGAACCACAGTGAGATGAATTGACACCGTGACTGTAACAAACGAACACAGTAGAGATTGTGAGGATGGTCCAAGGTTGTTGTTGTTGTGTGTGTTAAGTTGCATGCAACTCACAGCGACCCTGTGTACCAGAGCTCTGAAGCCTGCCCTGTCCTGAGCCAGTCACACTGACTCTCACGCAACTACCCCCATCAGTCCAGTAACTATCAATCCATCTCATCTGGGGTCTTCCTCTCCTGCGCTGTCCCTCCACCCTTCTGAGCAGGATGCTCTTCTTCAAGGACTGGTCCTTCCCGGCTACAAGCCCGAGGTAATTGTCATTGTGTACCATCGAGTTGGAACCCACCCATAGCAGATCCTCTAGTGGGTTTTCAGAGGCAGTTTAATTCAACAAGAGATTGCCCATTTTTCTTCCAAAGAGCAGCTGGTGGATTTGAACTATGTGTCTTTGGAATTGCAGCACAGCTCCTTACCACTAGGTCACGAGTGGTATACAACTTGCCTCCAGAAAGTGTATGAACTTTGATAAATGCCAACAGTTCTAGAAAGGTTTCAGGCCTTTTGTTCATAGTGTTCCTATGAGTCTTGCTTGACTTGAAGGCAATCAACAACAATATATACACATACATGTACACACACATATAGATGGAAAAAGAGAAAGGTTCTCAAAACCACTCTCTAAAAAGCTAACTGTTGTTGTTGTGTACCATTGAGTCAAAACTGACTCATAGTTGACTCTCCTGTGGGTTTTCAGAGACAGTTAATCACATAGGAGGAGATTACCCAAACCTAGAACATAAAAAATGTCAGATAAGATGCAACAATTTTTCCCTTACTATAATGTGGTTTTGCTCTCATATCAAATATTGCTAGGTGGGGTTTTTTTGGTGGGTTTTTTTTTTTTAAAAAAAGCAAGCCAGGTAGCTCTGGTGGCCTGTAGCAAGAAGCTGTACTGCAATACCTACGGTGCTCTGCTGGAGAAGGAGGGGCAGTCACCTCCTATGCTAGTCAGATCTGATTCATGGGTACACAACAATAAAAAATTTATAAATAAATAACGTTTTTAAAAGCCAACTTTATATGATGACTTGTTACATAATCTATTGCTTATAAAAAAATTTACAAAGCACACAACTGATCACAGTATTACTTTATATTCCAAGAGAGAAGTCTAAGAAGTTCTAGCTCAAAATTCTCTATATTGTAATTATTTAAATTCAGATTAAGCTTACTGATCTTTGATAAATTAAAGTAAGTAATTAGAATTACAGAATTGGAGATGTTTTAAGATAACCCCCCAACCCCCAGTAACACATTTAAGACACAGCCACAATTCTGATAGTCCAATTTCTGCATGAGGAACTTGGAAATACATAACAATTTGAACATCCTTCAAAATTTGAGGTGGCCTTAGTAGGTCACATTGTCATTCTATTGGGAAGTTTATTTGACTTTTATGTGTTTCAAAGCTAAGCCATTTTGTGTTTCATTGTTTAAAGAAGTCCCTTCACTGATGATCTTAAACATCCAGAAGAATGATTCTTTGTTACACAGCTTTGATGTTTCCTTTGTGTGCACCTGGATTTAAATTGAATAGAATTTAGAAAATTCAAGCCCTGGGAATCTAAACTACACAAGAGAGATAGAACTGCTGGCTTGGTCCTTGCCTGAATGCCACAGTCTACTAAAGGAATATGTTACTGTTGCTGTGTATGTATAAAAGTGTACACACAGGTAATTACATCAATTTTCTTCTTTATGAAATTATTGTTATCCACTGTTAAATTGGAACTGATTCATAATAGATTCTTTAGTAGATTTTCAGAGGCTTAAATAGCACAAGAGAAGTTGCCCTTACCACTAGGACACCAAATTAGCAATACTTTTTGCCCCTTCTTCACACATACATGTGTTATGAATGGCAGCTCATCTATCTTCTCTGTGATTCCATGGGGTACACACTGTGTAAGAGCTGAGGTGGACGCTTTAGAGCTTCCATTAGGTGATGATGGATCATTGGGGTAATTATATGTGCAGTTTAGTGTATTTGGAGTTCTTCAGCTATGCAAAATCGGCAAGCTTCTAACACTGCTGTATTTAGAAATCAAAATGTTGTAAATCAATGTTCCCTCATATGTTGTCCAGTACGTGGAGGTCCCCTTTTGTGACTCTGCCCGATCTCTTCTATCCTGTCGGTACCTATATCTAGTCTCAAGTTCAATTTAGCAAACTTTATCAACCATGGTTTGCTTGGGTTTTCCCCCCAGCCCTCCTCTACAGTTGTTCTTTTTGAGATAAACTATCAATATTCTTGTCAGTTCCAATAAACACTTGCCAGGAAGCTCTTGTGGCCTAGTGGGAAGGAATGAGACTGCCAACTCCAAGGACTCCTTTGACTTATGGCCTCCGAAAACCTGGTGGAGGGTCAGCTTTAAGTTGGTTTTGACTATAAGGTACATACAACAGCAATAAGCATTTGTTAGTTACCATCTTCTTCAGTATCTTGTTGAGGAGTTGTCAATACTGCTGATTATTCTCTTCGCTCCCTTGGCTCCTGTGTTAGCATTCACTTCTTCATTTACCTTTTAACCCTACAGGTGCTCCTAGTTCTCTAGCCCTTTTGTACAGAGTTGCCTCTCAGATCTACCCTTTGTTTAAAATTATCTGTCCTAAAACAAACAAATGAACAAACAAACAACCCCAAAAATCCTGAAAAAAAACCAAACCAAAACCAAAACAAAACCCACCACAAAACTATCCTAGTTAATGAATCTCTGGTGGCCTACAGGGGAGGAGCTGTGCTATCATTCCAAAGGTAGGTACACAGTTCGAATCCACAAGCTGCTCTGTGGGAGAAAGATGAACAATCTCCTCCTGTGCAATTCCTAGCCTCTGAACACACACGTAAGGGGCTTCTATGGGTTGATTCCAACTCAAAGGTCTAGAACAACAACTATAACATCTTAGTTAGTGGAAAAGCCTATTTACCTAGGAAGTGTAATAATTTTGTCAGATTTGAGCTGTGGTGCCATGGACTGCTAAGAAAATAAACAGATTCATCCTGGAGAGGTTAAACCGGTCCGCTCCTTGGAGGCAAGGATTCTGAGGTTTCGTCTACCATACTGTGGACATGTTGTAAGGAGAGATCCTTGGAGAAGGACATCATGCTTGGGAGGGGGAGGGACAACCCAGGAGGGGAAGGCCCTCTAGGAAATGGATTGATTCAGTGACTGGGGTAATCGGGATGGGTGTATCGGAGACAGTACGATTGGCACAGGACAGAGCAGAGTTTAGGGCTGTTGTACATAGGGTCTCTATGAGTTGCAAGCCACTCGACGGCACATAACAACAACAACAACAACAACATGATTAGGTATGTGTTTTGGAGTTAAGCATAGCTGTCTCACTTCCTTTTTTTTTGCCACTGTATTTTTTAGTAAAAATTACTTCCCTGACTCCAAGCTTTCTCTCCTGAGGGTGGAGTATTAATAACCATGCCCAGTGGTGTTATTTTGACAGTTAATCAAGGTTATAAATATGTACAACTCACACAATGCTTGGTATATAGAAAACATTTATTTAATAGGCTCTGGGTTTTCTTGTCTTAATGTCTCACAAATTGCTTCAGTCAGCAGCTGGGAGTCATGTTAGGCACATCTCTGTATCACAGAACTCCTTGATAGATACAACCATTCACAAAATGCTGTGGAGTCAAGGCCCTGAAACATTCTACAGTTTATTGCCTTGTAACTATTCTCCACAAGCATTGAGGACTCTCCTTTATAGGGTCGCTATGAGTCGCCTGCGACTCGACGGCACTTAACAACAATAACATCAACATAGAGAGAGATCAGCTGGCCCAGTGGACAGAAAGCGATGCTACCAAGCCAAAGGTGGGTGACTTTTAATCCGTGGCCTCGAGCCTGTCTTTCATTGTTTTTGTTGAGACATTCCTCTAGGTCATATAGCTCTGGTGTACAAGTTGCTGTACAGTGGTCACTTGTGGTTGCTGTGAGGCTGAACACTGTGACACTGATGTGTCAAATGTGTTAATGGTTGGTTACCAGATGCGGACAGAGTGGGGTGGAGCTCATTGATTAAAACAAGCTTGGAAGGAGGAGTGGCACCCACTTCTGTAATAGCTTGTCTCCAGAAACCCTATGAACCTGGAGAGAGGATGAAAGACACAAAAGCATTGAAGACTCTCCTTCATAGGGTCGCTATGAGTCGCCTGTGGCTTGACAGCACTTAACAACAGCAACAGCAGCAACTATTCTCATGGCCTCATTTATTTATTGGGTCTTTGCTACAGATTCCTTGAGCCTCTTAATTGGACTTCCACAATGCAACTCAAATAGTTTTGTAAAATGCAAATCTACTTGAATGGATCCTACTTTAAATCTTTCTGTGTCTCCCATCTAAGTTCTTAGCCTAGTGCTTCTCCATAGTAGGGTGTACAGAACACTTGGTGGCCAGCTTCTGAAGTCTTGCATTTACTGTTCAACAGTAGCTCTGATGGGGCTGTGGTTAAGATATTCATCTGTAATCAAAAGGTGGGGGGGCGTTTGCAATCAAATGGATTGAGAAATTGTGTTATGTTTACATGATGGAATACTACGCAGTACTCAGGAGCAATAATTTTGAAAATTACTATGTAACTTGGGAGGCACTGGAGAGCATTATGTCCACTGAACTAACCCATTCTCAGAAAGACAAATACTAGATAAGACCATTATTGTAGAAATAGAAAGATAACTAGTTAAATGTGTATGAGGATCCAAGTTGGGGAGGGTAGGAGCAGAGGGATGAGGATGGGCAGGGGGTTAGACATGAGGGCACACAATTTGATGGGTGGTGGCAGGGATGGGTAAAAGAAAGGGAAAAGATCCAGAGGGGATCTGGAAAGACAGGGCAATGGTGGGCATCATTTAATGCTGATTAATTTTATAAAAGATAATGATGGGAATGATTGTATGAAAAACAATGTGAATGAAGGATAGTGTTAAACACAATACATACAAACATTGTAAGCAAACCAATATAAAATAATTTTTTTCATGAAAAATACTGTAGGTGTTCTGTCCCATCTGTTCCATAGGAGAAAGATGGGCCAGCCTCTTCCTTAAAGGTTAATAGCCTTAGAAACCCTGTAGGGCATTTATACTTCTCCTTGAGGGGCACAATGTGTTGGACTTGACTTGATGGCCAACGGCTTTTGGTTCTTTTTTCCTACTCTCCAACATGTCCACCACCTCTAAGTTTGTTGTACTGTGGTAAGCATATTGCTGTGGTGCTGGGAGGAATGTCACTAAAATTTCAAATACCCTCAGAGTCACCAGTGGTGGATACATTTCAGAGAGCCTCCAGGTTAAGACAGACTAGGAAGAAAGGCCTGGCAATTTATGCCTAAAAATTAGCTTATGAAATCCCCATGGATATTATTGGACATTATCTAATTACCAATACATACCGTGAAGATGGCAAAAGACCAGAAGAGATTTTCTTCTATTTTAGATAGGGTCTTCATGATTGGCACAGGATAGAGCAGGGTTTAGGGCTGTTGTACATAGGGTCGCTATGAGTCACAAACGACGAGACAGCACATAACAACAACAACAACAACAACAACAACTTCATGATTGGAGCAGACTCAATGGTAACTAACAATGACAACTATCACAAGTCACACCTAGATGTTCAGGGAAGTCTCAGTTGTCTCACCTTCATACATACTGTTCTCCTTCTTTAGAGCCTTCTGCCCATTCTCCTCCCCTAATTGATCTAGTTAATTCCTAGAGCTCCTTCAAAATCAGCCTTTTCTGATAAACCCGTCTTTTCTTAAATTCCTTTCTCTCTCTGTAGTTCCCATTACCAGGTGCATTTTGTGGCCATATTATGAATCACACTATTCCCCCTCCTCCATTGACTTAATTTCCATACAAGCCTAGAAGCTCTTCTGGGGACATCTTGTACCTCTTGGATGTCTTATAGGCATGTTTCCAGGAGAGATCAGTCTTTGGAGAAGACTTCATGCTTGGAAGGGTAGAGGGAAAGTGCAAGAGAGGAAGAAACTGGATGAGATGGGTTGATATAGTAACTGGGGTATGGGCGTTAAGTGTGTTTCACTGAGACAGTGAGACCGGCTCGGGCTATTGCAGCATCCAGAGCTGTTGTGCATAGGGCCACTATGAGCAATAGGTGACTCGATGGCACATAACAACAGCAATATAGAACATGTCTCAATACACAACTTTTCAGTGAATGGAAGAATGAGTGGGCAAAGGAATGCTTTGCTGTGTTGAAAAGGGCCTGTGCTGGCCGTTATTCTCAGAAGTTGTTTTCGATATCTATGTTTCATCCTTCTCCTTCTGCTTTTACACTAAATGTCGAGCTTCTGAACTCCCTTGGCATCCTTATACATGCTTCTATGTTAAAATTGGTTGATCCAGTTCCCGACAAAGGCTTGACATAAATTAATGTCAGTGTCTCATCTAACAAGAGTTTAGAGTCTAGTCTTGACTGTAAGTTCTAGGGCTATGGCCTTGTCAGATTTGTCAACTGTGTGATGTGAGTATTATTGTTAACCCTACTTTCTGCAGTTTGAAATGCACTTAGAGAGGTGAGCGACTCGCTCAAGCTTACAGATTTGCACAATGGCAGACCTAAGATTCAATTTCCAAGTGACCTGACAGTTCACACTCCTTCTGAGATAGAAGATAAAGTAGAAAGAAAATCCTATTGTCTTCATTTCATTTTTAATCATGTAACTACTAGCTCTAAATTAATTATAGTCTTATAATCTGATCCTTAACAGGAATATATAAATTTCTCTCTGAATATTTTAGAGTATTGCCACTGTTATTTTATTTAAAAATTGCTTACCTAATAGCTTATTATTACATATGATCAGTGAGAAGAAGAAAAAATAAATTAATAAGTCTCACTGATTTGATGGCTTAAGGGCTATTTTACATTTTTATCTGTAATTTTGAGTGAATTATATGTTATTTATGTGATAGCTTTGTTCTAGAGCAGTGACTAACAATAGAAAAAAATCCAAATATGTTGAGATAAAAATAATTGTCCTCTCAAGGTGACTTGACATGTTTCTTATTTGGGAAACCACTTCTTTTTCCATTTATTTTTATTTCTTTAAACTTTTTTCTCTAGCCACTCCGCCCCGCCCCGCCCTACCCCTTTTTTTATTATCTAGAAAGAAGGCTTCTTGACAAAGACCTGCTTTGGCTTGTTAATGGCCTCACACGGACAAATTCCCACCCTATCTTTCACATTCTTTGTGTACTCTAGACAAGTAAAACAGATGGAGGACAAGGTGCAGAGCCAAAGAACACAGTGCAGTTGGAAACACTTGCCTCATGTAACCGCAGTCATATTTATTGTTGCTCTAGATAACAGTACCAGTACATAATAGAAGATAGGGCCTCTCGGAACCAGGAACCAGCCTCTGTCTCACATCCACACCATTAATCCTGCCTAGACCTCTATGTAGACTACCCTCTTTCCTTCTCTGCCTCCTGAACTCCTCTTCATCTTTTACACCTTGGCTCTTTCGGGAAGATCTTTCATATCCACTCCCACAGAAAGTTGCTTCCTCTTTTGAGTATGACACTTGTGCTGTCAAGTCACGTGGGACTCTTAGTGACCCTATATACAACATCCCTAAACCCTGCTCTGTCCTGTGCCAATCTCACTCTCTCCAACACACCCACCCGATTACCCCAGTCACGGAATCAATCTACCTCATTAGAGGGTCTTCCCCTCCTCTGCTGTCCCTCCACCCTCCCAAGCATGATGTCCCTCTCCAAGGACTGGTCTCTCCTTGCAACATGCCCAAAGTATGTCAGATGAAGCTTCAGAACCCTTGCCTCCAAGGAGCAGCACGGTTTAACCCTCTCCAGGACGAATCTGTTTGTTTTCTTGGCAATCCATGGAACATTCAATACTCTTCTCCAGCACCACAGCTCAAAGGCATCAATTCTCCTTCTATCCTCCCTAGTCATTGTCCAACTCTCTGATGCATACCAAGTGATTGCAAAGACCATGGCCTGTATCAGATGCACCTTAGTCTCCAGAGAGACACCATTGCTCTTCAGTACCCTGGAGAGGTCCTTAACAGCAGATTTTCCCATTGCAATACACTTAGGGATAGCTACATAATAGTCTTTCCTTGCACATCTGCCTTTCCCCCTATGTTATGAACTCTTGGGAGCAATAGGCCAATTGTTCCACAACTGAATCCTAAGAGGCAAGCTCCTGGTAAGACTGGTACACGGTAGTTACTCAAATGTTTGTTGACTAAATATTGAATAAATGTGAAGCTCTATTCTCAGTGTGAGGTAATGTAAGATTTGTAACCATTGACTCAGGTGATAAAATACTGAGCAGTTTGTTTGGGTAAAATTTAGACAAAGCAACATGATTCTTTTTCTTTACCCAAAGTGTATTGACTGTAACCAGGTAAACATTTTGACTGAAATATATTGGGTTTGCAGAGAACATCAGAGTTACAGACTAATATAACGGCTAGGAATATGACCTGTGGAATAGTCCACCTGGGATCAAATCCTAATCCTGACATTATTAGTTTTGCAATGTTTATTCTCTCTTACCTCAGTATTATTTTTGACTCGATGGCATATAACAACAACGTTAATTCTCTCTTATTTCAGTTTCATTTTTTTGTAAAATTCACAAGACAAGTAATGTTTCTTTTATGTCTAGTCTTTTTTTCTCTCTTCTCCTTTATTCCCACTTCTCTATTTCTTTCATATTATAAATATTTCATCATAATGTCTGAAGTTGAGGAAGGGAGTGAGAGCATGTCCAAACTCTCTACCAGTATTGCTGGTTTAGTCTTGTGTCATACATACTTGAACTGAGTGTACTTGTAAAATTAAAGTCCAGGAAGGAATCTAAGGTATAATATTCTGAGTAGTAATTGGCATAGCAAAGTATAGAGATAATTGAAAGTTGATAGTCCTTTCAAAGATTTTGAGAAAACTAGGAGTGGATTCTTAATCTGAGGTAAGGAAATGGAAAAGCAGAGTTGAGAACGAAATTGAAAAGAAAACAGTAATACATCCAGAGAGATTGCCTGACTCCTAGAGTAAAATCACAAAAAAGTAGCATGGGATAATAAAGAGGACAGAAATTTTTAGGTCACTCAGAAAACATGACTTTGAACCAGTCATCTTACCACATTTGAGATCCATTTATTATTGGGAAGATCAAATAAGATGGTGGACCTAAACCATTGGCCCTTTCCAGGTTCTCAGACTTGGCTATGAGAGAAGAAGGAACCATTGAATTACTGAACTCAATAGAATCTTCAGCATAAAAATGAACCTTTTATTTCTAGAACCTATAGTCGTCTCTTCTGTCCCAAGTTCCCTTCAAAGAGTTGTTAACGCTTCTACTCATTACCATTGAGTCAGAACTAACTCATATCTGACCCTGCAGAAAGTTTTCTAAAGATTATAAATCACTTTTCTCCTGTCCGCTTTTCTCCTATAGAGCCCTTAGTGGATTTGAACTTCCAGAGAGGGAAACTAGAGGACAGTGGAGAGGGAATAGCAGTGCAACTCCCTATAGACTACATTATCAGAGCTCTTTCGAGGAATTAGAATGATGAATACGATCAAGCATGCTATTGTTCTTAAAGGATGCCAATGAATTTAGAATTTGCATTTGTTATGACTGACAACTAAGGGATTTTTGAATTGGTGATGATGATTACCTCTGGGATTCTTGGCTCTAATATGGGGTAGAATAATAATAAGTATGAGTTCCTGGAAACAACATTGCCTCACGATGCACACTTTCCCTTTCCGTAGAGATCCAGACTTTTCAAATGGAGAGAGTGACCCCATTTTCATGGTTTTTGAAAGAACAATGTTCTTTGATGTACATTGATTTCCTTCTAGTATGTGTAGGAATGTTGCAGCCTTCAATATGAATTGAAGCTCAATATCAAGAAAACAAAGATGCTCACCACTGGGAAGATTGGCACCATCATGATAGATGGTAAAGAGATTGAGATTGTTAACAGCTTTAGTTTGCTTGACTCTACAAACAACACTCTTGGTACCAGCAGCCGGGAAATAAAAAGATGTATTGCATTGGGAAAGTCTGCTGTTAGAGACTTCTCCAAAGTACTGAAGAACAACAATGTCAGTTTGGAGACTAAGGTGTGCCAGATGTAGGCCATTTACAATTACTTGCTATGCATCATAAAGCTGGACAATGACTAGGGATGATAGAAGGAGAGTTGATGCCTTTGAGCTGTGGTGCTGGAGAAGAGTATTGAATATACCATAGATTGCCAGGAAAACAAACACATTTGTCCTAGTGAAGGTGAAGCCAGGCTGCTCCTTGGAGGCAAGGATTCTGAAGCTTCATCTGACATACTTTGGTCATGTTGAAAGGTGGGACCAGTCCTTGGAGAGGGACATCAAGCTTAGGAGGGTGAAGGGACAACTCAAGAGAAGACCTTTGATGAGATGGGTTGTTTCAGTCACTGGGGTAATGGGGATAGGCGTGTTGGAGACAATAAGGTTGTGCCGGATAAAGCAGGGTTTAGGGCTGTTGTACATAGGGTCACTATGAATCACAGGCGCCTCGATGGCACACAACAACAATACAACAACAATGTGTAGGAATAACCATGAGTATTAATCAAAGTACACTGAGCACATACTGCATGAAAATACAATTGAGTACTTTGAGTGAATGACAATAACTATATCGAATAGCATAATTTTGATGATGATGAGAAAATTAAGCACTACTGCTTTTATTTAATGACATGCAACCTTTTTTATTATTATTATTATTAAATTTTATTAGTTTTAATGAACATTTACAGGGATTTTGGGTTTTCATTTCTTCATTGCTGCACCATTCTCTCTACCCTCCTCCCCAGTTTGTTCTTCTTCCCCTGCCATCCGAATGTCTAATTGTCCAATTGCCACAGTGCTTGTCAAAGTCAGTTCTGATTAATCTCCTTTGTCAGTGTGTCCTTTGCCATTCCCTATCACTCTCTTGGAGAATCAGGGACTTCCTCAAATTACTAAGAAGCAATGATGCCAGTTTGACAACGAAGGTGCACCTATCCAGGCTATTTTTTTAAATCACATGCTATGCATCTGAGAGTTGAAGAATGAATAAGGATGGCAGAGAAGACTTGGATGCTTTTTTGAGCTTATGGTATTGCAAACAAAGAACATTTCTTATTTATCAACATCCCACAAAACAAGCAGATATGTTTTGGAGCAAGTATAGCAAGAGTGCTCCTGGGCGGCAAAGAAGATGTTTTATCTCACTTATTTTGGTCATGTTGCTAGGAGAGACTATTCCCTGGAGAAGGACATCATGCTTGGAAAGGTGGAGGGATAAGTGAAAGAGAGGAAGACGATCATATGGATTGATACAGTGACTTCTGCAATGTGCTTCTGTGCATCAGAAATAATGAAGAAGCATTGCAAAGTGGGCTTGGGGGTGGGAAGATGATGGGTGAGGGAGGAAAATCTGCAACAATGAATGAATGAAAGCAAGACTTCTTTAAAATTTATTTTGTTATTTTTTGTGTGTGTACCATCAAATTGGACCTGACTGGGACAGGAGGAGATTGTCCCTCCTTCTCCAGCAAAGCATCTGGTGGATTTGAACTGTACAACTCTGAAATTGGAGTGCAGCTTCTTGCCACTAGGTCACCAGAGTTCCCTATCCCAATCTCTCTTTAAACCTTTGTTAAAATCACAATAAAAACCAAACAAACAAAAAAACCCAAACAACAACAATAAAACTTAAAAAAAGAAATGATAAGAATGGCACAGAATAGGATACGGTTCAGATCTGTTGTTAATAGGATCGCTTTGAATCATTGTCAACTTAATGCCACCTAACAACAACAAACAGGTCTGTCTTGGAGAGGGTGAAACCAAATTGCTTTCTGGAGGCCAGGATTTTGAAGCTCCATCTCACATAACTTGTGCGTGTTTCCAGGAGGGACCAGTTATTGGAGAAGGATATCATGCTTGGAAAGGTGGAAGGGTAATGCAGGAAAGCAAGAGCCTGAATGAGACAGATTGACACACTGACTTGGGCAACAGGGACAGGTGTATCGGAGACAGTGAGACTGGCTCAGAATAGGATAGGATTCAGAGCTATTGTGTGTAGGGTCACAGGTGACTTGATGGCATATAACAATACACTTTTCTCAGGGATATAAATTCAATTTGGCTTAAACTGACTGTGGGCTCTTGACTGGGGTGCTTATTCTTGACTTACTCTGGTTTTTACACTGAAAAAGCAAAAGAAAACAGATAATAAACATTAAGTGCTCTGTATCATGTGTGCTTAAAGCAGTATTAGAAAAGATTCTTGCTGCTTTTTCACTAGTGAACCTCTCCTTCTTTTTAATCTGGTGTAAATATTAGTGACTAAATATAGAAAGAGGAAATGGATATTGATAAATAAGAAATGTTCTTGATTCTTGAGTAACAAACAGTGTTTACATGTTTCTGGCAAGGGTTTCTAGTGACAACTTGCCAGATTCTTTGATAGGTCTGTATTCAAAGGTCTTGGATGAGAGACACAATAAATGAGCAGTTTATAGTTAAAACACAGTGGAATCCTTTTAATTTACTCTTTCCCATTGAGTCTTGCAGCAGATACGATAGTGGATTAAGGGAAGAGCCTTTGAAAAGCATGTTCCCCTCTTTATATATTTAAACAAACAAATCTCTTGGCTATTTTGTGCCCTGAATCTTCTCCCTTTCCCCTTAATGTCATGTGTTGAGTACTGAACATTTGTTTGCTTATTGTCTTTTTTGGAATGAAATAACTCTTTTAAGTTAGTCTTGACTCAACTGCTCAATTTGTGATCTTAGCCTCTCTAAATCTCTACTTTCTCATTTCTAAGGTAAGAAGATGACATTTCAAGATTATATGTATTGTAAGGATTGAATAGTACAAATTCCAATTGTTACAGATACTGGATTTTTTTTTTTTTGTATTCTTCTCAACTTCAGGGATTATATCTTACTCAATTTGATTTCTAATCATCATTTAGCAATGAAATAGTTCTATAGCCAAAAAACCCCACTGTTATGGAGTCAGTTTCAATTCATGGAAGCCCTGTGAGTAATGTACTTAGAATTTAAATTTACAGAATAAATTATTTCATAAGGCTGTTAAGGGCCGTTTTACTTGTTGAAGTAGATCACCAGAACTCTCTTCTGCAGTGTCATTGAATAGTCCTGAACCTTCACCCTTAGATCAATACCAAACCAATTACTGTTGATTTGAATTTGAACACAGAGCAACCCTATAGTCTAGGGTAGAACTATTCCTATAGGGTTTCCAAGGCTATGAGTCATTATGGAAACAGATTACTGAATCTTTCTCAGCAAAGCAACTAGTAGATTGGAACCATTGCTATTTTGACAGCAGGTGAGCACTTAACTACTGTACCACTGGTGTAGAATTGAGTGGAAAAACCCTTTGTGCTTCCCAGAAATCATGGATACAAAGTCAAACTCAAATTAAAACTCATCACTGTTGAGTCAAAACAAACTCACAGTTGATTCTCCAGCAGGTTTTGGAGGCTGTAAGTTGTACAGGAAGTGACTGCCAATCTTTCTTCTAAGGAGCTGTTGGTGGATTTGAACCACCAAAGAGATATCACCTTCGTTTAGCAGTGCCAACTCCCTGGAGACTATGCCACCAAAGTAGCACCACAGAAATGTGCGCCAAAGCAGTTCTTGATATTTTCACAGGGGCCTGTATTTATGTCAAGGTTTCTTTACTGAGTCCATGAACTCCTTCAGGATCAAGGCTACTATTCCACACAGATGTTTTTCACACATCTTGACACTGTGCCCAGCACATAGCTGCTGCCTCCTAAGGTCTTGGGGATAAATGAACATGAGCTATGCTGGTGGCATGCCGATGCTGAGGAACAGAAAACAATACTCTAATGTATGCATATATGTGGCACTTCTTTGTAACTAAGTCAGTGAACAGAGAGGTGTTTAAATATCTCTAATAGCATGGAAACCTCGGAAAGCATTTGTAATGAAAGACTCACGGCTAACACTCAGAATAATAAATAATCCCAAAGAGACTGCAGATGTTCTATCATAAGTACTTCAATAAACTTCATAAAAACTCTTTCCAGAATAAAGACATATCCTCTAACAGCCGTAATTAAAATCTATAATAAAACCAAACAAAGTTTGGAAAAGATCATTTGTTGAGAGCAAACACATTAACTACATTTGCCCAGCTGCATTCTCTGCAGCCTTGTAAAAGTCATATAAGTCAGAGGCCTGAGTTATGATAAAACTGTGCTGGGTTCTTAAAGAAGGCCATGCACATCTCAGGGAGCTGTGGTGGCTTCGTCCATAGGGAGTTGCACAGCGAACCCAAATGTTATGCTTTTCTTACAGTTCGAATCTACCAGTGGTAGCTCCATGGAAGAAAAGGGGGAAATCTCCTCTTATGTGATTTGTTGTGTACCCTCCAGTGGGCTTTCAGATGCAGTTAATAGGATGGCAGGAAACTGACCATATTTCTCCCATGGAGCAACAGGTGGATTTGAACCAAGTGCCTCTGGGATTACAGCACAGCTTTTAGCCACCAGTGCAAATACCCAAGAGGATCAGCTATGAGTCGGTTCTGATTCAATGGCAATGAATTTGTGTGTTGAACTTGTTCACCTCACCATGCCACATTCACTTTTTTTTTTTTTGGTATAGAGCCGAGGATACTAAATTAGAGATACAGATGTTAATCTTTAGTTTGTCATTAACTTATAAAAGGAAGAAAACTGTGTTAATGAACTGATGTTAGCCTCCCTTTAGATGCTTCTAAGGATTAGAATATGAGAGAATATATAAGTGTTTGGAAAATTGCTGTATTGCAAATTACAGCATTTTCAAGTCATGGGCTCTGTACTTCTCACCACATGCAGAGATAAGGTTTTTTGTGGCCCACTAAAGGGATTGGATAGGTTGCTAAAAATGTAAATAAGGTAAATGGCACCTTTGGGATGGAAACATTCTCATAGGAGGTGTAGAACATTAATATGTGAGTTGGTCAGTTTCACCTTCAGGTCACCTTTTAAAGCAGTCATCCAGGAAGTGGAGAATGAGGACCTGCCACCACTAAGAAAGAAGATCCAGGATCCGCAACTACTTCTTTGGAGCCGAGGTCCCTGTTAGAACAGGAGCTGCAAAGCTGTGACACTTAAATGGTGGCAATGGCTGGCGGAAAACCTAGTGGTGGCAGAGGACACAACCGTGAGACTGACACATGACAGTTGTGAACTCATAGTCTACAGAGCAAGAACGTTGAATTCCTTTAGGGCAGAAGGCTTGTGATTGTATGCATGTCTTTGGGCATTTGTTGGGGGTGCTAAGTTTTCCAGCTGGCATAAGTAGAATACCATAATTTCAGTCCTATCCTACTGGCTGAATGTGATATTACTGGTACTCGGCAAGGCAGAGCTACAAAAGGACTGAGTAACATTTGCTCGAGTGAAGGTGACATCAAGAGCTAGAAAGAGGTCTGCTTTGGGGCACAGCTGAAGAGAAATGATGTCCTGACCAAAGAACTGTATCTTGAATTGTTCCTGATCCTGAATTGTAATCTGTACTTCCCAGGGAGAAAGATGGACAATCTTATAAAAACTTACTACAGGGTCAGCTATGAGTTAGTTCTGCCTTGAGGGCAACGAGTTTAAGTCCTTTAAATAAATATTTATTAGATAAGTAAGTGAACAACTTTTTACTGTGAATTAGTGAAGATTTACAGAATATATGAGTTTTCCATTTATTAATTCACACACACGTTTGTTTCATGACATGGATTATTGCAATCTTTTCAACATAATATTGCTCATCCCACTTCTTCCCTAAGTCTCTTGTTCCTGTTTTTTCTTCTCTAACCTTTCTTGCCTTCTGAACTTTTTCCTTGGACAAATGCTTCCATTTTTATCTTAAATGGCCTTTTCCCTAAAGAGTTCATACTTGACTAAGGGTATTTCCTGTATACAACTATTGTTTGCATGGAAATTGAGCCATGGAGGTGAGTTCATGTCTATGTCTGAAGGGTGATCAGAGGCCAATCTTCAGGGTTCTTCCAGCCTCTATCCAACCTTTGTATTTATTTTTTTATATTTTTTATAAAAATTTTTTTTTTGTGTGCCATCAAATAAGATCTGACTGGTACAGGTGGAGATTGCCCTTTATTTTTAATTTTTTAAAAATGATCTTGAGCTTTGTTCCTAAATAAGCTATTAGTGAGTAATTTTCCCAATGAAGAATTTTTAAATATGCCAAAGTTTCTTTGAAAAACTAGCAATTAATGTAGAAAATAATGATTAGTTTAAATGGTCATGATTGGTTACCAGTAATTAAATGCATTAAGTTAAGAATTTGTGCATGAACTGCTAATATTCTGGATACTATCTGAGCTCAAGGTATTGGTGGCTCCATGGTGCACAGCCAGGAAGACTTAGATTGAAGCCTCAAGGTTCGATAGCATGATAACTCATGAGGGATGAGGTGCTTGGGGACATATGAGCTCACTAAGTTTGCTGGTTTTGTTATCATTACTTTAAGAAATTATTATAAGCTAATGGCAAATGTTAAGGAAGAGTTACTGCTTATCAAATGGAGGACCAGTAAATCTTCATTTATTCAACAAATGTCTGAGAGGCTGTAATGTATGAGTTGTTAGACTCAAAATTGAAGGTGATCAAGAAAAAGACAAAAGAGTGACTGGATTTCTTTTTGTGTAGGCATTGTAACCTGGTGGTGGAGAGACATAAACAGTCAAGTGCACATTTTGTGATAAGGACCATGGAAACGCATATCAGGGTTACCTTATGAAGTTTCTGAATGGCATAAACATTTAAGATACTGATAAATAGCTAAAATGTGGGTGGTTTGAACCCACACAGTGGGGTAACATCGTCTCTTATACAACCACGTATAGTCAGTAGACATCAGCTCCTTCCCCCCCAAAAAGACATCATGCTAGAAAAATGCTGTTAGCATTGTTATTAGGTGCCATTGAGTCAAACACAATTCACAGTAACACTGAATAGTGGATCTGAAACTTTCTCTATTCTGCAACATCCTCACCATCTCGCTTATGCTGAAGTCCATTGCTTCAGTCACTGTATGAATCCATCTTCTTAAGGGTCTTGCTCTTTCTTTCTCTCTTACCTTCTACCTTTCCCCTGTTGTTCACAGTGTTTCAGACCTTTCCCCTGTTGTTCACAGTGTTTCAGAGGCCTGTTATTTCAGAAGTAGATGGCTAGTTCTTCTTCCTAGTCTTTCATACTCTGGAAGCTCTACTGAAACCTTTCTGTTATGGGTAAAAAAGTGATGCCTTTCCACAGTGGTGTTGGAGAAGAGTTATGACTATCACATGGGCTGCCAAAAGAACAAACAAACAAATATGTCTTGGAGAAGGTGCAAGAATGACAAAGCTTTGTCTCTTTGGAACATGTTGCTAGGAGAGGCTGTCCTTTTGCAGTGTGACATTATGCTTCGAAATGTGAGGGGACCATGAAGGAGAGGAAGACCTTCAAACAGGTGGATTGACACAGTGTCTGCAGAAAAGGGCTCACGTGTGTCAAGATTGAGAGGTTAGCACAAGATAGAACAATGTGCAGATCTGTTGTTCGTAGCCTCTACGAAGTTGAGTTGTGCTCAACTTATTTTCAACTAACAACAACAACTACCTTTCCCAGCATGATATATTTTTCCAAGGACTAAACTCTTCTGACAACATACCCAAAGTAAGCGAGATGAAATTTTACCATCTTAACCTCTAAGGAGCACCCTGGTTCAGTCTCTCCCAGACAAACTTGTTTGTTCTTTTCATAGTCCATGGGATAGTCAATCCTCTTTTCTAACACTATAACTCAAAGGCATTGATTATCCTTTGGTACTGCTTATTCATTGTCCAACTTTCAGATTCATAAAAAGCAACTGAAGTATCATGGCTTCGATCAGGCACACCTTAATATTTAAACTAACACCTTTGCTCTTTAGCCCTTTGGAGATGTCCTTGATAGCAGATTTTTCTAATGCAACACATCTTTTCATCTCCTGACTGCTGATGTCATGGGTATTTTTTGTGGATCCAAGTAAAATTAAATCATTGACAGCTTCACTCTTTCCTCCATCTGTCACTGTGTTGCCTGTTCATCCAATGGTGAGATTTTTGTTTTCTTTATGTTAAGATGTACCACATACTGAAGGCTTTAATCTTTTGCAGTAAGCATTTCAGGTCCTCGTCATTTTCTGCAAGCAAGGCCATGTCATCTGCAAAGCACGGTTTGCTGATGAGTCTTCCTCTGATACTGATGTCACACTCTTCTTCATATAGTCCAGCTTCTCGAATGATTTGTTTGGCATACAGATTCAACAGATATAGAAAAAGGACACAGCCCTGACAGATACCTTTTCTTAAAGTATGGAGTGAAAAATGGAAGACCATTGAAAGAGAGAATGTCTCTCAATGAAATAGATTAATAGGTTAATCATTGCAGCAATGAACTTGAACATGATGGCGATTGTGAAGATGACACAAGAGAGGGCAAGGTTTCAATGTGCTGCTTAGAGGGTCTCTGAGTTGTGGCACCTAACAACAACAACAATGTGAAGTGCCTTGGAAGAAAGAACTGGACATCTCTTTCTGAAAGGCCATGTGCTTGAAAATCTTATGGACAAAAGTCTGCTGTGTGACATGTGGGGCCACTATGAGTTGGAGTTTACTACATGGCAATAAGCGGTTTATAGATAGTCAGCTTTAGTGAGTGGAGAATAAGCTTTCTAGCGGGGAGAATAGGGAGCTCTGGTGTGTAGTCAACAAGGAGTTGCACTGCTCACCCAAAGGTAATGCCTCTCTGGAGCTTCAAACCTTTCAGTGACTCCTGAGAGAAATACAGGCAATCATCTCCAGTGCAAGTTATAGCCTCTCAAAAACCCACTGCGTAGTCAGATAGGACTTGGTTTTGACTTGACAACAAGGAGTGAGGAGAATGAGTGAGTCAAGAAGGAGAATAGACAAAAGATTGGAGCAAGAGTGAATGGTGAATGGTGAATGACAGGACTCGACCACACAGTGAGATCTGGGGGTAGGGCAAGAAATAAGCTTGGAGAGATCATCAGCACACAAGTCATGAGGCATGAGGGCTTTGGAAACATGTTCATGCATTTGCCCTTAATCTCAAGACCAATGGCAAGCCCTGAAAGCAATTTAAACATGGGAATGACAAGATTAAATGTAGCTTTTTGAAAATTCTCCTGACAATCAATTTTGATAATGTGTTGGAAAGTTGTTAGATTATTGAAAGGCTATTGTAGTCATCCAGAAAAAGAAAGCAATGGGAATGGGAATTAGTGTTGATGAAAAGAAGCAGAGCAGAGTTTGTGGTTTTAAGAGGTATATTGAAAGAGTCACTGTAAACCCAGCACAAGGCCAGTGGCTACAAATCTGAGCATGATGTACATTCTAGAGGAAAAAGGCAGGAGAAATCCCGAGTTTAGGGTGTACTGTACAAATCAGCAAGGAGCAGACTGTGTGAACTTTGAGGACAGAGCCTGTGTTTGGTAGCTTCTTGGGCAAGTGACCTACACAGTCATGCAACTCTGTGCTTAGAAACACCATCATTTGCTCTGTTGTCTCCATTTTGGAACTCTTAGTAATGTTTGAACGAAGGAGTCCACATTTTCATTTTGTGCTGGCCTCATGACTTAGTTTGGACACTTGCTTGAATAGTAGTGAAAACATGGCAGGTGCTTATCAAAGTGGACTGAGAGAAGAAATTCTTCTGTCTGTAGTAAACACCAAGAGTTGTCTTAGCAGTACTGAGGCAACCATGATGGTAACACACTCATAAACACAGGAAACCAGTCAATTACAGGGGATCTCCTATGTTCTTAGGGAAATAAAGAAAAGGACTGAAAATGCCAGACGAGGCTGAGTTGGCAGGTCTCAGGTAATTGTAGACTGAATTTTCCCATCTATCCAGATGACTGAGCCTCTTAAACTGTCTTTTCAATTACTCCTAGCCATCAGTCTTTGCTACTGATTTAGATTAGCTGGCCGTGATATACATTCTCCCCCGACTGTGCTTACTTCTAGTTTGGTTTAGAAGTTATTCAGCTCTTCTCTGAATTGTTGATTTTCTTTTATCTTTTTTTCCATACCAACCATTTTCCCCCACTGTGTTCAATTGTCATGGTGTATAATTATTTTTAGATTAAATATACTTACTGCTGCAATTGTTGAGTGTAAATTATATAGTGTACATCCTGGAAGTCTGTTGTTAGTTTTAAATATTATAGAATTCTTTTTAAGCAAAATTTAATGACTCTTCATGCTAACTATTGATTTTTCTTTCTCTCTCTCACATCCTTTCCCTAACTCCCTCAGTGTTGGCTTTCATTGACATGCACGTTGGTATTCCTTGTTATCATGTATCCTGTGGTCTGACTACAAGTGATTCATTGGTGATCCTCCACTGGGTTTTCAGAGGTAGTAAAATTGCAAGCGAAGAAATTGTTTATCTTGTTCTCGTGAAGTAGCTGTCTTAATAAATCTCCCACCTTCTAGGTCACTGATGAAGGTCAGTCAAGTTAAACATAGCAACCTAATACATCAACCAATACACAAGTTGTGATTTTAGAATTGGAGAGACTAGACATAAGTCAAAATGGGAATAGTTTTCTCTGGAACCTTGGTTTGACTTCTAGTTCTGCCAGTATGCATTGTGTGTGTTTGGACTAGTTATTTAACTTTGATCCCCAGTTTCCTATGTGTAAATGCAAGTAATTCTGTTGGACAATTGAAAAAAGTCATTTGCTATTGTTATTAGGTGCCATTAAACACAACTCATAGTGACCCTATGAAGAGCATTTCTGAACTCTGTCCATCCTGGGCAACCCTCATGCTTTCTGATACACTTGAACCCAGTGCAGTAGGCACTGTGTCCATTCATCTGGAGGAGGACTTTCCACTCTTTCACTGACCCTCCACCTTTCCAAGAATGATGGCCCTCTCGAAGGAATAACCTCTCCTGGCAAATGCTTGATGTATGGAAGATGAAGCTGTAACATATTTGCCTCCAAGGATCACTGTGGCTGCACTTACTCCAAGACCTATTTGTTTGCTCTTTTGGAAATCTATGGGATATTCAGCACTCTTCTCGAAGACCAAAGCTAAGAGTCATTAATTTTTCTCATGTCATCCTTATACATTGTCCAGCTCTCAGATGCATAGCAAGTAACTGAAAAGACCATAGCCTGAAATATGGCACCCTTTAATCCTTAAACTGACATCATTATTCCTCAATAATTTGGAGAGGTCCCTGACTGCAGGCTTTCTCAGTACATCTCCTGATTGCTGGTACTAAAGATGCTAATTGTGGATTCAAGTTAAGATGAAATCATTGACAACTTCCATATTTTCTCCACCCCCCTTGATGTTGTCTAGTGGTCTCATGATATGAATCTTTGTTTTTTTGACATTGAGATGCAATCCACTTTGAAGGTAGTGTCCCTTGATCTTCTGCAACAATTGCTTCAAGTCCTGCTCATTTGTAGCAAGCAAAGTTGTGTCATCTACATATAATGCAGGTTATTGATGAGACTTCCTCTGATCCTGTTGCCACATTCCTCTTTGTGGAGTCCAACTTCTCGAATAATTTGCTTAGCAACAGATTGAATAGGTATGGTTGTTGATTGCCTTCAAGTAGAGCATAACATATAGTGACCTATGAACAAAAGGCCTGAAGCCCCTCTACAACTATTGACATTTATCAAAGTTCATAGAGTTTCCAGAGGCATGTTGTTTAGGAAGTGGATGAGAGGGTAAAACCTGATAAGCAGCTTTCTTAGTTTTAAATCATGTATCCTTCCCTTGTTTTATTCATAAAAAGCCTCTTGGTGTAGGTATAGCTTTCATGTGAGCATAATTAAATGTCCTGGGGTTCACATTCTTCTCAATGTTAGCCGTAAATTGTTAGAATCCACAGAGACAAATGTTTTTGCATAGTGAGTAAAGCATACATTATTCTGGTATTTTTTCAGGTTAAGATCCATCTGACCTCAGTAATGATATCCATAGTGTCATGGCCTCTTCTAAATCCTGCTTGAAATTCTGACAGTTCCTTATCTATGTATTGTTCTAGCTATTTTTGAATGATCTTCAACAATATTTTCAAGGACAACGTCTTGACAAAGCAGGTGCCCAATTAATATCTTCAGTTGATGGCTGTGCCTTTGAGTCACAATAACATTATACTGAGCCAATGCTCTTTGCTGATTGATTACCAGCATTGATGAACAAAAAAAAATATGTTTTTATGACTAGCAACATTACCAACAACTGAATTCACAGTTGATTTCCATTATGGGCTGTTGTTGTTTGGTGCCATTGAGTTGAGTACAACTCATAAGAACAACAGACCTGAACCGTGTCCTATCCTGTGCCTTCTTTATCATTGCTGAAACACATAAGCCCATTGCTGCAATCATTGTGTCAATTCATCTCATTGTGGGTCTTCCTATCTTTCACTGACTGGCTACCTTTCTAAGCAAGATATCCCTTTCCTAGGTATAGTGTCTCCTAGCAATGTGCCCAAAATATGTAACGTGAAGTTTTGCCATCCTTGCCTCTGAGGAGCAGGGTGGCTACAATTTTTCCAAGACAAATCTGTTTGTTCCTTTGGCAGTTTGTGGGGTATGTAATATTCTTCTCCAGCCCCACACCTCAAAAGCATCAATGCTTCTTCTGCCATCCTTATTATTTTCTAGCTTTCAGAAGCATAGACAGTGACTGAAAAGACCATGGCCTGAACCAGGCACACTTTAGTCCTAAAACTTATGACATTGCTTCTCCGAATTTGAAGAGATCTCTGACAGTAATTTTGCCCCGTGCAGTACGTCTCCTCATCTCCTGAATGTTGGTACCGAGAGTGTTGATGTGAATTCAAGTCAGATTATATCATTGACACTTTCAACCTTTTCTCCATCTATCATGATGTTGCCTATCAGTCTAGTGATGAGCATTTTTGTCTTACTGATACAGTGGTACAATCCATATTGAAGGCTGTAGTCTTTGATCTTCTGTAGTGTTTCAAGTCCTCCTCACTTTCAGCAAGCAAGGTTGTGTCATGTGGACAGTGCAAGTTGTGGATGAATTTTCCTCTAATCCTGATGCCACGTTCTTTTTCACAAAGGCCCGTTTGCCAAATGATCAGCACAGCATACAGACTGAATGGATATGGAGAAAGCATACAACCCTAGTGTAAACCTTTCTTGATTTTAAACCATGTAGTGTTCCTTTACTCTATTCGGAAAAGAACTTCTTGGTCTAAGCATAGTTTTTATATGAACACAAACAAGTGCTCCAGGATTCCTATTTTTTTGCCTCAATACTAGCCATAGTTTGCTCTGATTAACAAACTTCACAATACAGTTTGTTATGATTGTTGACTACTCTGTCAAAATCTGTAGATCTATCACTTTAATATTGGTATTGGTGTCTTCATTTAGGCAGGATACTAGGTACTATAAAATCATTCAGGTTATTACATGTTCAGATATTTAAGTGATTGAAAAGAACTGTGCTGCTACTGTGTTTGCTTTGTTATTGTAGTAGTAGTACAGTTCATTTGGCAGCACTATGATAGGTGGAGGAGAGATTGAGGTTCACAACTTGCTCAGCTCCACAATGAACACTCTTTGCACCACCAATCAGGAAATTAAAAAATGAATTGCATTGGGAAAATCTGCTCTCATTGACCTCTCCAGAGTACTGAAAAGTAACGATGTCAGTCTTGAGACTAAAGTGTGCCTGATCCAGGCCATGGTCTTTGCAATTACTTGCCATGCATCAGAGAGATGGACAATGACTAGGGACAACAGAAGAAGAACTGATGCCTTTGAATTGTGGTGCTGGAGAAGAGTTTTGATCAGACCAGGGACCACCAAGAAAACAAACAGGTCTGTCTTGGAGAGGGTGAAA
>NW_006399752.1:21323148-21325425 GCF_000299155.1 Elephantulus edwardii
CGCTATGAGTCGCAAACGACTCGACGGCACATAACAATAACAACAACAACACTGATAGTATAGGTATCAGGAAAAACAATGGTACAATTATATTTACCCCTGAATCTTCAGAATTTGGAGGTATAATGTTACCTTACTAATCAAAAAGAAATTTACAGATCTGAGTAAGAGTAAAAACTTGAATTGATTAGATACTGGATTATTAAAAAATTCAAACACATTGTAGTTGACTTGGGACTGACTTTTAGCTGGTGCTCCAATGGCTGTAAATGGAATGGAAGGAGATTGTCCATCCTTCTCTCTTGAAGTCTCTGGTGGATTTGAGGCACCAGAGAGGTGCCACCTTCGTATTAGCATACAATTCTCTATGGACCACACTGCTAGAATTCCCTTCCTGGATAATCTAGGTGAGCCTAATCTAATCTAATGACACTAATCTTTAAATCAGAGGTCTTTCTTGGCTTTGCTAGAGAGAATGTGACCACAGAGGAAAGTTGCTGACTTTGAAGATAAAGGAAGAGACTGTGAATCAAGGAATGCAAACAACCTCTGGAAGATGGAAAAGACAAGGGAGTTCATTTTCTTTTAGAGCATTTAGGAAAAACTGCAGACCTCCCAACATTTTGCATCTTTAGTCCAGTGAGATTTTACTAGATTGGTTTATTTTTTATAGAACTGTATTATAGTACATTTGTATTATTTAAGCCATTGGATTTTTCAGAAACAGCAATAGAAAACATAGATATGCTAAGTAACTTGACTATGTTTATACAACTTTTTAAAAAGTGGAGTTAACTTGTTCTCAATAATTTCCATCTACCTATCCTCCACATCACACTGCCTTCTACTAGTAGCGTCCTTGAAAGAGAGCTGAACATTTCCTAACTTATCAGTCCAAGCAAATCTTCCTTCTTGTTTCTTCTTTCTGTGCTACTAATTCTTTTTTGCTCTTAAATATCTAGCTAGCCTTAATAAACTTATCCTTAAACACACTATCCTTAATAGAATTCAGATTCTATAAATGACAGTAGAAACTAATATAATCCGTGTAAACATCCTGTAATAGTCCATCAACATAAAGGATACAGGTTGAAAAATATAAGCAGAGCCTATCTCTCCGGTTTGAGTTCTGCGAAGAATAAAAGGCCTTTGGTTCAGCACTGTTATAATAAAATGTATGTCTCTCTTTTATTACAATATGTTTGAAGTGAAAATTACAAATTTAGTCATCAGACTCTGTCAGAAGGCTGTGGGTAAATTTCATACTCACGAATTATGTCGACATTCACGTTATTTCACTGTCTTTCTAGTATTCTATTTACAGAGGGAAAGCAAAGAAGGTGATTTGTAAATATTGACTAAATAAAAAGTACTTTAGAAGGCATTCCAAGAATGCTCTGTGTTTTCAATGCCATTACAGGAGGCTAATGAGGCTAAGATGGTAGCTGAAAAGATCCCAGCAGTCACGTACACTTCCAGAGATGAGATGGCTATGAGTTAAATGTCAAGACAGAAAACAGATGTAGAGAAGTAAATTGAAGAAAATTATTAGATGAGTAACGCCATAATAAAAATAGTACTGAACATTTTGTTTTACACAAGTATTTAGGGAATGAAGACTCTTCCTTTTCACTATAGGATTTCTTGATTATTGTATCTGTATCTGAAAGGTTGAATAAAAATAGTTGAATATACAATATTAACAAATGGATAAATATAAAATGAGAGTTTTTTCACTAAGAAAAATAATTGTTAAATATTAGGATGAAAAACTAAACAAAATAATGAATTACCTCTTTCAGAGCTCTTTTAAAAGAATATCTACATATCTATCTGTATATGTGTGTGTGTGTATGTGTGTATATATATAAAGAGAGAGAGAGAAAGAAAGTCAGTAATTATTAAGATAAAGTCAATTCTGAACTTAAGATAATGACCTAATCCTTGAGGATTTTTCTTTGTAAGTTCTACTATTTATCATTTGTGATAGGTAGTATAGTCTTCCTCATCTCTGACTTGAGAACTGAGATGGTAGTCTCTTTTATAGTAAAATGTAATTTCTGGTAATTTAGTCAAGTCAAATAGTTTATCAAATGATAGCTGTTTTTGTTATCTGTCATTGAGCTGATATACAACAAAGCATCCATGAGAACGATACTGTCTGGTCCTTCACCATCGCCAAATTTGGTTGCCTATCAGATTGTACCATTGTATTTTATTTGGCCATATTCAGAAGAGTATGCCCTGGCTTTTCTCCCTAGTAAATCTTTGCCTGAA
>NW_006399752.1:21326495-21367262 GCF_000299155.1 Elephantulus edwardii
TTGACAGCAGATTTCCCAGTGTCATTCGTCTTTTGATTTCTTGACCGCTGGTGCCAAGAGTGTTGATTGTGGAGCCGAGCAAGCTGTAATTGTTAACAACCTCAATTCCTTCTCTATCTATCATGGTGCTGCAAATTGGTCCAGTGGTGAGAATCTTTTTCTTGATGATGAATTTCAATCTTTATTGAAAATGACAGTCCTTGACCTTCTCTAGCAAGTGTTTAAGGCCCTCAGTTTCAGCAAGCAAGATTGTGTCATCTGCATAACATAGATTGTCTATGAGTCTTCCTCCAAACCTAATGCAACACTCCTCCTCATAAAGCCTAGTCTTCTGAATGATCTGTTCTGCATAAAGATTGAAATGTATGGAGACAGGACAAATCCCTGATGCACTCCTTTCCTGATTTTGAACCATGCAGTGTTTTCCCTGTCTGTTCTGAGGACTGCTTCCTGGTATGAATATAGGGTTCTCTTGAGCATGATCATGTTCTGGGATTGATTCCCTTTCTTATATATTTTTAAATAAATTCCTATCTATCATTTTTCAATGCTTTTTTGACTAATAATTTCTTATATTCAGTCTTATGTAAGATTGGTATTTGCTTGTGTTTGCTTCTTTTCCATTATTATAAGCTTTGGGTGGCTTAGTGGATAAGGAATTGCGTTACCAGCCAATGATGGATTGAAAACACCATCTTCTCCATGGGGGGAAGATGTGCTATCTCCTCCCTTGTGATTTACTGCTCCGGAAAATCCACTGGAGGCCAACTAGGAGTTGGTTCCAACTTGATGGCAATGACTTGGGTTTTTGAGTTATTAATAAATACAGTACAATATATGCTCAGAAGTTATTGTATTCTATTTGGGGGCATTTAAATGGCAGCGATTTCCTCCTTTTAAAATAAGTGAGTTGACTTTTCCCCCAATACTACCGGATGCCTATGTTACTTTTTGCCCCATATACTACATGGTCCCCAAGCTATTAGCCTGACTTTTGCTCCCAGGAGTGAGTGGACCAATTCAATTAAACATCCGTGAAGACTTGGGCCGATTTATACATCATTACTGCCCATTTCTCACCTACTAAAAAGGAATTGGCATGTGTCGGAGACGGTGCGATTGGCACAGGACAGAACAGAGTTTAGGGATGTTGTACATAGGGTCGCTATGAGTCGCAAGCGACTCGATGGCACATAACAACAACAAACAGGAAGAGCCTAGAATATGTATGTGCGTTCACTGTCCTGTGCATTTAATTCTTTCTTCTGTTAGCTGTATCCTTATTACGTTTTGGGTAGTCACCTGTTTCCTAGTCCCTGTTATTCGGCTACAGCGCGCCTCACTGTCTTCTCTCAAGGCTGAAGCTATACCCCTGATAGGTTCGTTCTGGGCATGTCATCTGCCTGACTATCGAGTTTGCTCCTTGCATGACTTTTGTTGCAATGATATGGAAAGAAATATCCTTTCTGCTGATTCCTAAGCCAGAAAGATTTAAGCTTAAAACCTGTTAACAATATTTTTGTTTGTTTATTTTTAAAAATTTTATTGCAATTCAAATCAGCATGTTGGTTCATTTCAGCTCCTTCACTACCAAACCTGGGAGCAGGGACTGCTTCAGCTTCTCGGCCTTCTCTTTGTCTGTGATGACCAGGGTGTAGAGGTACCTGCTGCACCGAACCTTGAACTTCACATTGTCCTTGTTCTTCTTAATCTTGACAGATTTGGCATCCTTTCGCCTGGCCATGAGCAGGAAGTCCTTGATTTCCTCAATTTTGAGAGGCATGGCGGCGAGTATGGGGGGCTGCGGGCGCGAGCCGGGACCCTCGATCCATGTCTGGGGTCCCCACGTTTCACCCGGCGCAGGATTGCCCCGGATTAGTACCGATGCCCCGCGTACCGCCCATGAACAATTTTACTGCCACAAAGGAGAAAGTCTGTGGCATAATAGTTCCAAGTAAATTAGAGCCGAGGATGGAGGAAGATTGCTAAAATAACTGCCAGAGAATATGGATCCAGATATGAATGAATTTCCCTTGACACTTCTAGTGAAACAGAAATTGTCCCTCTATCCGCTCCCCACCTTATGTCTCTTTGGGCTTCTCTGTCTTGCAACTTAGTGACATTTATTTGATGGTAACAGGAGTAATGAACCATCGAGGTAATCTTGTTCTATTTCAAAGATTCCAGAGTGAATCAGGAATCAGGTGCTATTCTTATTCATTTTGGGGAGGAAAATTTGGTACAGATTCAGCAATATCTTTTCTTGCTAATTAATCCATCTGATAAATTCCAAATCTTTTATGTGCCTAATCATTACATTCATGGAAGCTGGCATGCTTTATAAAACGATTCTGTCTTGTTTCTAGTGTCCTGGACACTAGAAAGGAGGCACACCTTGGACAACAGTGAGTACAAGTGAAGACTAGGATGGTGCTAAATGGTCAGTGCAGTCTGATCTCAGGAGCCACTAAGACACTACAGTCTTCTGCCTCTCACATGCTTCTACGCTGTCATCCTAACTCCTGAAATTTCATATCAGGCTTTCAATCTTTGTCTTAATAGATTAATGGGTTTTAATAATACATACTTAAAACAGTTTTATTTTTCTGTTAGGAAATGCAAAGATGCTATTTTAGAGTGGTCTCCTTTTAGGGAAAAGAACTAGAGAAAATGGAAAAGTTTGTTTTTCTTTTACATTTTGGCATTTTTTGGGGGTTGTAGTTTTGATCTTAAAGAAGAATTGTAAACTGCATATTCTAACCTTCTACTTGGTTAAGCTCTGGTGGCATAGTCTACAGAGAGCCTGCAAAATCAAAGGTGGTGCCTTTCTGGTGATTTGGATCAACCAACAGCTTCATGGGAGAAGGAAGAAGGGCAATGTCTTCCTATGTGATTTACAGCCTCTGAAAATTTGCTGGAGGGTTAGGTAGGAATTGGTTCCAAGTCAACAACTTGATTGTGAGGACTTTATTCTTTCAAAAAAGCAAATGGAAAGCCCAATTTCTTATTTTGTTGTCTTAAAATTCCTACTAATGTGAAATTAAATGAGTGATGAAAAATATAGTGCTCTTGATTTAAAAAAAAATAGATAAAATTCCTACTAAAAAATGTCACCGTGTCTTCACGCATATTATACTCCAATTTATTTAAGAAGCGAGTGAGGCCCTGCTTCAACCTGGACTCTGATTCAGGATATAAGGTATAGCCATTATTCAGGGAAACTGTCCCTTCAGGAAGCTTATCTTCTACCATATAATGCTTTTTCTAAGAATGACACCTGGATTTTCACATTTTAGTTTTTTTACAACATGGATTTTATTTTCCAGATGAGCAGACTGTACATGTAGAAATGCTAAGAGCTCTGAGCAATAGTAAGGAGAAGAGCATATCAAGATAAAGCAGGAAAGAGAATAACATTTTATACAGGAAAATACTGTTAAACTAGATGTTAAGAAGAGAAGGCCAACTGGCTAATTTAGATAGAAATGAGCAGGTCAGTAAGGTCCTACAAATGGTTTGTCTATAATCTATTGTCTGAGTTTTCAGCTTGCTATTTTTAGATGCTAATTTTGAAAAGTTATCTGATGTTTATTAACTTTTCCACAACTTATGTAGTTTAGTTATGAGCAATTAAACTTACCATATATATTTTTAAACAAGAAGTAAGGAGATGGAATTTGAGTAGACGTGATCTGATAGGAGAGCCTGAAAATGCCATAAAGAATATCAAATCAGAGCTTTGTCCTCAGTCAAATCTGATCTGACTGGTACAGGCAATAATCACATGGGAGGATATTGTCCATCCTTCTCCCATGGAGCAACTGGTGGATTCGAACTGTGTGCCTTCAGGATTGCAGTGCAGATCCGTATCTGCTCTGGAAATACCACACCAGAGAGGAAGGAGCATCCTTTGGTTCAGCAGCATGACTTCTTACTGACTATACCACCGGAAATTGGGTTTTGATGTTTAGAATTAATTGGTAATGATATTTTTGAATGTGAGTATGGTGAATCCAGTTTCTTTTCCATATCTGTGGCAAAGAAACTGGTTAATTGCATGGGAAAAGTGACTTCTCATCAGAGAGATAGGCGAACAAGGATCTTGAGAGAGGACACTCACAGATGGAAGCTTCTTGGACGTGCTCTGCCCCTGGACGCTGAGCAAACAGGTACTTTTTTGCCCAGTTACGTGGAATATGTGTGTGAGAGAGCAAGTGCGAGAAAATGCTTCTGCGTGTCTGTGACCAAAGTGGCTTTCAGGGAAAGTACTCCCTTGGGAGGTTTTCAGCAACTCTACTGCTGACAAATTTTCATTGAGGCAGCAGCATGAGGAGTTAGACAACCTTTATTGAAGCAGCTGTTGTTTTTTCCTGACCCCAGGTTTGTTGTAGAAAAATATTGCTTCCACAATTAGTTTGGAGTTACCAGAATAAAATTCCAGGCATCTGCAAGCTATCTTTAAAAGCCTAGCACTCCAGTACCCCAAAAAAGATACAGCATTTTTGCAGGAGACTAAATGTGACCTTACTTAACTATTACTTCCTTTTAGTTCTCATAGTTATTATTTTCTTTTTCTTTTAAATTTATTTTAGTATTTTTTTGTGTGTGTGTATGTGTACCATCTAATCAGATCTGACTGGTAAAGGAGGAGACAGTCCCTCCTTCTCCAGCAAAGCATCTGGTGGATTTGAACCATGCACTTTTGGGATTGCAGTGCAGCTTCTTGCCTAGTTATTATTTCCAAGGGAGATCCTACATAGAAATAGGCTTTCATATATCTGGTAGCCTAGTGGTTAGGAGTTGGACTGTCAACCTGAAGACAGGTAATTCAACTCCACAAGCTGCTTCTGCGATTTATTGCCTTTGAAAACATGCTAGAGAGTTAACCATTAATCACTTCTGACTCAATGGTACACAACAACAATTACTCATAAAAGTTAGTGGTTGGAACCCATCTAAAGGTACTGTGCAATATTTGCCTTTTAAAGGATTAATTGTGGAAGCAAAATTTAAGATCATTCCAACTCATGTTACTGGATTGCCAAGGCTGTGAATCTTAATGAAGGGAGATTGTGCATCTTTCTCATTTTGAGCCTCTGATGGATTCCAGAAGCTTGAGATGTGTGGTCTTTTTGGTTTGCAATGAAACTCGATATGAATTATGCCCCTAAAGCCCCCTGTCAGGCTGACAGCTGGGCTCCATTCATGTAGTTTAGCTCAAGATTGGAGTAGATGTTTAGTTGGTTCTGAACAGCGATGAATGAATGATTCTTCTGAATGGGGAACAATAGAGTATACAACCTCAGATCTACTGGCATGCAAGAAAGATTGCGTACTTGGATGTGCGTTTTCAGGAGCCCTGGCATTGCAATGGTTAAGCACTGTAATGCTAACCAAACAGAAAACAATTCCAATCCACCCTCTGCTCTGCAGGAGGAAAATCCTGGGGCTTGCTCTCATGAAGATTCCAGCCTAGGAAATTCTCTAGGGCATTTCTACTCTGTACCTTAGGACTACTATGATTTGGAATCAGATTGAGAGTACATAATGATAAAAGCATGTACATATTGACCAGCTCTAGCAATCCTGTAAGGAGTTACACCGCTAAGTAAAAGACAAGCAGTTTGCAATCACCAGCTGCTCTACAGAAGAAAGATGGACAGTCACCTCTCGGGCAATTTATAGCCTCTGAAAACCCGCTGGAGGGTCAGCTATGTTCTGACGGGATGGCAATGAGGACCAAGGGCTACAGATTGGTAACAAAAGTGTGAGTTTTTGTTTTTTACAAATTGTGTTTTGAGGCTGATAATATTTTTTTATTAGTATTGAAAGAGGCCACTGGACAACATCTTTGGGGGCTCCGATCCGTAAGAGGGGGTAAAAGAGTATTGCTCTGAGGATTCCAATTCATACATGGGTTTATTCCAAAAAAAATATGCTTAAACGTGTCGCTGAATAATCAGTGGATAGTTGCAGGCAAGTTCTCTCAATAACGCACTTACTTTAAAAGTCTCCTTAGGGTGCCTTCAAAGAAGGATGTGTGCAAAAAGCATTCTGTGAAGACCAGCTGACTCCGAGACCTGATCTTCCCATCAGTCTGTTAAGCAAGACTGTAGGTAATTTTATGAAAGGAATAGTAATTAGGGACATACGTTCAATTTATCAATATAGTTCAGAGAGCAAGGTCCAATCAAAACAGTGGTTACCAAGGACATTTACTGAGCCAACTAAATTCAAAGTGGAGAAGTCAGCTCAGAAGGTTACGACAACTGTTTTGGGGGATTCTAAAGGAGTAATCTTGATCCACTTTTTTGAGGGACAGAGGACAATTACAAGGGCTTCTTATGAAGAAAAGGGCTCCGGTGGCCTGGTGGAAAGGAATTGTGCTTTCAACCCAAAGGCATGTGGTTCTAATCTACCAGCAGCTTCTTCTGCCAGAAGAAGATGGACAATCTCCTCTTGTTCTATTTACTGACTTTGAAAACCCACTGGAAGGTTGAAGGTTGGTTCTCATTCAACGGTACATAACAGCAATAACAACAACATTATAAAGAAGTTTGAGGAAAATCGAAAGCTGTATTAGTGAGAAAAAGAATAGGAAATTCACACCAAATAGTTTCTCCCCTTTTTCACAATAATACGTCTAGTCATCTGTCAGAGGTAGCAAGGGCTGTTCTATGATAATTTTGCTGGGAAACCTGTGCTATCCACCCTACTCCCACAACTTTGCTCCTTCTGATTTCTTTTTTGTTTTCCAAACTCAGTTCTTTAAAGGAACATTATTTGAATCCTTCGAGGATGCCAAAGCTGCTGTTTTGATGTGGTGTAAATCAAAGAGTGTGGAATTCTTCAGAGAAAAGTTGGAGGGCTGAAAACACTGCCTTCAGAAGTGTAGAGATCTAGATGGAGGATGTCCTGAGAAACAACAGCTTCACATTTTTATAGTTTGTTTAAGAAAGGTTTCTATGGTTTTGTATATAAAAATGTCATTCATTTTAAACTAGATATTCAAACTCATAGGCCTTATAATATAAGCAAGAGGCTGCCATTTGATTTTGACGCAGGAATTTTAACCTAGGTGCAAATTTTTGCCATGAAAGATTATGACTGATTAATTGTGTACTATTGAGTCAGAACCGGCCCATAGCTGACCCTCCAGCGAGTTTTCAGAGAGAGTAAATCCCTCGGAAGGAGAGTGTTCATCCTTCTTCTGCAGAGCATCTGGTGGATTCGAACAGTGTGTCTTTGAGATTGTAGTGCAGTTTCTTAACATGCAGCCACCACCACAGCTCCCTATTTTTGAATTATGGCAATATAATTTTGAAACATTGCTATTGTTTCCATTATTTGTGTTTTGGAGACTAGCCCCTTTGGAAAGGTACCATTTACAAGAATATCTTAAGGTTCTTTTGTTGTTGTTCTTTTTGCCCAGGTGACTGGGAGGGGCCAGGCTCCAATCTCTATGTTGTCTAGAACACCTGCTGGAGCTTACTGGCAGCATGCCACTTGACCTCCCTCCCTCTATCCAATACTCCCTCCTACTCAGAGCCATGAGAGCTACCATTTCTTTTCATCCTTTTCTGGGATGAGAATCTTCATCCTTTCGGAACTCATGTGCGTCTAGGTAGAAGATTAAAGTCACCCGTATATGTAAACACCTTGGGAATCCACAGTGTAGTCTCCTTCTCTATTGTTGCTGTTGTTAGATGCCATCAAATCAGTTCCGACTCATGTTCAGCAAACAGCAGATTTTTGCCTTTTCTACGCCATCCTCACTGTTTCTGTCATGCTCACTCCAGTGTGGAAGTCACTGTGTCAGTCCATCCTGTTGATGGTCTTCTAGAGCCATAGGACATTATGTGAGAATTTTTGAGATGCAGATTCCTGGGTCTTTCACTGGCCCAACTCAGTCAGAAACCAAAGGGTTGTGGTCCAGCTTTCTGTGTTTAACAAGTCTCCTTCCAGGTGATTAAACTGCATGCTGCAGTTTGAAGGCCAGGAGGTTAGAGAAAAGAACAAACCAACCTTTTTCTTTGTCACCTTTGAAATAGGGATTTAGTTTTAAGCCAGAGCACTGGATCTTTGCATTTGTTAAAGTGCGAAATAAGGACAATTCTATCATCATCAGTTACATGGAGTCAATTACAAGCACTGTCAAAGAGAGTCTGTGAAAGGATAACTGAATGCAATGATGAGGGAATCTGCTCACTGGGAATTCCCGCTGAAAGATGTTTGGGGCTATTTCTCACACCAAAGTTTGCACACCATACGGGAATATTCTGAACATGGAAAAGGATGCACATTTGATAAGCAATAATGCTTTTACTCCTCAACAAACACAATCTGTGGTTCTCTGAGCTCACAGCCGTCAGCTGTCGCTGAGCCGCCTGCCTGTCAGAGGAAATGGTGGTGAGTGTTGCATGCAGGGGAGGCGTGGCAGGAAGCCCTGTGCACCCGGGCCCACTGGGTTTGTTTCGGTTTGCTGATAGCACTCCCCCTTCCCCTTCCTGTTACAGTGCTTTTGAGAAAAGGCTGTTTAAAATGAGATACTGGCAGAATTGAAACCCTGGGCAGAAAAAAAATTCTCACCTCTTTTTCCAAAAAAATGTTATTGAGACAGATTTTCCCAGGATTTACGCTATTCATTGGCTTCAAATGCACCTTTAGAAGTGGCACGGCAGGGTGGGCATGGGACGGGTGCCAGTTGTGTGTATTTCTTGAAACAAACAGACCAAGTTTGAACTCATACTTTTGTAAATCAGATGACATTTTTAATTCTGTGGAGAGATTGCATTTAAAAAGGAATTTCCTGGTAGATCTTTTGCCAGGAATATGATTATTTCACTAGTTGTTTCATATGAATAGATATTTCTGAGGCAGAAAACTTCCCCTGAAAAGTAATGTTAAGGAATTGGGCGGTGGGGGGGGGGTCAACGTTTCTTGTAATTTACTTCTTTGTTTCTCCTTTTTGATTGACAAAGTGTTAACTAAAAATTGTTTTTAAAAATGATCTTACAGAAGACCTTTTTAAAATGGCTAAACTTGATTTTGAAAAATTAGCAGATTGGAAAATGTAATCAGATTTTACTTAGTAATTAAAAACTTTGTGGCACCTTTATATCAGTTGATTGGTGATAGACACAGAAGATGAAATTGATCTTGTACTGAACCTGAATTAGTGAAGGGAAGAAAGAACCCCCTACTCTTAGTTTAATTTCTATTTTTAGTTTGATTTTTAGTTAACATTCAGGAGAAAAGAATATGACTTTGAAAGTTTAAATGGGTAGGTGCTGGTTGAAGTTTATCAGGTTTATTTAACGAGAAGCTTATCTATGTTTTCAAAGATCAACATTTAGAAGGTGAATTCAAGAGATTTAATAGGCAGTTATATTCTCTCTTAACATTTAAGGCAGGTGGCTTTTGTTTTAATATGTTGCTATTTTTAAGATCCAATGAACAATGGCTCATGGATAGACTGGCTGAAATGAACTTTGGTCATTCCTGCTCCAGGCGAACAGATGAGAGGGGAAGCCCAGTTCTGATCCTCCATTACAAACCACACTGGGCTTTATTTAAGCTCAGCGAAGTTTACTATGACTAGTAATCTCTTGGTACCACTGGTGATTGTGTTGTCATTGTTGTTTCTGCAACTTATAGAGACCCTATGTACAACAGCCCTAAACCCTGCTCTGTCCTGTGTCAATCTCACTGTTTCTGACACACCCATCCCGATTACCCCAGTCATTAAATCAGTCCATCTCATTGAAGGTCTTCCTCTCCTGCACTGCCCCTTTACGCTCCCAAGCATGAAGTCCCTCTCCAAGGACTGGTCCCTCCTTGCATCATGTACAAAGTATGTCAGATGAAGCTTCAGAATTCTTGCCTCCAACGAACAGCCTGGTTTCACCCTCTTCAGGACAAACCTGCTTGTCCTCTTAGCAGTCTGTGGTATATTCAATATTCTTCTCCAGAACCAAAGTTCAAAGACATTAGTTCGCCTCTTATCATCCATCCCTAGTCATTGTTCAGCTCCACTGGTGATACGAAGACAAATAAGAGACATCCTAGTCCTTCAGAGAGCTCAGAGTCGAGGCAGAAACATGGCTCTGGTGTTCTTGGTGGGTTGAGGGTAATAGATGCCAGACAAGAGAGGCATGAGGGATGATCCTCAAGCCTGTTCAGGTGGGGGAGGCTTCAGTTGTGGGGAGGAACATTATGAGTGTTTCATTTTGCCATAAAAACTAGAAATGATTTTACAAGCAGAAAGCATATCAACATATCCCCCCCCCCAGAGTAAAATCGCAAATGTGAACACCCAGGCCCACAAAAATAACTCCAAGCTGTTATACTAAGCAAGATTGACTGTTTCCCCATTTTTCTGTGAATGTTAATATACTACGTGTTAATTCGTTTTGTCATCTGCTAGCACTTGTCACCAGACAAGCAGTAACAGGTGCCAGAATTTCAGGAAAATGAAGACTGGAGAAAATTCTTTCCATTAACTAAATTTTTGAAAACGTGTGATGCAGAAAATGTGATGATCCCTTGATGTCTGTAGAAGGCCAGAGGATCCCAGGGTGTGGTTGGAAGGGTGTGGAAAGAAAGGAACACTGATGTTCCAGAGGACTTAGTGTCAATCCTATTCCTGGTTGCTTCTCCAACAGATACCTTCTTTGCTCTTCTGTGACAGAGATGTAGTAGTTAATAGCTGCTATATCAGCAGCCAGGAAATCAAGAGGCGAATTGCATTGGGAAAGTCAGCTGTCAGGGACCTCTCCAGAGTACTCAAGAGTAACAGTGTCAGGCTGGAGACTAACGTGGCCTGATCTGGGCTATCGTATTTGCAATTGTGTGCTATGCATCGAAGGGCTGGACAGTGACTAGGGATGGTAGAAAGAAAATTGATGCCTTTGAGCTGTGGTGCTGGAGAAGAGTGTTGAAGAGTCCTTGGAGAGGGACATCATGCTTGGGAGAGTGGAGAGACAGCACAGGAGAGGAAGACCCTCGATGAGATGGATCGATTCAGTGATTGGGGTAATGGGAATAGGTGTGTCAGAGACAGTGATGTTGGTACAGGATAAAGCAGGGTTTAGGGCTCTCGTACATAGGGTCACTATAAGTCGCAAGCAACTTGATGGCACAGAGCAATAACAACATAGGGCAGAATATGGCTCCCTCAGCTTTTACCCTCCGTCAGTTTCATCCTCTTCCAAGGGGTCAATGTTGCCCAAGAAAATGCTCAAAGTCAAGCCTCTGAGAGGAGATTGCTATCTTTCTTCTGAGGAGCTCCAGGTGCATTCAAATCGCCAGAAAAGCACAACCTTTGAGTTCTCAGTGGGTGCATCTCCCTGTGGGCTAAGCTACACCACTGAACTCACTGTCAGTAAGTAAGCAACAGTTGAATGTTACCTCTGCTAGCCTTAGTAATACATCAATTACCATGAAAATGTTACAATGTTGAAGTTTAAAGAAAAAAGTGCTGTGATACCATTGTTCAACAAGGCTTTCCTAACCATCTGCTTTGATTTTCCCTACATGGCTGGGTGGGAACTTGTGAATATAGTGAGCAAACTATTGATGAGGATAGTGATCAGTCTACCTATACTGCCATGTTGAAGTGGAGCAGGTTTAGTGGCTTGTGGTTGTTATGTGCCCTCAAGTGAGAAAACATTCGGAGCTGACCCTTCCAGTGGGTTTTTAGAGGCTATGAATCACAATGGAGGAGGTGGCTTCTCTTTCTTCCATGGAGCAGCTGGTGGGTTTGAAATGCCTACCTTTGGTGCAACTCCTCACCACTAAGCCACCAGAACTCTGAGGCTTAGGGTAGAAGATGTGAACCTTACTACCAAGAAGCAAATGCAGCATAGGTGCTTCAGGGCTGAAGATGTCTGCACCAGTAGGAGCAAAAGCAGTAGCAGCAGAAAACAAGACTGATGTGAGACAGAGCTTATTTGAGACTACAACTACTGTAGTAGGCCAGGGACCTTCACTCGAGCTTGCTGAAGGAGTGGGGAGACATCATAACTGGAGGGACTAAGAATTTTGTAACACAGGCCTGAAGCCATGAGGCTGAAGGTCAGAGGACTTGTGAATGGCTTTAGAAGCTCTCTTGACTCAAGAATCACATCTTGTTTCCATCCTGAATTGTTGCCTGTTAACATCACTAATACATCCTATAGTTATTGAGGATGGTTCTGGGAGCTCTGTGTGGCCACTGCAATGGGCTAGCAGATCCAACAGCAGAACACTGAGAGCTCTGGGAGGGACACTGGCATTACAATTAGCAGAAGTAGGTGCAGGAATGTAGGGACATGTCCCACCTCAAGGGAATCAACTTTGGGCTGTGGATATTATTAAGGGGGACTGTTTCCTCTTGTGGAATTAGAAGGTATCAGATACAACTGCCCCCACACTGCCTCCACTGGCTTTACAAGTGTTCATATCATAAGTCAGGTACAAATATGTTAAAATGGACTTTGTGACCTGGTCTTGGAATGTTCCCCCTTAGTTTTGGTATTAGGTTAAGGATGTAGTACATTCTTATTTTATCAGTTCAACTCATAAATACTTACTGTGAGGACATCACATACCCAATAGTTGCTAGACCCTCTAAGTCTCAGTTTCCATTTCAATCAAAATAAATAAAAGTAGTTCTTAAACTCATAGCTGTTTTTATGAGGATTAAAATGAATTGCCATATGTGAAATGCTTTGAAAAGTACCTGGCACAAAGTACTATTCAATTCTTAGTAGCATTAGTCAGCAGTATGACACAGTCATGGTCCTTCCCCACTTAAAATGGAAACAACTTTCAGAGACAGAACCTTTTGGTGTCTAAGAACTGACTGTCTGTAGTACTATGGTTTCTTGGTGATCGGGTCTTTAAGGAACCAGCTGCTATCCTAAGAGTTGGGGCTGAACTAGCTCATGAGCTGTTGGTGTTGGTGAGGTTTGTCTCCTAAGCACAGCCCTTCCCACTCTCCCCCTGGGACTAAAAAGGAGGATGGCAGGGCAGAGAAGTGGTAGAGACCTGTTAGCTGCCTCTGGAAACTCTAACTAACCACAGCCTCCCCTCACTCCTCAGGGGAATTTACTACTCCGCCCTCTGCGTGTTTCCCAGAGGGAGAGGGCTGAGGCCACAGATGTGAGGCTGCAGCCTTGCTTGCCTGTTGACAGAGGCTCCTAGCTCTTTAATGTGTGGCTTTCTTGACTCTTGGATGAATCTTGATGTAAAAACTGGCCGTAGGAGGTGAGCAAGAGGGAAACTGTGACTTTTTCACCTCTCAAAATATATCAAAGTCTTACAGATAGCTTCCTCAGGTAGGAAGTTTCAGAATGAAGTTGGACATTTCTGACATAAATGCACCAGCTTCTGAAGCTGTCAAAGATTTGGGATGAGATTGTCATATGCTTCCTGATACTGAACCCTGAATAGCTCAAATTAGTCTCAAGTGGGTTGGAGGGTGAAAGAACCACACTTCCTTGGTGTTGAAAATCTGGGTAAAATGAAGCTTAATAAAGCTTGAGTAACACCTAGGTTTATGGTTCTGACAAGTATAAGGTGAACTATGACCAGGGTAAGTAGGGACTGTCCTTTTATAGAACAGAATTCACGTAAACATTTGGAAATCACTTTGGTCTTTCTCATATTTTTTTCCCTTCATAATGAAATGCCCCTTGGTTTTCAGAAGACCTCTGGGATTTTCCTAAATGCCCAGGATATTTGTTTTCTCATGGGACAGCAATTTTCATCCTTTCAGCAACTTCTGTTTCTTGTTTCGATGTTCCAAAAAAAGGACATGGTCCTCATAAGAAATGAATAAATTTATGAAAAAGGATGAAAAACCATGTCACCAAATGTAAACATTCCATTTCAAGTTTGTTAGTATTTGCAGGACATAATTTTCTTAAATTTTAAAAAATCTTTCAACTTAAAAGTTGGCCTAGGGTTTAACTAATGTTGTTAGGTACAACTGAGTGGACCACGACTCAAAGGACCTGATGAACAATGGATCTGTAACCTGCACTATCCCTTGCAGTCCTCATCATCTCTGATACAGTTGGACCCATTATTACAGTCTCTGTGTCAATCCATCTACTGGAAATGTCTTCTTCTCCTTTGCAGACTCTCCACCTTTCCAAGTGTGATGCATTTTTCAAAGGAATGACCCCTCCAGACAACATGCCCAAAATACGTGAGATGAAACTTCACCAGCCTTGCCTCTAGGGAGCCATCAGATGGCACTTTCTCCAAGATGTATTTGTTTTCTTGGCAGTCTATGAAATATTCAATACTCTTCTCCAACACCACTACTCAGAGATATCTATTCTTCTGTCATTTTTAGTCATTGTTCAACTTTTAGATGCACAACAAGTAATTAAGAAGACCATGACTTGAATCAGAAGCACCTCAGTCTTTAAACTGATGATACATACGGCTCCTTAACATTTTAAAGAGATCTTTGATAGCATTTTTACCCAATGCAATATATTTTTTTTTAAATTTCTTTATTGCTGATGCCTAGAATGTTGATTGTTGATCCAAGCAAGCTGAAATCATCGACAACTTCAATCTCTTTATCTATCATGATGTTACCTATAGGAAGCATATTTGTTCTGTCTGCTGCTGTCAATGATTGTTACATGCTGTCTCATCAATACCATTCCAACTCTTAGTTGTCTTACAGGACACAGTAGAACTGTTCTGTAAGGTTTCCTAGATTGTAATCCTTATGGGAGCAGCTCATGAGTTCCAATCATTAATTAACCTTTGGCTAGCAACCAAGTGATTATTGTGCCATTAGGGTTCCTTGTTGCCAATTAGAGCTTTGAGAGCAATTGTCAAAAGGGAAGCTTATGAAAGTATCTCTTATTATAGTTTTTAAAAAGTACAACGCACACACAAAGTTCATTGCTATTGAGTCAGAATGGACTCGTAGCTAACCCTTTAGTGAGTTTTTAAAGGTTGTAACTCTCACAGAAGGAGCTCGCACATCTTTCTCCTTTTTGTAAGTAGTTACAAATGGGGAATTTGGGGCATCTTAGAGAATTCTTGAAGTCTTCCTTTGGTACCATCTTTAGAGAATGAGTTTAGGTTTAATTGGTTCCGCATTTAAAGGTAGGACATGAGAGTGGTTTTCATCAGCACAGAGGTGTGTTAGTATTAGCAATTTAGGACTAGATAAAGCTGCTGCAACGATTTTGAATAATGGTAGGTGTGGGAATAGCTTTAAAGAAAATGAGGTAGATAAGCTTTCTTACTATTATTAGATCTTTAAAACCTGCCTATTATCATAGTGATCCTTCAGATTTAAAATGCTAACTTGTTTAATGTGTATGATATGTTAGCATAGTGCTTAGAGATACCATCAGGGAAAGTTAAGGGACAAAAGGCTAGTTAACTGCTTAGGGCTTCAATTGAAAGAGAAATGGAAGTGTGAGGCCTACTGCAGTGGCATTTTATTTTTGTGGCTAGACTCATCACTTTATGGCAACAGGCCAGCTCTATGGGTGTTCCCCAGACAGTAATCTTTGCACATGCTTGGAAAGTCTTTGAGCTCAGTCAAGCATTCAACCTGGCAGAAATAGGAAGGAGTCCTACTATCTCTAATTAAGATTGATGTCCTTCACTGAATGACTAAAATTTAACCTACTCTGTAAATTAAGAGAAGCCCTAGTAACATAAAGTGATTTTAAGGGCTCAGCTGCTAACCCTAAGGTCAACAGTTCAAACTGACCAGCCACCCTTTGGGGAAAAGATGTGGTAGTTAGCTTCCATGCAGGTTTGTGGCCTTGAAGACCATGGGGCCACTCGACTCTCTCCTCCAGGACCTCTCTGAGCTGGAATTGACTCAACAGTCTTGAGCTAACTGAAAGGTCACTGGTTCAAACCTACCCAGAGAGGGATGTAGGAAGAAAGCACAGGCAGTCTATTTCTGAAAAGTAACAGATAAGAACACTTTCTGACACTATTATAGAGATAAGATGTATACAATATTATACTAATACTAAATTATACATGTTTGTTCCTATATCTGTGTGTATAATTTTACTTCATTCTCAGAGCAGGACAATAATATAGATCTTTTTGTTTCTAATGAAAAGAAGCAGCAGAGAAATTAAATAACCTGCTTATTTGAATGATCAGAATGCAATAAACCCATATTAAAACATGTGAGCTAAAAAAAAAAGAACACTTTCTGGAATACACTTCTATTCATTCTCTTGCTGCCATAACACCAATGCAATGAAGCAGAATGTAACTTGATGGCAATGTCTTTTTGTAGTTTGTTGTTTAGTAAATTTATTGTGCAATGAATTTACTGTAGGTTTATGATCTGCTCCGTTCTAGTTCTGGCTGTGTTACAATTAACAGTTGCTTTACCTCCTTGTTTTAATTTTTAAGATTAAAAATATACAAAGGACTTAGTCAAGTGCCATAAAAACTCAGTTACTCCTACAATTTTTCCACGCTCCCCTTCCCTCTCTCCATTTGTAACAAGATAAAGAATATAAAATAGCAGTTTTAGGAGCAGGGAAGAAAGTAAGTATATTTACTCAGCTGTTGTCGTGTTGACCATAGACTCAGAACAGACTCATAGCTGACCCTCTGTCAAGTCTTCAGAGAGTTAATCACACAGGACGAGATTGCCCATTCTTTTGTGGCAGAGCAGCAGGTGATTTGAACTGCATGCCTTCAGGATTGCCGTGCAGCTTCTTGCCACTGGGCTACCACAGCTCCCTCTAGTAGGAGGTAAAATTGAGATGACTAAAACCACACTGCTGTTTGATGGGAGAAAGGTAGGCAATAGTCTCCCTTACAATTTATTGCCTCTGAAAACTTGCTAAAGTGTCAGCTATGGGTCTGTTACGACTCTATGGTAAACAACAATAGCATCATATATAGAATTCACTCCAACTTTTGATTAGCATCCTTAAAGGAAATGTCTGTGTTATTTTTGCTTTCTTAAAAGATAGTCTTATACACCAAAGCCATTTTATTTCCAAGAGTCTAAGGAAATGAGGAAATTAGAAAGGAAATAACATGTGAGCATGACTATATTATAAAATAAGTAGCAATCATGACTGTGGAAATGCTTTTTTGCCTTTTTAGCTTCTTTGGGTAGAGGAAGATTTTTATGAATATATAATGGAAAACTCAATATCATTACTATTTAATTCTTTGGCGCGAAGAAAAATATTATTATAATTAAGGCAAGATTTTTCAATAATACCATTCCTGTTTTTAAAAGAACTCAATAATGGCTCAGAATGCCATACTATTCACTTTATTTTAATCCTAGCATTTCCAAAGTGCTTTACAATTTTTTAAAGTACTTTTATTTCTTTTAAAAGAAATTGATAGGTGCAATAATATAGTGAGGTAGTGAGAGCATGTACAGTACTATTTTATTAGTCTTCTGAAAACAGAAAATTGAGTTAAAGAAGATTGAATGGGGGAAACTGGTGAGACTAGGATTAGACTCTCATAATCCTTATGTTAGAATTTAAATTTGCTGGGACATTTACTCTTTGAAACAAATGGCTTAGCTTGACTTAATCCCAATCTTCGAAGGGAAATAAAATTTTTTTTTATTTTACGGAAATAAATTTTTTTGTAAGCTCTATTTCTTCCTATGTGATTTACTGCCTCTGAAAACGGAAGGTCAGCTGTGAGTTGGTTCTCTTTCAATGGTACACAACAATAACCCCCATCAATCTCAATCCTTAACTTTTCCTTCTAAATCAATACTGTTTCATTATCTAGACTATGTATGAATCACAGTACCTGTTTAAAAATGATGTCTTAATCTTCAGACACCTGCTTTGTCATGTGGAGTGGCTGTGAGTTAGAATGGAGGGTAAACAACAAATACGCAGACTAATTTTATGGCACTGATACAGTATTGCAAGTGAATAGCTGTCAAATGGAAGTGTCACATTTACTATCTATGAATTTAATACCTATGAATTACTACCTATTATATGTATATATTTGAAAATTTAAAACTTTAATTATTCATACATTTGCAAACATCAGATGATTTAATGTATTCATTTTAAATTTTTGTATAGACACATGATTTCATGTAGATGTGATTCAAAAGGCAAAAGTTTGAAAAATATCTCTGAGTGCTGTATTATGTATTTGTTAGCTTTTCATGTTTTCATATCCTTGGTTCCTTTGGAGGATGTTATCTTTTCTTTTGTACAATTTGAGTATTCTAGGACCTGCTCGAAGGCAAATATGTGCTGGCATTGGAGTGAGGTAAGTATCAAGTTGGTACTAGAAAAGCCAGCACTTCAAATCCTCCCGCTGCTCTGAGAAAGAATGTTAAAAAGTCTGTACTAAGGCTCACAGCTTTGAAAACACGAGTTTCCATGAGGTGGAATAGACTGGACTGCTACTGGGTTTACTCTCTGGTGGCTTAGTCCATAGTGTGCTTCCCTGATAACCAAAGGCCAGTCTCCACCTGTTCAAATACACCAGTGGTTCCACAGGAGAAATATGAGCAGTCTCCCCATCACAATTTTCAGCCTAGAAAATTTGAAGGAGGATTTTAAGTATAATTCCAAATAGTCCAAGTGGCTGGAAAGTTTAAGTGGTTAGCTGTCTAACAACAGGTTGGTGATTTAAACTCACCAGTGCTTCTGATAGTGAAAAGTTATTATTATGTGTCATTGGATAAGCAATGACTCAGCTGACCTTCCAGTGAGTTTTCAGAGACTGCAAATCATTTGGGAGGAGACTGCCTGTCATTCTCCCATGGAGAAGTTGGTGGATTCAAACCTCCTGCCTTTGGGTTGGCATGGCAACTCCTTACCTATAGGACCATCTGATTTCCCTCTGAAGGAGAGAAGACCTGGCAATTTAGCCCTTAAAATTTATGGCACAGAAAGCCCTTTGTGGCAGTTCTGCTGGTCTCATACAGAGTGTAAGTGGATGGGCATCACCTTGACAGCATAAGTCATTTTCAGCTGGTGACCCTCACCTGTTTTTAGAGAACTCATCTACAGTGTCTGCTGAAAATTACAGGAGGAGAAAAAGAAACATTAACAAGTCAGAAATCTTCCTGACCAAGAAAGATTGAAGAGAAACTCTTTAAAATAAGAATCCAATAAATTTGAGGCATCATTTAGATATAAAAGGTATCTTTTCTTGGTCTCTTTGTCTACATTTGAATCATCCTCCCTGCCCCAGTTCAGTTGAATCAGTTAAATTGTAGGTGTTAAGTGTTGTAGAAGCTGGGGGAGGAAAACTCTGAAAACATTTGAAAGAGTTTGGGGAGAATTTTCCTGATTCGGGATTAAAACAAGAATACACTATTTCCGCTCTTGGTAACCTCTGATTTCTTCGTATTGTGAACTTCTAGAACTTTTTTTTTTAACATCTGTAACTTGTATAGCCTGCAGCATTTTCATTGGATTTTATTAACTTTCATGATGTCATTATTGCTCTTATCTTTTATATATGTATATACCTTGTTTTCCTGATTAAACTGATGAATAATTTTGTCCCTTGTGTATCTCTTTGAATTTTTACATGTTTATTTCCATAACCTACAGAGAAAAAATATTCAACACAATGGTTACCACTTGCACAAATAACTATAGATTCCTTCATAGAGGTTTATATATTTACTATTCCCCAGATTGATAGTGGAGGATTTATTACCTTTTGAGAAAGGTGCAAGTGACTGTATTAAATTGACACATAATTGTATATTCACATAGTTAAGCAGAGAAAAAGTAGATAATTAGAGAAATAAACTTTATTATGCTACTATTCCCCTGCTTAAGAGTTCTGGTTAAATTCATCATTAACTTAGCCTCAAAAGAATGTAATAATATGATAGTGGAGGGTTTTTATTTGCTTCATTATTTGTTGTTTAGGTATTGTTGTTTACGTGTGTTACATAGAGTGTTGAAATGAGCTCATTAGTGTTCAAGTTTGAAGCCTTGAACACTAATGAGCAAAGACCAAACGAATTGTGGGAGGATGTCAAAGATATCATCCAGAAAGAGTGCAAATGGTCATTACAAAGACAGAAGTGAAAAAAAGACCAAAATGGATGTCAGAAGAAACTCTGAAGATTGCACTGGAGCACAGAGAAGCCAAAGCAGAAGGAAGAATTCAAGATACTGAATAGCTGAATAGAAGATTCCAAAAGGCGGCAAAGAATGACAAAGCAACATATTACAATGAAATGTACAAGGAGCTGGAGGCAGAAAATCAAAGGGCCAAACTCGTTCAGCATTTCTTAAGCTCAAGGAACTGAAGAACAAATTCAAACCTCGAATTGCTATAATCAAGGATGCTTTAGGCAGAATATTAAATGATCCAGGAAGTAGTAAAAGAAGATGGAAAGAATATATTGAGTCACTGTATCAAAAGGAATTGGCAGACAAAGAAGAATTTTATGAAATAACACATGAGCAAGAGCCTATGGTGTTGAAGGAAGAAGTTCAAGCTGCTTTGAAGGAAATAGCAAAAAATAAAGCCCCAGGAATAGATGGTACACCAATTGATGTATTTCATCTAACAGATGCTGCCTGGATGTGCTCATCAAGGTGTGCCAGGAAATCCGGAGAACAACCACTTGGCCAATTGACTGGAAGAAATCTATGTTTGTTCCCATTCCAAAGAAGGGTGACCCAACAGAGTGTGGGAACTATACAACAATTCCATTGATTTCACATGCAAGCAAGATTCTACTGAAGAGTATCCAAAAATGACTGGAACAGCACATCAGCAGAGAACTGCCAGAAGTCCAGGCCTGGGTTTAGAAGGGGTCCTGGTACTAGGGATATTTTAGCTAATGTTAGATGAATCTTAGCTGAAAGCAGGGAATACCAGAAGAATGTCTATCTATGTTTCATTGATTATGCAAAGGCGTTTGACTGTGTGGATCATAACAAACTGTGGCTGACTTTGAGAAAAATGGGAATCCCAGAACATTTAATCGTGCTAATGTGAAACCTATAGTTGGACCAAGAGTCAGAACAGAGCAAGAAAATACTGCATGGTTCAAAATTGGGAAGGGCGTATGTCAGGGATGTGTCCTGTCTCCCTACCTTTTCAACCTGTATGCAGAGCAGATTACCAGGAGGCTGGGCTCTATGAGGAGAAATGTGGCATCAGGATTGGTGGAAGATCTATCAATAATCTGCGTTATGCAGATGACACAAACCTGCTTGCTGAAACTGAGGAGGATCTGAAGCGCTTTCTGCAGAGGGTGATGGACTGCAGCCTTCAATATGGACTGAGGCTCAGTATCGAGAAGACAAAAATTCTTTCCACTGGATCAATTGGTAGTATCAGAATGGATGGTGAAGAGATTGAGATTGTTCACAACTTTATTTTGCTTGGCTCCACAGTCAACACTCTTGGCACCAGCAGCCAGGAAATTAAAAGACATATTGCGATGGAGAAGTCTGCTGTTAGGGACTTCTCCAAAGTACTGAAGAGCAATCAATGGTGTCACTCTGGAGACTAAGGTGCGTCCAATACAGGCCATGGTCTTTGCAATCACTTGTTATGTGTCAGAGAATTGGACAATGACTAGGGATGATGGAAGGAGAATTGATGCCTTTGAGCTGCGTTGCTGGAGAAGAGTAATGAGGGGTACCATGGACTGCTAAGAAAACGAACAGATTCATCCTGGAGAGGGTCAAACCGGGTGGCTTCTTGGAGGCAAGGATTCTGAGGCTTCATCTGGCATACTTTGGACATGTTTTAAGGAGGGACAGGTCCTTGGAGAGAGACATCACACTTGGGAGGGTGGAGGGGCAGTGCAGGAGGGGAAGACCCTCTTTGAGGTGGATTGATTCAGTGACTGCGGTAATCAGGATGGGTGTGTCAGAGGCAGTGTGGTTGGCACAAGATAGAGCAGGATTTAGGGCTGGTGTACATAGGGTTGCTATGAGTCACAAGTAACTCGGCGGCACATAACAACAACAACAACATTGAAATTAGCAGCCAGGAAATGAAAACATGTATTGCATTGGGAAAGTCTGCTGTCAGAGACCTCTCCAAAGTACGGAAGAGCAATGATATCAGTCTGGAGACTAAGGTGCACCTGATAGAGACCATAGTCTTGGCAATCACTTGCTGTACATTAGAGAGCTGGACAATGACTAGGATCATAGAAGGAGAATTGATACTTTTGAGCTATGGTGTTGGAGAAGAGTATTACATATACCCTGGACTACTAGGAGAACAAACAGATTGTCCTAGAGAGGGTGAAAACAGGCTGCTCCTTGGAGGCAAGGATTCTGAAGCTTCATCTAAAATGCTCCTTGATTTTGACAAGCACTGTGGCAATTGGACAATTAAAACAGACATTCGGATGGCAGGGAAGAAGAACAAACTGGGGAGGAGGGTAGAGAGAATGGTGCAGCAATGAAGGAATGAAAACCCAAAATCCCTGTAAATGTTCATTAAAACTAATAAAATTTAATAAAAAAAAATAAAATGCTCCTTGGTGAGGGACATCATGCTTGGGAGGGTGGAGATACAGCACAAGAGAGCAAGACCCTGGATGAAATGGATTGATTCAGTGATTGGGCTAAAAGGGGTAAAGTGTGTCAGAGAAAATGAGATTGGCATAGGATAGAGCAGGGTTTAGGACTGTTGTACATAGGGTTGCTATGAGTTGCAGGCGACTCGATGGTACATAACAACAACATTGAAATTAAAAAGTTTACTAGAATAAATTGTATAACTGCAATGCTGTTTTTCTTTGGAAGAAAAGGAAAAAAGCCTTATCTATTTTCTCAAAGGCCAAAGAGACAATGAGGCCAAGAGAGTTACACAAATTTCAAGGACAGACATCACATCCAGAAAGCTACTTGATTCAGTTCACAGTGCTATCTTCTGCAGCATCTCACCTCTCTCAGCCTTTTTGTCCCCATTCCCTTAAACCACTCTGCAAACTCTAGTTTTGTTGTTGTGTTGTTAGGAGCAGAAAAGTTGACTCCAACTCATTGTCTCCTTATGTAGGACAGAGAGGAAACCTTGTCTGATTCTGCGCCATGCTCACAATCTTCACTTTTTACATCCGTAGTTACAGTTCCCATGTTAGTCTATCCGCTTGAGGGTCTTCCTCACCTTTGCAGATCCTTGTACTTCCCTCAACACTCTGAATTAAACTCCATCTAACTAAAATGATCTCATCATTGCTTTATCAGTATTTATTTCAAGATAAATATTCCCTACCCCCACACAAAAGGTAATAAAGTTTTTGCAATTCGAATACTTGTTAATCTTGGTAGGACAAGGCTTAGATCTGTTGTTCATAGGGTCATTATGAGTTTTACTGAGCTGGTTGGCACCCATCAAATGGGAAGAACATCTTGGCTTTCACCAGTGAATGATAGACATTCTTTTCATTATAGACCAGTTTCTCAAGACACTAATTTGCTAATTGAACTTCTGTATCATTTATGTTGGTGCAAACAGTGAGATATGTGGCTATTAACTGAATGGTAGATGATATCAACCCATGCAGATCCTTTTCAGAAGAAAATTTCTTTTTCAATGGTTTGATCTTAGATGCAGATTCCCTACCTGTAGTTAGTTGAAGGTGTGGAGAGATTTCCCCATCCCCATCTGCTGCTTCCTGGTTTAATTTTCCTGGATCTCTCCCTTTTCTCTCTCATTAAATTATAGTCAAGACTGCACTTCTCCAGTGGTTCAAATCCACCAGCAGCTCCAAGGGAGAAAAGATAATGGTCTCTTCCCATTGTAATTTAGAGTCTTGGAAATCTAAAACAGACCAATGGCAGTGAATTTTGGGGGTTAGTGGTTTGGATTGGGTCCCCCCCCTTTTTTTTATAAAAAAAATCTAATTTACAAAGTGTAACAAATAATTTAAATTATATTACAATCAAAATGTCAACTTCTGATCTTAGGAAAACAGATTTTAATTGACTAGAATTACCCCCAAGCACTTTCCTATCAAGGAATTTTTCTCTATGCAAATTTCTAACAACCCCTCTTAACCTCTGCTGGAACTTTCTAGTGTCAGACCTTTGGCTCTTCATTAAGTTCATTCTATATTTACTCCAGGCAGGCTAAAGGCTACTTGTAATTGAGACAAAGAGATCCTCTCTCTCTTTTTTAATGCCCAAGTAGAATCAATATAATACTATTTCTCTTACTTTTGTATATGCTCTCTTTACCTGAAAAGGTTCATATGTATAAGAGAAAGATAGTTAGATTTAGGGGGAAAAGATCAAACAAGGCTTTTGTGTCCATCATTCTAGATCTTTTGGGTTTCGTCTCAGAAAGTCTTAGTAAACTAGTCTTTCTCATTTTGTGGCAAAAGTTTTGCACATATTTACATATATAGGGAGCTCTGGTGGCCTAGTGGATAAAAGCATTGCACTGCTCAAAGAATCCACCAGCTGCCCCAAGGGGGGGATATGAACAATCTCTTCTCATATGATTTACAGCCTCCAAAAGCCACTCAAGGCTCAGCTATGAGTTAGTTCTGACTTGATGGTAGTGAGGGGTATTTTTGATACATTTGTATACTGAGTTTATATTCCTTTTTTTAAAAAAAAACCAACACAACATCAAGACTTAATTTTTTTTAATGCAAACCTGGAGAATAACTTGAGACTTTTTTGAGACTAAAGGCAAAAAAAAAATCTAGAATGCAGAATTTATAAGTAAAATAGCAACGAAGACAGGAATTTGGAAGAGAAGTCAAGGCAATGCTTTCAGGTCTAGATTCTAGAAAGCTGAAACTATGACCTACTTCATAGTTACTTATGTTTCCACATGTTGCGACAGGTATTTATTGAGCTTAAGTATTGACTGGGGACTGTTCCAGGTGGAGTGTGTTTATTAAACTGAATGGTATTCTCCTTGACTTAATTTTCTACCAATGAAGCTCCCTCTGAGTTCCCCTCCTTCCACCAGTGATAGACCTCATAATAATTCCAGTACCATCAACCCAGGGGGAGGGGGAAATGCTATTTTTAGTGTTGGTTAGCACATGATTCCCACCTGAAACTGTAAATAGCCTCAGGTTTACTCAGAACTTGGCTCTCTTACAGATACCACAAGACCAGGGCTCATTGAAAGGTGAGCAAACCTGGAGGTATGAATTTAGCAAAGTCACAAAATGGCCACTCAGACCGGCATTGTTGTTTAAGAAAGCTTCATATCATTCTCCAAATTGAAAATGATCACAAAGAAATGAACGTGTTTCTCTTTCCCCTTTCCTTTCTTTGTTCACTCGCTTGTTTATAATGAACAGTTACAAAATATTACAACTTCCAGAGGAAAAATGTTAAAACATTCCTTCCCTTCTACTCCTACAGATGTGTGTTTCTTTATTAATCAACATAAGACAATAGAGTGTGGAATACATCATACATATTATATTATGTCATTGAGTGGAACTGAACTGACTCATGGCTGACCCTCCAGTGGGTCTCCAGAGTCTGTAAATGACACAGGAGGAGATATATAGCCCCAAAATAATATACTATGTATATATACAGGCCAATTGGCAGCATCATGATAGAGAAGAGATTGAGGCTGTTAACAGTTTCAGCTTGCTTGGTTTCACAATCAACACTTTTGGCACCAGCACTCAGGGAATCAAAAGATGAATTGTATTGGGAAAACCTGCTGTCAGAGGCCTCTCTAGAGCGCTGAAGAACAATGTCATTCTAGAAAATAAGGTGTGCCTACCCCAAGCCATGAGGGGCCTCAGGCCTTTTGCTCATAGTGGTGCTTTGAGTTGTACTTGACTTGAAGACAATCAGCAACAACAACAACAGTCCAAGCCATAGTCTTTGCAATTACTTGCCATGCATCAGAGAATTGGACGATGACTAAGGATGATAGATGACTAAGGATGATAGATAGATGTGGCAAGGAGGGACAAAGCATGAAAAGGACATCATGCTTGGAAGGGTGGAGGGACAGCACAGGAGCGAAAGATCCCAGATGAGATGGATTGGCACAGTGACTGGGAAATGGAGGTAATTGTATTGGAGAAAGTGAGATAGGTTCAGGACAGAACAGGGTTTAGAGCTATTGTGCATAGGGTAGCCATTAGTAACCAGCAACTTGTTAAAAAATTATATTAATATTATTAATATCAATATATTTATATTTATATCTATATTTATATTTATATTTCTTTATAATCTGATGTGCCAAACGTGGTAATGGGTGGAAAGTGTTTGCCGGAGCTTCCCGACTAATCCATTTCTGAAATGACTTGCCTCCGGAAACTCTATATACGAACAGTGCTCAGGCCTTTCTTTCATAGGGTCACTATGAGTCGTCAACAACAACATATGCGTGTGCTCAGGCCTTTCGTTCATAGGGTTGCTATGAGTTGTCAACAACAATGTGTGTGTGTGTGTGTGTGTGTGTGTGTGTATGACCCATAGCTACCCTATGAACAAAATATTTGAAGCTTGTTCTATCCTGTGCCATCCGTATACTTCCTGACACTAAAGGGACCATTTCAGCAGTCTCCCTGTCAGTTCACCTTGTAGAGGGTCTCCCTCTCCTTCACTGACCTTCCACCCTACCCAGCACCATGAACCTCTCCAAGGAATAGCCCCCTCCTAGTAACATTCTCAAAGTATATGAGGTGAAACCCTCTCTAAGACTTACCTATTTGTTCTCTTGATGGTCCATGGGTTGTTCAGTGCTCTTCTCCAACACTACAGTCAAAGGTGTCAGTTCTTTTTCTGTCATCCATATTTATTGTCCAGCTCTCGGTGCACTGCAAGCAATTGGAAAGACTATGCCTCAATCAGACACACCTTAGTTCTCAAACTGACATCATTACTCCTCAATAATATATCTGAAAAGAATTACTCAAAATTTCTCCACTTTGTGATTCAGTTCTGAGTGTTTTCAAAGTAAAGCAAGCCTTCCTTTTCTCAGTTAGTAGCAACGAAACGTCAATACTTTCTTTATATATACCTATCCAATAAGTGCTAACACAAACTCATAATGCCATTAGTTTCCAAACCTTTCAGCCAAGTATCTGCTTCTGAGAACTGTGAAAAGATTTTGCTTAAACTTCTTTTATTTTATAAAGACATTGTGTGTTTTCTCTATGATAATTGATTTCATCTGACTTATTAAAACCAAACCCATTGCCATAAGCCAATTCCAACTCAGAGTTACTTTATAGGTCAACGTAAGAGTTCCAAGGCTGTAAGTTTTTATGAAAGAAGATTGTTACATATTTCTCCCCAGACTGGATGCTACTGTTATGTGCTATCATGTTGTCTGTGACTCATAGCGACCTTGTGTACAACAGCTCTGAACTCTGCTCTATCTTGAACCAATTCATTTTCCCTGGTACACTTACCCCCTTTACTCCAGTCACTGAGTCAATCCATCTCACCCAAGTTCCTACTTTCTTGCACTATTCCTCCATCCTTGCAAGCATGACGTCCTCCAGGGACTCAGATGGAGCTTCAAAGTCCTTGTCTCCAAGGAGCAGCTTGGTTTCACCCTCTCCAGGACAGAACTTTTTGTTCTCTTGGCAGTCCATGGAATAGTCAATGCTCTTCTCCAGCACCATGACTCAAAGACATTGATTCTTCTATCATCCTTAATCATTGTCCAATTCTCTGATGCATAGCAAGTAATTGGGAAGACCATGGCCTGGATCAGGCACACCTTAGTCTCCAGACTGACATTGTTGCTTGCTCTTCAGTACTTTGAAGAGGTTCCTGTCAGTAGATTTTCCCAATACAATTTGTCTTTTGATTTCCTTGCTGCTGATACCAAGTGAGTTGATTATGGAGTCAAGCAAGCTGAAGCTATTAACAGTCTCAATCTCTTCACCCTCTATCATGATGTCCTCAGGCCTGTTTTTAATTGTTTTTGGTCAAGCATTCTTCTAGGTCTTATAGCCCTGATGTGTCCCTGATGTGTCCAGAGGTAACTTGTGGTTGCTGTGAAGCTGAACACTGTGACACTGATGGGTCAAATGCGATAATGGTTACCCATGGTGGACAGTGTTTAGTGGAGCTCCCCAATTAAAACAAGCTTGGAAGCAGGAATGGCATCCACTTCCATAATAGCTTACCTTCAGAAACACTATGAACCTGGAGAAAGGATGAAAATCACATGAGTGTTGAGGACTTTGTTTCATAGGGTCCCTGTGAGTCACCTACAACTAACTCAGGGCACTTAAAAACAACAACAACAACAACATCATGATGCTACCAGTTGGCTTACTGAGAATCTTTATTTTCTTGATGTTGAGCTTCAATCCATATTGAAGGCTGTAGTCCTTGACTTTCTGCAGCAAATGCCTCAGGTCCTCCTCAGTTTTGGCAACAAGCTTGTATCATCTACATTATGCAGGTTGTTGAGTCTTCCTCTAATTCTGATGCCACATTTTTCCTCATAGATCCCAGCTTCCCGAATGATCTGTTCTGCATATAGATTGAAAAAGGTATGGAAATAGGATGCATCTGTGGTGTAAATCTTTCCTAATTTTAAACTATGGGGTTTTTCTTTGCTCGTTCTGAGGACTGCCACCTGGTCCAAGTACAGGTTTTGCATAAGCACCATCAAGTGTTCAGGGATTCCGATTCTTCAAAATGTTGAATGGTGACCTTTTGGTTCACATCCAAGTGCTAATTAAGCCTCTGTAATGTCAAGGCTTCTTTCCTGATTTAACAAGAGAAATAATTTTTTAGTTCCTATTTAGCAATTGATTTGGTTTGGTTTCTGGTTTATTTAGCACCAGGAGTTATCCTTTCTTTGTGCATTTTACTTGCTTTTTAAATGAAAGGATTTTACCCTTATTGTCATTTCCCTTTTATTGATCCATCTTAACATTTGCTCTAAGCTTAATTTAGGAACAGAAATCTAATCTCTTCTATTCATTTCAACATTTGTTTGGAAGGTGGGTGGGTATAATTAAAGGGAGAGTTTCACTAAAGACAGTCATACTCATGAACACAGTTCAAATGGAATAAAAATGACTTGATCCATTTCCAAGCCCTCATTGTAAATGCCTCTGATTTTTGCTTTCTTTTGGAAACCTTTCTTAGTAACATGAAATAGGAAGTCCGAGGCCTTTTTAATATATTTGAATTCTCTTATCTCAGCATTGGCTTGTTAGTATTTGTTTAAGGAGAAAGATATTCCTTTTTCTCATCATAGTAATAAACCTTTTGCAATACAAATATATTTTAATATTGAAGTTAGAATTCAACCAAATTTATTGTCTTTTCATAACCAAAGCAATCATAATACTCCCACTGTTTTTACTCTTAGAAGAACTCCCAACTTTCTACTAATTCTGGTGGCCTAAATTGACAATCTTTCTTATAAACACGTATTAGTCAAACAGATATAGCAAATCTCTTTTGAAGACTGACACAATAGAATGGGTAATCATAATAATTTTTGGCCTCTAGTTAAGGCTGTAAATTCTAACAAGGGAAATCCAATTCTTCATTCGTTCACTTATTCATAGAATCTTTATTGTAAGCCTCTTATGAACAGCAATCAACAGTCTAAAACAAAGATTAGCAAACTATGGCCTGGGGACCAATTTAGCTAGCTGCCTGTATTTGTATGTCTTGTAGACAAAGAATGGCTCTGACATTTTTAAACAGTTGAAAACTCAAGAGAACAGTAATATTCTGTGAAATATGAAATTAAAATTTGTTTTCATAAATAAAGTTTAATGGGACACAGGCATACTCATTTGTTTATAATTTATCTATCTATGGTTGTTTCCAGGCTACACATGCAGAGCCTAGTGGTTGCAACAAAGGTTTATGACTTGTGAAGATCATCTTATGGAACTATCTGACTCTTTACAGAAGTTTGCTTATTTCTGTTTTGTTGTTTTGAGCCATTGAGTGCATTCTGACTTACAGTGACCTATAATTAAAAAAAAATAACATCTAAAGTTAAGCTCATTGAGGCTGACTTGAAAACAATTCATAGCTGAACCTACTTGGGTTTCCAAGGCTGTATATTGCACTGTATAGTCCCCACTCACCACCCGTGGTACCAGAAGTGAGGAGATAAGGAGATGTACAGCAATGGCAAAGTCTGTTGTCAGGGATCTTGCCTAAGTCCAGAAGAGCAATGCTGTCAGTTTAAAGACTAAGGTGTAAAAGAAAAAGAAAAAAAGACTAAGGTGTGCCTGATTCAAACCACCGTCTTTACCGTCACCTGCTATTCATCTGCCAGATGGAGGATTAATAGTGACTGGGAGTTTCTGGTTTTCTCTGTAGGAAAAGAGAATTCTTGGCAAAGTTTTATGTACATAAGTGACAGAATCTGAAATACATTTTTAAAAAGACCTTTAAATATAGACAATAGCTATTACCTATAAGTTAGCAACAAATCACCTGTGTAGGACCAAGGTGCCCCAAGATGAGAGTGGCCACACAGATACTGTGTAAGTTGAGCTTCCACGACCATTGCTTCTCCCCTTTTCATTCTCTATGGACAGAAGGCCAACATTTAAAAAAAAATCACCAAAAACCCAAAAACCCTATGTTTAAAAGAAAACATTCAAAGATTTTCCTTTCCCCCTGTTAAAAAATATATAAATAATTCCATATTTTCCAATTCAATATTTGTGTGTGTATACAATTGAGTGAGCTCAATTATACTAATAATGTTGCATAATCATTATCAATGTCTTCTGCTAAATTCTCCATCTCCAAGAATAAAACTCAATCTGAATATTGTTTGGAAAAGAGATTCTGGTGGAAGTAGAAGAGGAATCAAGCAATTAGAGGCTGTTGCTATTGTCAAAATGATAGTTGATGATAGCTTAATTTAAAGACTTAGAAATGAGAGACTTGAAAAGACTTAGGATTTAGCCTGAAAGTTAGCCAACAGCAATTACTTGGAGGAAGGAGGAAGGAGGAAGAAAGATAAAATAAGGGTGAGACTTAAGCTTTTGGCTAAGTTGGTACCATTTCTAAATGCTAATTAAACTCAACTTATTCAAACATATGAACTTCACTAAGTCTATTACAAAATTTTCTCTTTTGTGGGCATTTTCTTTTTGTTTAACAACTTCAGATTGCTTGGTTCCACATTAACACTCTTGACAAAAGTAGTCCAGAAATCAAAACACTAATTGCACTGGGAAAGTCTACTGTCAGGGACCTCTCTGAAGTACTAATGAGCAACGATGTCAGTCTGGAGACTAAGGTGCATCTGATCCAGGCCATGGTCTCCATAATTACTTGCTATGCATCAGAGAGCTGGAGAATGACTAAGGATGATAGAAGAAGAGTCAATGCCTTTGAGTTGTGGTGCTGGAAAAGAGTGTTGGATATGCCGTGGGCTGCCAGGAGAACAAACAGGTTCCTGGAGAGGGTGAAACTGAGCTGCTCCCTGTAGTCAGAGATTTTGAAGCTCCGGCTGACATACTTTGGACACATGGCCAGAAGGGACCAGTCCTTGGAGAAGAACATCATGTTTGGAAGGGCGGAAGGACAGCAAATGAGAGGAAAATCCCAGATGAAATGGACAGTAAGAAGCTGTGCTGCAATCCCAAAGGCATGTGGTTCGACCAGCTGCTCCATGGCAGAAAGATGGGTAATTTCCTCCTGAGCATTAACAGCCTTTGAAAACCCACCTTATGGGTTGGTTCTGATTCGATGGTACACAACAACAACATTTCTCTTGAATATTGAAAAAATGTTCAATATCCTCAAATGCCTAGTGCCCAAAAGAAGATGCAGAGACATAGACAACTGTTAAGTCAACAGAGACTGAATAAGGTTGGGGAAGTTCTTGTGGAGGACCACGTAGCAGTGCTTGTGACGACCCTCATCCTAGGGCACTCTTGTCATAAATACGTGACTTGTAGATAATAGACGTTATTTACAGTCATCTTATTGTTTTTAATTCCACCCAATGTTTATGTTATTGATTCAGTTGTTTAAGTCCAGCTTGCTTTGAGACGTATAGTTCCTGTGCCCAGCCAAATAGCAATAACCTGTATTTTCTGAGGCTGTAGAAATGTTATGTTTGCAGAAGGAAAACACGTTCCTTCTAGTTTTGTCAGCATGATCAAACATTGACAATGTGTATATGCAGAAAATTGTTCTGAGAAAATTGGAGGTATCATCTTACCAACACTATGATTAGCATGATGACAGGAAGAAACATAAAAATCTTTGCTAGGTTTTCTTTTTTCTCTCAGCCTTCCAAAAAGACCAGAACATAAAATCTTCCACAGATGATCATTTTAGCTTTATTAATGACTTATGAAGATTATACGACTTTGAACAGTTTTAGAGAGTTGAAAAGATAATCTGATAGCAAGAAGTTCTTAGCATTGGAATCAGTAGGGCTAGGTAATAAACTAAAACTGTGCTCTATGTGTCTATGTAGAGAGAGAATTCTCTTGTAGTCAGACATGAGCAACTAGCTTGGTTGTGATTATGTTGTCTTCTACTGAGATAAGAAACTTCAGAGGTATTGAAAGACATTGCTTGGAAGATGAGATGAATGACTAGTTTGGAGTCTATGTTGAGTTTGGGATGCTTAATTTTTTCCATTTGGAAACAACCAGGAAATAAAGATGTTGTTGTTATTGTTTTGCTATTTAGTCAGAAGTGACCGATAGCTGACCCTCCAATGAGTTTTCAGAGGCAGTTAATTGCATGGGAAATGATTCCCTATACTTCTCTAGCAGAACAACTGGTGGATTTGAATGCTGTGCCTTTGCGATTACTGCATAGTTTCTAAGCTCTAGACTGCCAGAGCTCCCTGAAGTAATGATATAGACCTTACATTGATAATAGAATGCATCTAAAGTTTTAAAAACTGAGGTGCATCTAATTTAAGCTATGGTCTTTTCATAACTTGTTATGTGTCTGAAAGTTGGGACAATGACTAAGGATGGCAGAAGAAAAATCAATGTCTTCGAGTTGTGGTATTGGAGAAGAGTGCTGAATATCCCATGAACTTTCAAAAGGACAATCAAATATATCTCTCTCGGGAAAAAAGTACAACTAGGGTGGTTTTGGAGGCAAGGATGGTGAAGCTTTATCTCACAGATTGGGGGATGTTGTTAGGAGCGGCTGGTCCGTGAAAAAGGCAATCATGCTTGGAAAGGTGAAGGGTCAGTGAAAGAGGATACCCTCAAGGAGAAGGATTGACACAGTGACTGTAACAATGGGTGCAAGTATATCAGAGATGATAAAGATGTCACAGGATAGGGTGAGGTTCAGATTCACTGTTCATAGGTTCACTATCAATCGTACTTGGCTCAATGGCATCTAATCACAAAAATCCCACAGATTCAGGAGATGATGCAATTCTGAAAATAATGAGATGGAGAAAACATACTAAGTAAGAAAAGACATATCCGACCTTTATCAATTTCATAGGAGGGAACTATCCCTGTCCTCAGCATCAATAATGCAAACCAATTCCCATTAATCAAACATGTTCCTCACACTCCCATACCTCTTTCTACTTATCTTAACATTAATTTTACTCTTTATTGGGTGTGAAATCTGATGTGGTAGCTCACAGACAATACAGAACTATATTCGGGACATCAAAAGATTAAAATCCAGATTAATAATAGAATACGGTCAAGACAGATCCTGAAATGCGTACGCAGGCACCACAGCCTCTAGCTTCATGGCTCTACGTGTTCCAAAGTTCTCAGTGCTGCCAATATTGGCTTTCCATGCCCTATCCCTCGCACCCCAACCAAAGTCCCATCTCACAGTTCAGCCATGGCTGCTCTTGCCATCCTGAAGCATGTCCTATATTTTCCTGCCTTCTCTTCACAGAAGTAGAGAGAATCTCTTTCTTCTTCTTTAGCTGAGGAGCTAGGGCTATTCAATTTGTTGATGAGACTGGCCAATCCTCTTGTGAAATGGTAGATAGCCAGTCCTTTTGTGCATAAACCAACATAACCTATTTGCATAGTCCTGCCCATCCTCATACTAGGTTATCCATGCTGGAAAGGCCATATTGAAAGAAAAACTCCATAGACATATTTGTTGAGAAACAGCTGTAGCAGTAACAAAACCTATTTAAAGAATATTCCACAGTGTCAAACATTCTTCTAAGTGGTATAGCACTGGTCTGTCATTTGCTGAACAGAGGTAACTCGTGGTTGCTGTGATGCTAAATAAACACTGTGACACTGATGTGTCCAATGTGATAATGGTTACCCATGGTGGGTAGTGTTTGGTGGAGCTTCCCAATTAAAACAAGCTTGGAAGCAGGAGTGGCATGCACTTCTGAAATAGCTTGCTCTGAAAACCCTATGAACTTGGAGAAATGATGAAAGTTATACAAGTGTTCAGTTCTTTTGTTCATAGGGTTGCTATGAGTTGTCTACGGCTAGATAGCACTTAACAACAAGAAGAAGAACAACAATGTAAAAAACTAAAGGAAAGGCAAATGAAAAAAATGACTAAAATTTTTCACTAATCATAGACTTTGGTGTCCTTGGAGAAAGCAATTTTGGTAAAATTGTGGGAGAGAAAACTAGATTACAGTGGACTGTAAACTATTAAGAGGAAGTGAGGAGATAAATTTTGATGATGAAGAGTACAAGTACAGTAGGGAATTAGAAGAGAAGCTAAGAAGAAGGAAATTTCTACCCACACTCACTCTATAAGATTATAACTTGTTTAAATACTGACTAAATGAGTAAGAAGAGAGAGACCATTGATTATGACACAGAGAGCAATCAACTATGGACCAGTGCCCCCGAGGACACTTAGATGGAATTTATGGTATATATCAAAGTATTGACTTTAGGTGAAAGGAAGATTATTTTTGCTTTTTCCACTATGAAAAATGAAGACTATAAAGAAACTTGATAAAATTGATAGCCCAGAGTTGAGATGATGCCATTATTTTTTAGTGGAGTGGCAGGACAGATTATCTGACAAAAGTTCCAGCTGAGTATGGTTGTCATAGATTTGAAGGCATGAGAAAATGCTTAAAGTAGTTGTGAAAATGAGAGCACAGCTTAGGAATCATGTCATATTGACAGACAGGTTGGAGAGTCCAGCTGAGATTGGTGATTACAATTTATGTTATCAAATTGCCTCATTATTACTTGTTCCCTTTGGCATGAAACACTGTACCAAACCTAGTCACTTGCACAGAAAAATCAAACAGTTGAGTTAATCTGGGTTTCTGTTTTGGGCACACAGTTGCTATTGAAAGAAATTGGGGCAGGGAAATATAAAATATTAATGAGATTGCAGTCAAAATATTCAAACATGAAACTTAATTGTAGGGGTGAAAATAAGAGAGGATATTGGGTGAGGATCACGTAGAAGTTCAAGCTTTTGTCTTAGAAGCATATGCATTGGTAGATACTCAATTTTATAGTTATATAGATGAGTTCCAGTTCAGACATGAAGCTCACTAGACTCTGTCCATCCATCTCATTGCTTCATTACCAATTGTTCTACTCCACCTGATGAAGTCAGTTCAATAGTTTAAAATAGACTAATAGACCACCTTATCTCTGTACCCCACTACACAGATTTCAGTTTGTCTAAGTGTGATGGAGTTTTGCCATCATATTTCAATGCTAACAGGGCCATCCACGGTGGATAGGTTTTAGGAGAGCAGGCAAAAAAAGACTTGGTGATGTACTTTTGAAAGCTATTTAATGAAAGCCACAAGTATCACAGCAATATATTATCTGAAACAATGATAGAAGTTGTACTCTATAGGTTTGAAGGAAATCAACATACACAGTGACAGCAACATGGGTTTGAGCATACCAGTGACAATGAAAATGGCAGAGGACCTGACAGTATTTAGCGTCACTGATCATGAAATTGCTATGACTTGAAGTTAATTTTACTAATAACAATCTCTGGTGTCTTTTGTTCTAGTAGTATCTTGGCTTAATACTTATACCATTTCTTTTACTATTTATTTCTTAATGATTTTTTTTAAAGCTCAGCTTTCACCTTCTTTATATAGTGTCTAGCTAATGGAAAAGAAGAAGAAATTCACAAGAAGCTGGTGTTAAATTGATGTATACCTTTCTAGATGCAGTGTTTTTTGTTCTCTTTGGACAACAGCTTCTGGACCAAGATAAAGATTTTATCTAAGCATAATTAAATGCTTTGGAGTTCCCATTCTTCTCAATATTAGCCATAAATTCTTATGACCCACTCAATCAAATGTCTTTGCATAATCAATGAAATACAGATATTCTTCTGATATTCTGATGTCACCCAGTATTCACCTGACATCAGCCACCACTCTAACATCCTCAGCCATTATTGCTGTGGTCACTGATTGGCAGGGAGAAGGTTTTGGCCATGGTGCCCATGTCAGTTGTGAGTCTCCAGAAATTAAACTACTTAAAACTTAATAAAGAAGCTCCCCCGCCCCCGCTTTTTGTAAAGATACTTGTGATAAATAAATCATTGAATGTACAATTTAATCTAAATCCATCTCCATTTCTTTCCCAAGTCCAAAATTTCCAACTAACATTCCTCCTTAATTTTTTTGAACTTTTGCATTCTAGTCAACAATTATTACTAATACAACTTGATTCCTCAATTTTAGACTCCAGAAGTTGGTGGAGTTCCTCAATTCCTTATCTTTGACTTAGCTATTGGTGTATAGATTGTAGGTGGCTGTGATGCTGGAAGCTATGCCACTGGTGCTTCAGATGTCAACAAAGTCACCCGTAGTGGACAGATTTCAGCAGAGCTCCTAGATTAAGACATACTAGGAAGCAAGATTGGATATCCACTTCTGTAGCAATTGTGGTTGTTAACTGGTGAGCTAAGGGAAAGGAAGAAAGAGAAGAAAAAAAAAAGATTGTAATAAGCGTAATGTTTGTTGTTGTTGTTGTTAGATGTCATGGAATCAAGTATGACTTATAGTGACCCTGTGAACAATAGATCTGAACTGGATCCTATCCTGAATGTCCTTACCATCCTCAACACATTTGAGAACATTGTTGCATGCACTGTATCAATCTGTCTCATGGAGGGTCTTCTTTTCCTTCTCTTTCCAAGCATGATGCCCCTTTCTTTCTTTTCCTTTTTTTTTAAATGTCCCTTTCTAAGGAATAGCTTCTCCTAAAAACATGCCCAATGTGAGACAAAGCTTCACCATCTTTGCCTCCAAGGAACATGCTGGTGGCACGTTCCCAAGATATACCCGTTTTTTTCTTTTGGCAGTCTGGGATATTCAGCACACTTCTACAGCAGTACATCTCAAATGCATTGTTTCCATTCTTGTCATCTTTATTCATTGTCTAGCCATCTGATACATAGTAGATAATTGGAAAGGCTGTGGGTTGAAGCAGGCACATCTTAGTCTTTAAAGTGGCATCATTGTTCTTCAGGACATTGGGGAGAATCCTTATTTCAGACTTTCCCAGTGCTTACATCTTCTGATCTCCTCACTAATAGTATCAAGAACATTGGCTATGAATCCAAGTAAGATGAATAGTTGACAATTTCAGTCTTTTCTCCATCTATCATGATGTTGCTTATTTGTCCAATTGTGAAGATTTTTGTTTTCTTGATGTTGTAATGTAACTGGCGTTGAAGGCAATAATCCTTAATCTTCTTCAGTAAGTTTTTCAGTCTTTATAATTTTCAACAAGGTTATTTCATCTGCATAATGCAGGTGTTGATGAGCTTTCATCCAATTTGAAGTAATGTTGTTGTTGTTATGTGTCGTTGAGTCCCCTGAAACTCATAGCTACCCCTAGGTACAACAGCTCTGAAGCCTGCCCTGTCCTAAGCCAGTCTCTTTGACTCTGACACACCAACCCCCATTGCCCCAGAAACGGTATCAATCCATCTCATCTCTGGGTCTTCCTCTCCTGCGCTGTCCCTTCACCCTTCCAAGCAGGAAGTAATAGGCCTTTGAAAAGTCTATGGACAATAGAACATGGGCAGTTTTAGAGGTCGTATTTAGAGATAGTATTAGGGGTAAAACCCAGATGGGAAGTTATTCAAAGATGAGGGGAAACAGCTGCAAACATCCATTAGTAATTGCAACATGGCATGTAGGAAGTATGACTACATAAAAATGGAAAATTGCTAAAAATGAAACAAAATTCATAAAGATAGACATTCTAGGCTTAGTGAGCTGAGATGGTCTGGAATTGATCATTTTGCATCACAAAATCATATGATCTAATATGCTGGGAATCAAAAAGTGAAGAAGAATGGTATTCTATTCATAGCTAAAAAGGCTACTGCAAGATCTGTCATGAACTACAGTGCTGTGAGTGATGGAATGATATCTATACGTGTATAAGGAAGACGTGTTAATACTTACTGAGGACCTATTAAATGCCAGGAAGTATACCTTTCACACAGTTTGGAAATTGACATTTCTGTTGTGAAAAAGATCATCAATTACTCATGTGAAAGTTTAAATAGAAGCTGAAGAAAATGAAAATTAGTCCACAGAAAACCAAATATGACCTTGAGTCTATCCCAGTTGAATTTAAGAATCATCTCAAGAACAGGTTTGAACACCATGTTCTTATTAAACATCAGTTATCCAAGACCAGGAGGACATAAAAGATCTCATCCATGAAGGGAGCAAAAGGTAATTATAAAGAAGGGGAGAAGGGAAAAGCCCAAAATGTATGTCAGAAGAGACTATGAAAATTGCATTAGAAGGTCAAGAAACCAGAACAAAGAATAAGATGCTGAAGTAAAACAGCTGAACAGATTTAAAAATGCAGCTTGAGAAGATAAAGCAAAATATTGTAATAATATGTGAAGAGACCTGGAGTCAGAGAATAAAAAGGCAAGAACTCATTCGGCATTTCTCAAGCTGAAAGAACTGAAAAACAAATTGAAGCCTTGAGTTGCAGTAGGGAGAGATATTATGTGCACAGTCATGAATGATCCAGGAAGCATCAAAAGAAGAACAAATTAATACAAATAATTATTCTACCAAAAATATTAGTTGATACTAAAAATTTCAGTAAGTACCACATGAACAAGAGTCAGTGGTGATGAAGGATGATGTTCAAGCTGTATTGAAGTCATTGTTAAAAAATAAGGCCCCTAACTTCAGTCATGGGAACTGTTGGCCCCCTGTTTTTCACACTCTCTGTTCTATATCATTCCCGGTAGTCTGTCTCATTATTAAAAATTATAAAATTATTTCATTCTTTGGGACCCTCGGTCTGCAACATTCTGGCGCCCTGAACCTAGGGACAAGGTGGTGGTTTTTCTTTGGATAAGGTGGTGGTTTCTCTTTCTTTCTCTTTTTCGAGCAGACACCAGGAACCGAAAGGGAATTCACTCAGGGTAAGTGAAACTTTCGGGAAAATTAAAAATAGGGTCATGAGAGAATCTTCACTCCTTGGAAGTTAAGGATAGAATTAGAAAAAAATTCATGAGGATTCTCTCACCCCTCAAAGGACAAATTCGAGGGAAGAATTAGAAATATTTCATGGGGACCATACCCCACCCCTTGAAAACGTATTAAAAATTCAGAGGTAGATTGGGAAAAAAAAAGTCATGGGGGACGCCCCATCCTCTGAAGCTCAATATTTTTCTCTTGTAAAGAATTACTTAAGAGTTCAGGGGTAAAAGTAAGAGAAAACTCATTTTTGCAATTGTTTCAGTGTGTATAGTGACATTACAGGTTAAAGCCAGTAGGTAGAGCACAAATTTTAAAACTTGGTATAATGTTATAAGAGATTTACTGATAGCATATAAAGAACAAATTCCTATTGAATTTTAGCCAGTACGGACTTTAATAAGAATAGTAACAGTTTGTGTTGATTGTTTTAAGTTTGTTATTTTTGTTTGTTGTCTTATTAGGTTTAATGTAATAATAGTACTTTGAGCTCATACAATTTGATAATTTCAGTGACATATGAAAAGAGAATGAAGCTAACTTAAGAGAAAAATCTTCATTTGGAAGATGAAGTAAGCAAAGAACAAGTTATAAAGATTGATAAATAAATTTAAAAGCTGCAGCTGAAATATTTTTAATATGGATAAAAATCTCTGAATTAGTAAAATCTTTTTAAAAATAGACTGCATTTGAAAGATGGCTAGTTTTTCTTTATTTTTGGTAGTCTGGAATGCCAACAATAAAGAGACAACCGTCTTTCACAGCTGCATAGATAGATGAACTAGAAGTTTAGAAGCAGATAAAAGAGAAAATACAACTTAGTTCTCAGAGTAGATATAAAGAGAAAAGTTATACCCTCTATTGACTACCTGTAAAATCCAAAAGGTTAGACTTTCTTAAGTGCTAAGAAACAAAGCTGTTTTAAAAAGAACTTTAAATTTGTCCCAAACTTAATGTTACAATTGTGGAAATTAGGACATTTGAAAAGAGACTGTCAGAAAGAAAAGAGAGTAAAAAATCCAGGCTTTCAGGGCTTTGTAGAAAATGTAGAAAAGGACATAATTGGAATAACGAATGTAGATCATTATTTGATAAACAAGGTGTTAAGATTGGGTCGGGAAACTACTGAGGGGACCTGTCACCTCGGTGCCCCACAACAAACAATGCAAGCTGCCAGCAGTATCTCACTGGGAGCGAAGACAGTATGTCTCAGACTTATTTCATGCCACCTTGGGAAGCACAGCACTAGATATAGCTCTTACTGACAATATTACTCTTTTACCAGAATTGGGAGTTTATAAGGTTGTTGTTGTTATGTGCCGTTGAGTTGCCTACGACTCATAGCAACCCTATGTACAACAGCACTAAACTCCGCTCTGTCCTGTGCCAATCGCACTGTCTCTGACACTCCCATCCCAATTATCC
>NW_006399752.1:21369442-21370883 GCF_000299155.1 Elephantulus edwardii
TATTGGAGTACTATTATAAATGATGAGAGACCACAAATGATTGTTACAATTGAAGGGCATAAACTACAAGGCTTGGTTGATACTGGGGCTGACGTTTCAATTGTGGCTACTCATCATTGGCCCCCAGAACTAGAATTAAAAGATGTGTCTGTTACTTTTACTGGAATTGGTACTATGACTGGAGTGAAACCGTGAACATGTTTTAGAATGTGAAGGTCCAGAAGGTTGAAAGGGTAAATTACAACCTTTTGTAGCTGATATTGTGATTACGCTATGGGGCCGAGATTTATTAGCTCAGTGGGGAGCTACATTACAAATTCCAACTATTTCAACTCCAGCAAAAAATATGATGCTAAATATGAACTATATTCCAGGAAAAGGATTAGGGAAAAGGAAACAGGTAGTTGCTAGTTTTCAAGAACCTAAATTTAATCAATCACAGAAAGGATTAGGATATCCAAATTTATAATGAGGGCCACTGTTCCTCATGCTCTCCGCTTCACTTGGCTAACAGAAAAAACCAATTTGGGTGGAGCAGTGGCCACTTACTAGAGAGAAATTAGAAGTTTTAACAATATTTAGCAGCAGGTCATATTAAACCACTAGTCCTTGCAATGTTACTAATAAAAAAAGAAATTTGGTAAATGGACTAATTGCATACTATTAGTAAAAGTAAAAACTTCACCTTTGCAAGCAGATAAGATGGGTTACACAGGTTATAAAACTGACTTCTGATCAACAGGCTGAATTATATGCTATTATTGTGTTATTGTAGGACAAGCTATATAGAAAGGGCTAATTTGACTTTACAAACTATGTTGAGAAAACAGAAGGGGGGAGATGGGATATCATCTCCTCGAACTCTTTTACAAAAAGGCTTATTTACTTTAAATTTTTTAAATGCTACTGAAAAAGGAGAAACTACAGCTGAAAGACACTGGGTATTACAATCCTCTAAAGAATTGAATCAGCCTATATATTATAGAGAACTTCTAACTAATGAATGGAAAAAGGGATTTGTTATTAGGTGGGGGCGAGGATTTGCTTATATCTCTACAGGATCAGAACTGCTGTGGGTGCCCTCCAGAAACGTGAAACCCCAAGATGAGTCAAAAGAGGCCACACTTTGACGAGGATGAAGATGCAGAATGGCAGATAATACCAACTACTGGGCACATGTTTCTAATACTCTCTTGTTAAAAGCTTTTTATTGGCTTTACAAAGTTTTGGGTAATAATATATCTCTCTAGTAGATGTTTCAAGGATATAGTTTTCATGGAGATATCAGTAACAACTTCAGATTATCCTGATATTTCCTCCCTGTCAATTGCTTCCTTTATCTTTCTTAGAGTATGGGTACATTGGAGACAATGTTGAGAAGAGGAAAGATGAGTTTTAATTAATACTTCCTATGGAAGTGTCATTAATTGGAGCCTTGTTG
>NW_006399752.1:21372723-21375609 GCF_000299155.1 Elephantulus edwardii
AGTTTGTATCAACTGAATCCCTCCCTCCTGAGATTAGCATAAAGAGGAACTTGGCCTTATCTGTAAAAGACTTCACCATTATCCTTTGTTTTTGTCTTGTACTTCCTTATGATTTTACTTTGTTTACCTTCCTTACGATTTTAAATAAATACTCAGAGAAGCATGGATTGGGGCTTTCAGTCATGGGAACTGTTGGCCCCCTGTTTTTCACACTCTCTGTTCTAGATTAAAAAAATAATAAAAAATAAAAATAAAGCCCCAAGAATTGATAGGATACCAATTGACATTTTTCAAATAACAGATGCAGCCATGGATGTGCTCACCAGTTTATGCCAGGAAATTTGGGGAACAGCTACCTGGCCAACTGACAAATATGGAAGAGATCAATGCTTGTTGCCATTTCCAAGAAAAGTGACCCAACAGAATGTGGAAATTATCAAACAATCTCATTAATATGTTCTATAAGTGAAATGTTATTGAAGATTACTGAAAAATATCTAGAACAGTACAGTGACAAGGAACTCCCAGAAGTTCGTTTGTTTTAGAAGAGGTTGTGTCACCAGGCCTCTTTGAATATCATTGCTGTTGTCAGACGGAAACTGGCTGAAAGCAGAGAATGCCAGAAGGTCTATTTGTGTTTGATTGACTATGCTAAGACATTTGACTGTGTGGATCGTAACAAACTATGACTAATATTGAGAAGAATAGGAATCCCAGAACACTTATTTGTGCTAGTGAAGAATTTATACCTAGACTAAGGAGCTGTTGTATGAACAGAGCAAGGGAATATTGAGTGATTTAAAATCAAGAGAAATGCACATTGTAATTGTATCCTTTCTTGATAGCTATTCAATCTGTGTGCTGAGCAAATTATTCACGAAGCTGGATTCTATGAAGATTGTGGCATAAGGATCAGGGCAAGATTTATCAGCAACCTGGATTATTCAGATGATACTCGACTTGAGAATTGCATATGTATGTACAGGTCTTAACCTCATACTGGATTGAAATTTCTCTAAAAACCTAATCATGCATTTCCAGAATGGAGTGGGCACCTCACTCTCTGAGAGAGCTCTGGTGGTATGGTTCACAGGGAGCTGTGTTTCTAATCTAAAGGCAAATGGTTCAAATATACCAGCAACTCCATAGAGAGAAGATGGCCAGTCTCCTCCTGTGTGATTCGTAGACTCAGAAAACCCATGGGAAGTCCAGCTATGTAGACATGAATTCTTGATTAGCTGAAAACTGAGACAATCAACATCCTTGTAAATTCATGTGTATTCTGTGGTGGGAAAAATATTCCCTTAGTAGAGTTAGAACTGATATATTTTTTAATTAAATGTCTTGTATTGAATGACTATCTCACTTGAAAAATAGTCAAATATGACATAGTATTGTAACAAATCCAAAACCAAACCGACCATCATGAAGTAGATTCTGACTCATGGTGACCCTCTATTAGGATCTCAGGCTATAAATCTTTACTAAAGGAGACTGTTCATTTTCCTTCCACAGAACAACGAGAGTAGGTTAGAATCTCAACATGTTAGCACTATACAACCCAGGCTGTTTATTGTAATGGATAGAACTTCTTTTTAATCAATTGTGTTTCCATATAGTAATATGTATCACGAAGACCTGAAGACACAAGATAATGGCGAGCATAGTTCAATGGTGATTGATTTTATAAAATTTAATGAATGTGAATGATTGTATGAAACACAATGTTAATGAAGAATCATGTGAAATACAATATATACAAACTATGTAAGTAAAATCAATATATAACCATGTAAATAAAATATGGTCAACATTTTGTTTCCTCTTTAGGCATTAATAATGTAGAATTTTGGTAGTTTCACAATAGAAGTTTATTTAGAGGAAAGATGTAATTTTCATTTAAGTGAGTTAAAATTCATTTGAAAGATTTGATCTCAAATAAAAAGGAGCAGTTGAGTACGAACACCGACTGCGTTTCAGTTTGAGGGAGCAGCAGAGTAATTTGTTGGAGTTAAAACACAGGAGTTGGCTCATTAAAGAAATTTTGGAGCATCTCTTTAAGACACAGCCATGAAATTTTCTTTAATGAACCATCAAAACTTATCTTCCTTTTCCAAATTCTCCCCCTTTTCCATCTTGAGGAGGTTTATAAGATATTTATGTTCATAAGCTAAGCTTCATTTATAGGCTTTGCCAGCTTGATGTTCATTTCATAGACAAATTAATTCAAGCACAGACAAGTCATACATATCTGAAGTGCTGCGAGAAGTTTTTGCTGGAACCAGCAACAGAACTGGAGTTTCCTTTTGCAAATGAGGTAACTATTTCAGAACACTATATGCCATGTATTTTGTGCACGAAGGTTGTCAAACTTGTTAGACAAAGCTGGATGAAAGATTTTTCTTCCCCTTTACAATATGATCCTCATCCTCTGCATAGAAAATAAAACTATCCATCATTTTATTCATCAACCTCTGTTACATTTACTAAAAGAACACTTATTTTACTGAACTTTTACAAAATATGTTTTAAATGTTCAGCACTGTTTACCCTGGAAATAAGCTTTGCCAGGTTTTCGGCCATAACTTTAAAGTACCAGATATCAGTAAGATGTGTTGGCAATTAGAATTCATATGAAGTCTGATAGAAACAAAATAACCTGTGGATAAAGCTTTAAGAATAGAGTCCAAGGAGAACTTGTGGCCTACTGGCAAGAAGTTGTGCTGTAATCCCAAAGGCAGAGCCAGTTAGAATCCATCAAATGCTCTGCTGAAGAAGGAGAGGCAATCTCCTCCTGTGCCAGTCGGATCTGATTCAATGGTAAACAATGAGAGAGTCAGAGATAGAGAGAGAGAGAGAGGAGAGAGAGGAGAGAGAGAGAGAGAG
>NW_006399752.1:21375749-21377305 GCF_000299155.1 Elephantulus edwardii
GAGGAGGAAGAAGAGGAGGAAGAAGAGGAGGAGGAGGAGAAGAGAAGAGAATACAGTCTGTAGAAATTACTAGAAATAATGGTATATTGTATTTGTGGAAAGAAGCCCTGGTAACATGATGTGTAATATATTGTACCACTAACTGAAAGGCCAGTGGTTTTTTGTGAATCCATTACCCTCTCTTCAGTAGAGATGGATGGTCTCCATCTATGAAGATTTTTAACCTAACGCAGGGTCACTATGCATTGGATTGGACTCCATAAAAATGAGTTTGAGTTTTGAATTTGTTGTTGTTATATGCTGTCAAGTTGCCTGTGACACTTATCTATAGCTCTGAACTCTGCCTTATCCTGAACCAATCTCACTGATTCTGGTACTCCTGCCCCTATATTACCCCAGTTACTGTGTGAATCCATCTTATCCAGGGTCGTCTTCTCCTCTGCTGTTCCTCCACCCTTCCAAGCATGATGTTCTTCTCCAAGGATTAGTATCTCCAGGCAACACGATGAAAGTATGTGAGACGGTGCCTCAAAATCATTGCCTCCAAAGAGACTCTTGGTTTCACCCTCCCAAATACAGATCTGTTTGTTCTCTTGGCAGCCATGGTTTGATACTCTTCTTGAACAATACAATTCAAAGACGTGGTTTTCTGTCATCTTTAATTATTGTCCTGCTCCTTGATACATGGCAAGTAATCATGAAGACCATGGCCTGGGTCAGGCATGCCTTAGACTGACGTTGCTCTTCAGTATCCTGGAGAGACCCCTGACAGCAGACTTTCCTAATGCAATTTGTCCTTTGATTTTCTGACTGCTGGTGCCAAGAGTGTAAATTGTGGAACCAAGCAAGCTGAAGCTGTTAACAATCTCAGTCTCTTCTCCATCTGTCATGAAGTTGCCAATTGACCCATTGGTGAGAATCTTTATTTTCTTGATATTAAGCTTCAATCCATATTAAAGTTTACAGTCCTTAACCTTCTGCAGCAAATATTTCAGATCCTCTTCAGTATCAGCAAGCAAGTTTGTGTTATTCTTCCGATTTCCCTCACCCCACCCACCAACCATCAAATTGATCAAATTGTACGACTACATGATAAATTCTCCCTTGCCCCCATACATCCTCAACCCTCTGCTTTCACCCCCTCCCCACTCCTTGGAAGAATCTGTTCTGGAAAACAATATATTAGAATTTTATAAATAAACTAGTATAATAAAATATAAAAATACAAAGAAAAACCAAACCATTATTATAGAATAAGTATAAGGAAGCCTCCTCTACACTTGATGCCACATTCCTCCTTTTAAAGTCCAGCCTCCTGAACTATCTTTTCTGCATATAGATTGAAAAGGTATGGAGATAGGACGCATTCCTGATGCACTCCTTTCTTGATTTTGAACCATGCAGCATTTCCTTGATATGTATTGATGACTACTTCCTGGTCCAAGTTTAGGTTTTGCATGTTGTTGTTGTTGTTATGTGCCATCGAGTTGTTTTCGACTCATAGCGACCCTATGCACAACAGCTCTAAACCCTGCTCTATCCTGCGCCAACCGCAC
>NW_006399752.1:21378730-21386970 GCF_000299155.1 Elephantulus edwardii
CTTGCTCATATGTTATTTCTTTAAATTCCTCTGTATCTGCCAATTCCTTTCTATATAATGACTCAGTATATTCCTTCCATCTTCTTTTAATACTTCCTGTATCATTTAATATTCTGCCCACAGCATCCTTGATTACAGAACTCTAGGTTTGAATAGGTTTGAAGGTTTTGCAGAAGTGTAATTAAGTGCTCTGGGATTCCCCATCTTCTGATGGTGGTGGTTGTTATGTGTGAGTAGAGCACAATTTATAGCAACCTTATGAACAAAAGATCTGAATACGGTTCTATGGTTATCATCATTTCTCTAATGGTCATAGAGTTTCCAAAGGCATATTGTTTAGAAAGTGGATGCCAATCCTGCTTCCTGGACTGTCTTAATCTGGAAGCTCCTCCAAACACTGTCCACCATGTATAACCATTGTGGCATTTGACAGACCAGTGGCACAGTGTTTAGCATCACAGCAATCCCAAGTTACCTCAGTACAGAAAATTGATGGATCAGTGCTGTACTTAGAATGTTCCTTGTAAGCATAATGAACACCAGGAAGAGCCCAACCTTTAAATACAAAGACCCATACACCAGGTCATGATTGACTTAAACAAGAGGCTTCCAGCCACACATGCTTGTTAGCTAAAACCAGTAAATCCAGTCAGCTCACACATGATTGTGAATAAACTAAAAAAACCCACCAAAGAGTTTATGCCTGGCTTTCAACTAAAACATAAGAACCTGCCTACCAGAATCCAACTGCTTCACACATGAGCCTCCAAACTGAAGGTTAGCCACAATTAATTTTGATCCACACAGTCAAATGCCTTTGCATAGTCAATGAAACACAAACATTTCTCTGGTACTCTTTGCTTTTGGCCAAGATCCATCTGACACTGACTATTAAGTCCCTAGTTCTAGGATGTCTTCTAAATCCAGCTTGTGTTTCTGGTAGTTCTCTGTTGATGTACTATTACTTTCCTTTTTGGATGATCTTCAGCAGGATTTTACTTGCATGTGATATTAGTGATATTGTTTGATAATTTCCACACTGTGTTGGATCAACCCCCCCTATTTTTGTAATGGGAATAAATTTTTATCTCTTTTAGTCAGCAGGCCAGGTAGTCACTAATTTTTAATGCATCCTGGGTGCATGTTCAATAGATTTTTAACTGCAAAAGTTTGTAGAAATCATCTATTTCCTCCTCTTTGGCTCTGGTTGTTGCTGCATATATTTGAATGATAGTGATATTAACAGGTCTTCCATGTATGTTGTTGATGTTAGGTGCTGTCAAGTCAAGTATGACTCATAGCAACCCTATGAACAAAAGATCAGAACCCTGTTCTATCCTGCACCATCCTCACACTTCCTGACTCACAAGAGCCCATTGTAGCAGTCACCGTATTAATCCACTGGTTGGTGGTCTTTCTCTCCTTCATTGACCCTCCACCCTTCCCAGCATCATGTTCTTCTACAAGGAATAGTCCCACCTAGCAACATGCCTAAAGTATGTGAGGTGAACTCTTGCCTCCAAAGAATACTCCAGCTTCATCTTCTCCAAGACATATCTGTTGTCCTGAGCATCCATGGGATGTTCAGTGCTCTTCTCCAACACCGCAGCTCAATAGCGTCAATTCTTTTTCTGTCATCCTTATTCATTGTCCAACTGTCAGATGCATAGCACGTAATCATAATCCATGTATGAGTATGAGTATTAACCTGTAATTTACAACATTGTATTTCAAGATGGATCTGGAATTGGTCTTTTAAACTACGAATGTAGCCCCATTTTTCCTCACTTTTTATCTCCAGCGTAGTAGATCGTATGATTATCTGATTAAAAATATCCTGTGCCAATCAATCTCATTTTGCCAATGCGTCATGTATGCCGATGTAGTATGTCAATATTTATGCATTCCATTATTTCCTCAACAATTGCCAATTTTCTTACATTTATGCTTCACACATTCCATGTTCCAATCACTCATGTATGCTTGTAGCTAGCTATTCCTCCACTTTTGTGTTTGCCTAGTGGTAAGAAGCTGCCCTACAATCTCAAAGGCATGTGGTTGGAAACTGTCAGGTGCTCTGTGGGAGAAAATGGACAATCTCCTTCTGTGTGATTATTTGTCTCTGAAAACCCACTGGAGGGACAGCAGTGGGTCAGTTCTGACTCAACAGTATTCAATAACAATGTGTGTATATATATAATCTCACGTATTTATGTCAAATATACGCCATTGTGCTGTTGATGGTGGCAATTCCATACAGACCATGAGGAAAGAATCACCACTAGGAATTTTTGCACAAGCCACATCCTGCCTCATGTCTGTGTAGCTGACAGTGCTCTGGCCTTCAGCCATAGGACTGTGGGTGGCACAATTCTGGTGTTCTGAGAAAAAAGGGCAATGTTGGCACACTTGCTTGTCCAGGCCAGCACTGAAGTCAACAAGGAAGGGAGAAAATAAGAAAGTTGAAGGGAAAGAGTCCGTAAGGCTGATCAAATTATAGGCATTGTAATTACGTGTCCCTGAAACCTTTTGATTCTTGCCTTAAATTATGAAAGAAAGAATTTAGTTGATTTATCTGGTTTGATATTTTTATTTAATTACTTTATTTTTATTGTAAGCTTTATGTAGATAGATTTTTGGGGCTTTTTATTTATATAAAATATTCAAGAAGTCCAATTCTCATAAGTAAAATAGAAGGCAATGGAATAAATGTTATATAGAAAAAATCCAAGGTTTTTAAAAAGACAAAAATTTACTTACTAAATTTGTTGTTGTTGTTATGTGCCGTCGAATTGCTTGCTACTCATAGCGACCCTATGTACAATAGCCCTAAACTCTGCTCTGTCCTGTGCCAATCACACTGTCTCTGACACTACCGTCTGGATTACCCCAGTCACTGAAACAATCCACCTCATAGAGGGCCTTCCCCTCCTGTGCTGTCCCTCCACCCTCCCAAGCATGATGTCCTTCTCCAAGGACGGGTCTCTTCTTAGAACATGTCCAAAGTATGTTAGACAAAGCCTCAGAATCCTTGCCTCCAAGGAGCCACCCAGTTTAACCCTTTACAGGATGAATCTGCTTGTTTTCCTAGCAGTCCATGGTATTCTCAATACTCTTCTCCAGCACCACAGCTTAAAGGCATCAATTCTCCATCTATCTTCCTTGGTCACTATCCAACATTCGGATGCATAATAAGTGATTGCGAGGACCATGGCCTGTATCAGACGCACCTTAGTCTCCAGAGAGACACTATTGCTCTTCAGTACTTTGGAGAGGTCCCTAACAGCAGACTTTCCCATAGCAATATGCCTTTTAATTTCCTGGCTGCTGATGCCAAGAGTGTTGACTGTGGAGCCAAGCAAACTAAAGCTGTGAACAATCTCAATCTCTTCACCATCCATCCTGATGCTGTCAATTAGTCCAGTGGTGAGAATCTTTGTCTTCTTGACATTGAGCCTCAATCCATATTGGAGGCTGCAGTCCTTGACCCTCTGCAGCAAGCGCTTCAGGTCCTCCTCAGTTTCAGCAAGCAGGGTTGTCACATCCCTGGCGTACGCCCTTCCCAATTTTGAACCATGCAATGTTCCATTGCTCTGTTCTGATGACTGCTTGCTGGACCAAGTTTTGGTTCACACAAGCATAATAGTCCTTGACCCTCTGCAGCAAGCGCTTCAGGTCCTCCTCAGTTTCAGCAAGCAGGGTTGTGTAGTCTACATAACGCAGATTGTTGATAGATTGTCCACCAATCTTGACCCCACATTTCTCCTCATAGAGCCCAGCCTCCCGGATAATCTGTTCTCTATACAGGTTGAAAAGGTATGGAGATAGGACAAATCCCTGGAATACAACCTTCCCAATTTTGAACCATGCAATGTTCCATTGCTCTGTTCTGATGACTGCTTGCTGGTCCAAGTGTAGGTTTTGCATTAGAACGATCAAGTATACTAAATTTAACTCGGAAAATTTTAGAAATTGTCACAAAAGAACAACAATGTGTGCACCTATATATGTATTTGCAAAGGTGTACAAAGTATTTGGATGTAAGATTATGAAAGACAACTGTTATGCAAAGGGCAAGTAATGTTTGTATGGAGCTAATCAAACAAGTATGCAAGTAGATGCTGTGAGGTTACCAGGATGAGAAAAATTTATCTTCATGGCCTTAGGAGACTCCAATCCATAAGACTGCTCCAGGAAACTTTCTCATCACTAGTCTTGCTTCTCTTTCCCTATTCTGTTCTTCCATATCACTCTCTCTTTTTCTCTATCACTAAGCCTGCCTCATAGATTGAAGCCTTTATTTATTCCCCTGCTGTAGTCACTAAACTGTAAATCTCTTGAAGGGAAAATTTGTACCCTCTTTCTCAGTGTGTTCAGCCTGAGCTTGTGTAAGAGAAAAACTATAGAATCATAAGAGAAAAAAATGTTTACTATAGGAAACTTAGCGTCATATTTTACCTTTAGGTTAAATTTATTTGTTAATTATATTAATTGCATCTCAAAAGCATTAGATATGCTTTTAAAGTTGATTAAGGCAAATTGACATGACATTATATTTGTCTTGTTAATTTTGTCAACTTTGGGAAATTATGTATATTGTGACCACAGCTTTCTCACTGTAAAGAAAGGATATTTATAGACCTTTGAGCCTCAACTTGTTGATAGGGAGTTCTAAGTATTCAGAGACGTACTAGGACACATTGATATCAGTCATTAGGGCATTGACAGTTTAGTTAAAAAAAACAGTTCTTTATTGCTATGATATAATTTTATATTTGGAAAACGAAAGGAAAGGTGCTATTTTTGCAATATTAAGCCGTAGAAAGGAAAGTCTTGGGCAGTGTTGCAATCTGAGATTCTTTGAGGTTGGGAGCCAACTCTCCCCAGGAAGTTGTAGAAGAATTTCTGGTTCTGTGTGGGAGGAGCATTGTTATGTCTTCTTGCACATTTTTAAGCCAGTTGAAAAATATAATACTAATCACAAATTCCAATTGCTTAGGATTAAATTATGGCTCAAATAAAAGTCTGTTTTACTTTGGACATATTGAAAAATTTCAGCTTTAAAAAAAATCTCATTTTAAAGAACGACAAAAGGAGGAATCATATTAATTCTAACATGAAAAGGATTGCAAATACAAGAAAAACCAGCCAGACTGTGATTTATAGAAGGGTCAGAATAACTTGTTGAGTTGGGCAAATCTGCTACCAAGGACCGTTTTAAAGTGCTCAGCAGCAAAGTTGTTCACTTGACGTGTCAGATGTGCCTGACTTAAGCCATGACGTGTTTCAGTTGCTTCATGTTTGTGTGTAAGTTGGGTAATAAGGAAGTCCGAAGAACTGATGACTTTGAATTGTGGTGTTGGTGAAGAGTATTGAATATAACATGGACTGCAAAAAGAACAAGTAAGTTTAACCTGGAGGAGGTGAAACCAAGGCGCTTATTAGAGGTAAAGATGTAGAATCTCCATCTCACTTGCTTTGGGTATATTGTAAGAAAGGGCCAGGGCCAGTCTTACTATGCTCTTTTTGCATTTTATGAAAAGGGAACAGTCTCTGGGAAGGGATGTCACACTTGGTAAAACAGACAATAATAACAACACATTGCCTCATATTGGAACTGACTCATCGCTGACTCTTCAGTGAGTTTTCAGAGGCTAGAAGTCACATGGAAGGAATTTCCCAACTTTCTCCCATGGAGCAGCTGGTGAATCCAAGCCACGTGCTTTATTGCTGCTTTTGTTGTTGTAAACCATTGGGTCAGAACTGACCCATAGCTGACCCTCCAGCAGGTTTTCAGAGGCAACTTGATTGCACAGAAGGAGATTGATTGTACATCTTTCTTCCTTAGAGCACTTGGTAGATTTGAACTTTGTGCCTTCAGGATTGCAGCACAGTTTCTCACCACTAGACCACCACAGTGCAAGTGAAAACAAACAGACAAAAAACAAAACTCTGAATAAGATGGATTGGCGTAATTGATGCAATATGGGCTGAAGTTCAGCAATGATTGTAACAAAAGTGAAGGTCTGGGCATTGCTTCATTCTCTTATACATAAAATAAAGTCAGTGACTTAGAATCAATTCAATGGCACTTGACAACCAACACCATCACCACCAGCACAAAATTGTAGGGTTTTTACTTCATTGATTTTAACTATAGTTTAGAGGATTGAGTGAGATGAGTGACACTCAGCCTAGTACAGAGTGACAGAGTGTTATGTTTTCAAGACACCGAAAGCTGGGTTCTCATAGAGTTGACAGTCTTTATTCGAAGGACCTTCCTAAGAATTAATTTGCTGTTTAGCATCTGAATGATTTTCCCATACAATGAAATACTTCTGGTTTCAGCTTCCTGGTTTTCAGATACTTTCACTTCATGGTCACAAGTATTCATAAAACAGGGGAAAAAAATACCCCATTAACGTGGCTTGGAAATGACCAACTAAAATTTCAAAATAAAAGAGAGTTAAAAATTACTCCATTTCTTGCAATTTCCACTTCTCTGTGGCTCTCTCTCCTGAGCTGACTAATGGTGGTGACAGCGGTGGCTTTTTTGTATTTTGTGTTTTGTTTTATTCTTTAATCTATAGTTTCTAAAGGCCTGTTTCCTGTTTCAGACCATGTGGAGCCTTATTGACTTGGTCACACTTCCATATCAGAGGAGTTAAAGTTAGCTTGAAATTCCTCATATCATTTACACCAATAAATGTTATGGAATTAATATGATGTAGGCCTCAGGAAAACCTTTTTTTTTTTTTTACTGCTTCTGAAAGCAAGGAGGTGCGTTTAATTGAGAGACTCCTAGTGACGTTGAGAAGGAACTGTGAGAGCTTACTGTTAAGAAATTGTTCTGCCAACCTAATGGCATGCTATTCAAATCCACCAGCTGCTCTGTGGGAGAAAGGTGAGCAGTCTCTTCCCATTTGATTAACTGCCTCTGAAAACCCGCTGGAGGGTCAGCTATGACTTGATATCAACTAGACATTACACAACAACAACAATTGCCTTTGCAGATTACTGCATTACTTTAGGGGAGTGGGGAGAGGTGACCAGGGCAGTTCTTCATTTGTCTCTATCATCTTTTTCTCCTATACATTTATCAGACATGCAAAAAGGAAAAGAATTATCCTGTCTTAGAGTATTTTAAGCTCTGATTTTAAACTACCACATAATTTCAGACTACATAGGTCATTTTAAATTTTGGACATAATCCACAGTTTTAGAGTAACAGTTCTTAAAATTTGACTTGTAGATGTAAAAGTACCACAAGAAGTTTGGGTCCTCTCCAAAGAAGATATAAAAATTCTATCAAATGGGCAAGAGATCTACTGGAGAAATATCCTGTGAGGAAAAATAGAGAGAGAGAAGGGCTGAATCAGAAGAAACTATATACCAGTTCAGGTTTGTGGAAGGAGATAGAGAAGGAAAAACTGTTGAGAGGAGTTTCAGATCATGGTGAAGTTCTAACAAAGCCTCAGTCATACCAATTGAGAATTCCAGACTCAAGGTTTCTAATTGTTGCTTTGTTAGCTGTCAGTTTCATCTCATAGTGGCCCTGTGTTCATAAAACAGAACAAAACCTTGCCTAACATACTCAGAGCCATTGTTAGGCTGGATCCATTGGCAGCCAATGTGTCAATTTTTCTCACTAAAGATCCTCCTCGTTTTCACTGACCCTCTTTTACTGTTGTCATCACTTCCTCTTTTCTAGGCATTAGTTCCTCCTGAAAACATGTCTGAAGTGTGTCATGTGAACTGTCTCCATCCTTGCTTCTAAAGAACATGCTAAAAAGGATGTCTTCCATGTCAGATTTGTTCATTCTCTGGCAGTCCATGGCATATTCAGTAATCTTTGCAAAGACCACAATTCAAAGGCACCAATTATTTGCTGTTTTTTCTTATTCATTATCCAACTTTCACATGCTTAAGAGACAACTGAAGTACCGTGGCTTGGATCAGGGTCACCTTAGTCCTCAAAATGACATCTTAGAAAAATGCTATTTTAGATAGAAAAGAGTCATACCCATTGTCTTCTGTCATTAGCAGGGAGCAGCCCTTGGAAAATATAACTTGGCATAAGTGCTGCAGCTGAATCAACAGTTGTTGTTGTTATGTGCCATTGAGTCGGTTGCGACTCATAGCGACCCTATGTACAAGAGCCCTAAATGCTGTTCTATCCTGTGCCAACCTAGCCATCTCAAACGCACTTATTCCCACCGCTCCAGTCACAGAATCGATCC
>NW_006399752.1:21387217-21411893 GCF_000299155.1 Elephantulus edwardii
TTGCGAAGACTATAGCCCGGATCAGGCGCACCTTAGTCTCCAGCCTGACATTGTTGTTGCTCTTTAGTACTCTTGAGAGGTCCCTCACAGCCGACTTTCCCAATGCAATTCGTCTCCTGATTTCCTGGCTGCTGTTACCAAGAGCGTTGACTGTGGAGCCATGTAAATTAAAACTGTTACCTATGTCAATCTCTTCACCATCCATGCTGATGCTGCCAATTGGCCCAGTGGTTAGAATCTGTTTTCTTGACATTTAGCTTCAGTCCACATAGGAGGCTGTAGTCCTTGATCTTCTGCAGCAAGCGCTTCAGGTCCTCCTCAGTTTCAGCAAGCAGGGTTGTGTCATCTGCATAACGCAGATTGTTGATGATTCTTCCACCAATCCTGATGCCATGGTCCTCTTCGTATAGCCCAGTGTCTCGGTTGATCTGTTCTGCATACAGATTGAAAAGGTATGGAGACAGAATACATCCCTGACGGAATCAACAGTCTGAAGCTATTTATCAGCTATGTTCCTGCATTGTATCCTCTGAAAGGGAGATTTTAATATGTCTGACCACAGTGATATCAAAGTTATGACCTTAAATCCAGCTCCTCAAGCAGAACTTTCAAAACATTATTGGCGTCCACCAGTGTTTATTGCGGCATTATTCACCACTGCAAGAACATGGAAACATTGTGGATGTACAGCCACAAGTGAATGGATTGAGAAGTTGTGGTACCTTCATACAGTGGAATACTATGCAGCATGCAGGAGCAATGATTTTGTCAATTATTACCTAACTGGGGAGAGACTGGAGAGCATTATGCTGAGCGAACTAATTCAGTCCCACAAGGAAAAATAGTGTATAAAACCATTATTGTAGAATGAGTATGAGGATCCAAGATGGGGGGTGAGTGGGATGTTGGAGATTGAGGGGTGTGGATGTGGGGTGTAAGGTGTTAACTATAGGGTTACGCAATTTGATGGGTGAGTAGGGTGAAGGAAATGGGAAGGATCTTTTGTGAAAAACAATGTATTCAAACTTTATAAATATATCAGAATAAAATTTAAAAAATAGAAAATTTATTGGCATTGTTCCTTTTGTTTTTCACTATCTCCAGCCCTACTCAACGTCTTACATAAATTTGGATCCAAGGGAGTAAGAATGAGAATGCATTCTATTTCTAGACTCTCAATCCCCATAGATAAGTTTAGATAGTGGAGCTACACTTACACTACACTTGCTACTATTATAGTTATTATTGAGTATATTCCAGTTCATGGTACTGACTTCTCCTAATACATGCCCAAAGTATATGAGGTAAATCTCACCATTTTGGCTTCTAAGGAGCATTCTGGCTGCATTTTTTCCCAGGACAGATTTGTTTGTTCCTTTGGTAATCTATGGCATATTAAATATGCCTCACCAACATAATTCAAAGACATAAATTCCTTGTTCTTCTTATGCATTATTTAACTTTCATGTGCATATGAACCAATTGAAAGACCATGGTTTGGACCACCTTCATCTTTAAAGTGACATCTTTGCATTTTAGAGTTTTAAAGAGATCCTTTGTAGCAGAATTGCCCGATGCAATACATCACTGAGTATCTTGATTAATATTTCTGTAGGTATTGATTGTGGATCTAAATAAAATATGATCTTTGAAAATGTAAATTTAAATTTGTTACTTTTTAAAAATATTAATTTGTCACAGTGTTGCCTATTGGTTTAGTTTTGAAGATTTTTGTTTTCTTGGTGTTAATATATAATCCATATTCTATACTGAAGTCTATGTAGTCTTTGGTGTTTATTACTAAGGACTTCACATCTGTTTTACTTCTTGCAAACAAGGTTGTGTCATTGGTGCATTTCAGGCTATTAATGAGCCTTCCTCCAATCTCAATGCTTTGTGTTGCTCTACTTCTTAGGTTAATTCTTCAACATACCAATTGAATTGATTTAATGAAAGGATAGAGCCCTAAAAATATGTTCCTGATTTTAAACCATGCAGTATTCAACAAGATCTCTTTGTTCTACTTGAACTACTGCTACTTGGTCTATGTTTAAACTTTATTCAAGCACAATTAAGTGCTTTGGAATTTCTACCTTCACAATGTCATCCATAATTTGTTCTAATCCATGGTCTAATGCTATTGTATAGTCAGTAAAACACAGGTAAGTAGAACTGTCCCCATCAACATCATCAACAAAATAAAACTAATTCCCATGAAGTCAAATATGTTCCCCATGCGCCTGCACCGCTTTCTATTTATCCCAACACTGATCTTACTGCTTTACTGGGTATTTGTGTTTTTATTTCATGGAAAATAAAGCCATTCCTTCTTCTTCTTCTTCTTTTTTAAAAAAAAAGTCTTACTTTTACCAACTTCCAAGAACTAAAATTCCTAACGCAGCTTTAAATACAGAAGACAGATAACAAATTAAACACATCCTAATGAGTTGATCTGTGGAAGAAAAATGGGCAGTCTCCTCCCATGCAATTTACTGCCTCTGTAAACCTGCCGGGGCATCAGCTATTGATTGGTCCTGACTTAACAGCACACAACAACAACAACAACAGTATGGTCTGATACGTTAGAAAAAACAACAACAGTATGGTCTGATACGTTAGAAAAGGCATTGTTCTTGTTGTTGTTGTGTACCATTGAGTTGGTACTGACCCATAGCTGACCCTTCAGCAGGTTTTCAGAGGCAGTTAATTACATAGGAGGAAACTGCACATCCTTCTCCCATGGAGCAGCTGTTGGATTCGAACCACATGCCTTTTATATTGCAGTGCAGTTTCTTATGTCATGAATGGTAGAACAGACTAGACATTGAAGTGGGCTGTCTGGACTAGTAATCAGAGTCTTCAATGACAGATAAAATTCACTCAGTTGAAAAAAACAGAAGGAAATCGAGGAAAAAAAGATATGAGGAAAGTACTGTAATAAATGGAGTATTATGGATTTAATTGTGTTCCTCCAAATATGTGTAGTAAATTCTAACTGCTATGCTGCTGTTGTTATTGTTAGGTCCTATCACGTTGACCATGACTCATGAGGAACAATTGAATAACAGATCAAAACTTTGCCCTGACTGGAGAGCATTATGTTGAGTGAACCAACTCAGTCCCACAAGGACAAATATTGTATAAAACCATTATTGCAGAATGAGTATAAGGATCCAAAGCGGGGAGGGTGGAAGCAGAGGGATGAGGATGTGCAGGGGGAGGGGTGGTTAATCATGGGGTTGCACAATTTGATGGGTGGGGGAATGAGGGAAATTGGAAGAATCTGTTCTGAAAAACATTGCATTCAAATTTTGTAAATAAACTAGCATAATAATAAATTAAATTTAAAAAAAACAACAAACACCAAAAAAACACACCCCACTTTGCCCTTTCCTGTGCCTTCCTCACAAACGCCACCGTGGTCAGGCCCATTGTTGTCTCGGTGTCAATCCATCTCTTTAAGGCTATGTCATAACTTTGGAAATGGGTTGCCTTTGTTTTGATGAGATAATATTCATATTGAGTGTGCTTTAGAGCAATCTATTTTGAGATATAACCCTTGGGCATATATCAGTTCCACTCCTAATGACTCTAAAGGACAGATAAGAATTATCTCATAGGATTTCCAAGGCTGTAAATCTTTACAGAGCAGACTGCCACATCATTCTTTTACTGATCAGCTGGTGAGTTCAAACTGCTGACCATTTAGTTAGAGTTAAGTGCTTTAATCACCCCTCCTTCAGAACTTTTCTTAGGATATAAAAGATATAAAAGATTAAATAAGAGCAGAGGCGGCAGAAACCATGCCATGTGAAGATCATCCACAAGCAGCATAAAGAAACAAGGATTTTCTTCCTTAGTTGACAGGGAATAATACTTCCTCTAGAGCAGCACCTTGAAATATGACCATATTAGATGATGAGAAAAGCGATTTCTGTTTGTGAAAGCCATTCACTTGTGGTATTTTTGTTTTGGCAGCATTAGATTGTGAAAATTTGGGTACTGACAGGATGGTGTTGCTCTAACAAATACCTGAACTATGAAAGGAATTATGGAGTTGAGTAATAGCTGGAAGAGGTTTAAGGTGTCTCATAATAAATAAGTTTAGATTTCCTGGAAAAGTCTATTGACAGAGTTATGACTGTCAAAGGCAATTCTGCTGAGGGTTCAGAAGGCAATGAGAAGATGTCTTTTGTCATAAAGAATACATGTAGCACCAGCAACAGAATGTTGCCAGAAATGTATCTGTTAAACGAGCTTCTAATGACGATTTAAAATAAAATTATAAAAGTGTGATTGACCCAACTAGCACAGAAATGCTTTTCTTACAGAAGGGAAGAAAAAAAAAAACCACACCAAAACAAACCTCCAAAACCAAAACCCAAACCTTGACTTGTTTAAATGATATTCAAACGCTTGGTGAAAGGTAAAACGTTGAAGTGAAAACAGATAAACTCAGATATCTGACTGAGGAAATTTCCAAGATAAGTATTAAAGGAGCTGTAATGATTTCTTCTTGTATTTATAATAAAATGGAAGAGGAAAGAGCTAAACTTAAAGCCAAAATGTGAAGATTTAGAAAATTCTATCGTACAATCTAAGGACACATATTCCAGAGTCTTCACCATAGACTTGGTTACACAATCTTTTTTTCAAAGATATTAAGCCTATGATTGACAGATCTAAACACCTGTAATCCCAGAAAAACATGAGCACGGACAAAAAGGAACACAGAAAGAAACACTTCCAAAAACCTAGTGAGGGAATAGGTACAAAGTATTCATTTCCATTATGTTGTTTTTGTTAGGTGCTGTCTTCTCAAGTACAACCCATAGCCACCCTATGAACAACAAGTCTGAACCCTGTCCTATCCTGTATAGAATTTTTTTCCTTCTTCTTGGAATTCTATAGAGAGGAAAAAAGATCAAAGAAGATGCAACTCTTGTCCTCCAGAAAAGAAAATAAGTATTGACCCTAAGTTAATGCAGGAGTCAGCAGAACTGGTGGAAAGTAGCAGAACTGTCTCAATCAAAGGATGGCGTCAAGTCCTCATGGGTGTCAAAGGATGTGCCACAGGCCCACCCTTACACTTCAGAGATACATATTCATCATTTTGATTCTGGACTGTGGGGCTGCCTTTTAATTTGGCTGAGAGAACGGAGTTAATTATGAAAGTTGAGAGGCCAGTATTATCAGGCTCAATGGCAGAAGAAACCCTGGACCGAAGGACTTTTCACCTAGAATCCAGAGAATTTAGTCAACACCCAGAGAGCCTGGGGGTAGCACTATGTTCTATATAATGCTAGAGAATGGGAAGTAATTTCCAACCTTTGTGAGTTAATGTAAATTATTCTATTTGGTTTTACACTTAACTTGTTGCCATTATTCCTTCCCCCAGCTCCAATTTCCCCCATGTATAATGGAAATGAAGGACATGATGCTTAGAAAGGTAGAAGGTTGGCAAAAGAGAGGAAGACCTTCAACCAGATGAATTGACATGGGGACTGCCACAATGGGCTTTAAAATCTCAGAAGTGTGAGGATGGCACAGCATAGGACAGAGTTCAGATCTGTTGTTCATAGGATCACTATGGGTCGTACCAAATAAGACAGCACCTAACACCTACAACATAAGGGAAATGGATACTTTGTGACTCATTATATTTTGGAAATATTTTAGATTTCAAAGGTTCTCATATAAAGATAACAATTTTATTTTTCTTGGATTCACAATGTAGACCAGGGTAATGTTGTTATGTGCTGTTGAGTTGATTATGACTCACAGGGACTCTGTGTAAAATAGCTCTTAACCCTGGTCTATTTTGAGCCAATTTCACTATCTCTGACACACCTGCCCCAGTTGCCACAGTCACTGTGTCAATTCATCTCATCCAGGGCTGTCTTCTCCTGCGCTTAACCTCCACATTTTCAAGAATGATGTCTTTCTTTAAGGACTGAACTTTCACTTTTCTGGCCATATGCTGAAAGTACAGGAGACAGAGTTTCAAAATCTTTGCCTCCATGGAGCAATCTGGTTTCACCCACTCCAGGACAGACTTATTTATTCTCTTGGCAGCCCATGGTATGTTAAATAAACTTTTCCAGGAGTAAAACTCAAAGACATCAGTTCTTAGTCATTCTCCAGCTCTCAGACATATAGCAAGTAATTAAGCAGATCATGACTTGGATAAAACACACCTTAGTCTCTATGCTGCCATCATTGCTCACTGACAGCAGTCTTTCCCAAAGCTACTTATCTCCTGATTTTTTGACTGCTGGTGCCAAAAGAGCTGGTTGTGGATCTGAGCAAGAAGAAATTGTTAGCAACCTTAATCTCTTCTTCATCTATCATGATTCTGTCAACTGGCCTTGTGATGACAACATTTGTTTTGATGTTGAGATGCAAGCTATGTTGAAGATTGTAGTCCTTGTCTTTTTGCAGCAAACACTTCAAATCCTCCTCAGTTTCAGTGTGCAAGGTTGTGTCATCTGCATAATGCAAGTTGTTGATGAGTCTTCTTCCAATCCTGATGCCATATTCTACTTTGTATAGTTTGGCTTCCTGAATGATCTTTCCCTCAAATAGACTGTGAAAGTATGTTAAAAGGACACATTCCTGATACACTCCTTTCTTGATTTTGAATCATGCAGTTTCCTTGCACTGTTCTAATTTGTTCTGCTTGCTGGTCTTTAGTTTTCACCTCAGCAAAATTAAGTGTTCTGGGATTCCCATTCTTCTCAATATTAGCCATAATTTGTTGTGATTCACATAGTCAAATGCATTTGCATAGTCAATAAAAAAGTTATGTTCATGGTACTCTTTGTTTTCAGCCAATATCCACTTGATATTGGCCATGATTTCCCTATTGTCAGACCTCTTATAAACCCAGCTTACATTTCTGGCAGTTCTTTGGCATTGTACTACTAGTATTTATTTATTTATTTTTTTCGTTTTCAGCAAGATTTTGCTTGCATGTAATATTGGTGATATTGTTTGGTTATTTCCATACTCAAGTGGATCACTTTTTGTTGAGAGAATGGGAATAAATATGAATTTTGTCCAGTAGTGGGCCAAGTAGCTGTCTTTAAGATTCCTTGGCACAACCTGGTGAGCACATCCAGGGCTGCATCTGTCTCTTGAAATATGTCAGTTGATACTACCTCAGTTCCTGAAGCCTTATTTTTTGCCATATCTTTCAGAATAGATTGAACTTGCTCCCTCATCACCATTCCTTTTTGATCAGATGTTGTTTCATGACATTCTTATATGTCAGCCAATTCCCTGGCACGAGCATTTAAAAAAATCAAAAGACATGCTGCATTGGGGAAATTTGCTGTCAAGGACTACTTCAAAGTGCTAAAGAGCAATGCTGTCAGTTTAAAGAGTAAGGTGTTCATAATCCAAGCCTAGTCTTATCAGTTATTTCTTGTGTTTCTAAAAGTTGGCCAATGAATAGAATAACAGAAGAAGAATCAATGTCTTTGAGTCATGGCATTGAAGAAAAGTGCCAAATGTCCCATAGACTGAAGAACAAACAAATCTATCTTGGAGGAAACATAACCAGTGCTTGTGGAGTTAAGGGTTTATCCAATGACTTTCCTTGCCATTTTTTGAGTTTACCATGTGGATGGGTGAGAATATGTGACTTGGGCATGTTATCTTATCCATAAGGGGATTGGCTAGTCTCATCAAGCCACAAGTGGATTGACTAATCTCACCAATAAATTGAGTGAATCCAGTAGCAGAATTGGATCTTCCCCACTAGTGAAAGAAGAAGCAAGAGAATAGAGACTGTCCTTTGGGTCCAGACAATGCTTGTTCCAGCTAGATCTATGGCATCAACAGCCACGGCCAAACCGGAGAACTAGAGAACCAACATGAGATGGAGCTACCTTGGGGATGTTAGCCCCCCCACCCTCATCCTCCACTCTGGACAGAACCAGAGATAAGCTAAGAGCCTTTGCCTGAGTTTGTTGGACAATGGAGTAGGGAGGTGAGGAGCCAATATTGGCAAGACTGAAAACTTTGTAACACTGGCATAAAGCTGTGAAGCTCAAGGCTGCACTTTTCAGAAGCTGTCCTGACTGTGTTCTCCTATTAACCTGCATGAAAACCTTTAGATTTCCCCAATAGGCTTCACTGTGGACTGTGAGCTAACACATCAGAGTTTGGACTCAGCAAAGCAGTAGGATTGGTTTTAAGATGGATAGAAAGAGATAGGGGTGTATGGGGACCTCATGGGAACTGATTTTGTGTTGTTAGTGCTGTTTGTTGGCAGACACAGCTCACCTTTGGGAAGTCAGGAAAAGTCACATATGGCCATCCCCACGTGGGCTTTGCTCATTTTACAGTGCTCCTTAGAGCCAAAGAAAGTGATACTTGGTCTCACATACTTTGGTCATGTTGTCAGAAGAGGCCATTCCTTGGAAAAATATATCACACTGGAAAAGATTGAGGCTCAGAGAAAAGAAGCAGCCCATCAACAAAATGGGTTGACACAGTGTAACAAGGAGCTGGAGCGTGGAGGAGGCTGTGAGGATACTGCAGATCAGGAAGGTTCAGCTCTGTAGTTGGTGGTCACTGTAACAATTTACCCGTCAGCACCTAACAACAAAGAGAACATTGCCTCAGGATGAACTGGCCTAATATCCCCTCAGGGAGCTCTGATGGCCTACTAGTAAGGAGTTGTGCTACAGACTCAAAAGCAGGTAGCTGGAATCCACCAGCTTTTCCATAGGAAAAAGATGAGCAATCTACTTCTGTGCAATTCATAGTCTCTGAAGACTCGCTTAAGGGTCAGCTATGGAAAGATTTCTACTTGAAGGCACATAAACCCAGCAATAGTTGAATAGTATTCAGATGATTCAGAAGATAAGATTATAGATTTGGTGTTGATGTAAGACTTTTGGGATGATGTGATGGGGTGGATATGTTTTACACACATCAAGGGCGTGAGGTGTTTTATTTTTTTTTTTTTTTTCCTAAAAGCATCAAGGGTGTGAGTATGGGGAGGTAAATTGTGAACTGTTATGGATTGAATTATGCCCCACCAAATACATTGTAAATTATAACCTCTTGCCTGTGATTATAATCCAATTTAGGAATGTGTTATCTTTATGAGACAGAATTAGTGTAAGAAGACATAAAAGATATTAAAACCAAGTAAAAGGAGCAGGGAAGGGGGAAGCAAAGATTCCAAACTCAAAGAGATAGGGCCATCTTTCTGAGCTAACAGAGAGACAAAGCCTTATCTTAGAACCAGCACTTTGAATCAGACTTCTAGGTTCCTAAATGATGAGAAAATAGTTTTCTGTGTGTTAAAACCACACCTTATGATACTTCTGTTATAACAGTACTGGATAACTATGACATGAGGTGTTCCTGAAATATGAAGGGTAAAATTTGTGAGGTAAGCAGAATATAGGTTTTCATTAGGAGTTTGTATTCGACTATGTAAACCATAGTAACACTTATATTTGAGAAGTGTATGAAAAACTCAAAAGAAGTAATTTATTATTGAGTATTTTATTCCCCTTATTCTCTGATGCATCTTTAAGAGGATAGGAACCCTATGGAAAGAGTGTCTGACTTAAATTCAAAAGACTTTGGTCCTCATCCCAGCTTCACTGATTACTAGTTGGCGTTAGTCACACAACTGTAAAAATGTATATCTCTGTCATTCATAAACAAGAAAGAAAGATACTCGCCCTGCCCCCTGTAGAACTGTTGAGAAGATCAAGTGACATGAGACAAGCCTTCCTGAAGGCATTTTGCAAACTCTCAGCGCTGCGAAAATAACAGACTGTTAATAAGTACTGCTCAGGAAATAACAGGCACCTGGGGAAACCCACAGAGTTTGGTTTGTGAGAAGTTGCTCAGGCAGAAAATGCCAGGCTCAACATTGGCCAAGAGGAACAAGTCAGGGAAATTACAACATGGGGTAAAGCAAGTGGGACTTTTTGTTTTGTTTTTGGAGTCCACAATTTCTCAAATGTCACCTCATTGTTTACTCTTTCTCATCGCAGGTTCTGAAGTGAGAGGAAGTTACATCATGGACTATTGATAAGGCAAGGGAGATGATTAAAATGTCTTGGATGGAGCACATATGCTTTGAATCACTTTAATGTATGGAGATAGTATGTTAGCAATTGAATCTGTGGATCGGCTTTTGCGTAGAGGTAGGAAATGTATTCAGCTTTATCAGAATATAATTGTACACTTTCCAGGTGCACCATAGATTTCTACCCCCTCACAGGCTCAGGGAGGAGTGTGTTGTTGTTGTGTACTGTTGAATCTGAACCAACTTATAGCTGAGCCTTCAGTGGATTTTCAGAAGCACTTAATCACATGGGAGGAGATTGCCTTTCCTTCTCTGTCCTTCTTCCATAGAGCAGCTGGTGGATTTGAACTGCATGCCTCCTGGGAGAAACAGCAGTATATTAAAGATAAATAAAGTGTGCCCTGGTACATCTCTTCTGGAATTTTTTCTTTTAACTTCTCTTTCTTATTGTTAGGTGTCATCAGTTTCATCCTGACACACATTATATGATAGAATGGAACATTGCCCAGTCCGTACCATCCTAATAATCCTTCTGTGATTGAACTCATTGTGCCAACCACTATGTCAATTCATTTCATTGAATATCTTCCCTTTTCCCCCCTCCCTGTCTTTCTAGTTTACTAAGCATACTGTCCATCTCTAGAGACCAATTTTCTTCTGAAACTTATCCTAAGTCCATGAGACAAAGTCTCATCGTCCTCCTTTCTATAAAGCATTCTGGCTGTACATCTAAAACAGATTTATTCTTTCTTGTGGACATTATTGTAAGAAAGGAGCAGATGCAACATAACATGGGAGTGGCCTACTTTGACATCAATCTGCTTCATAAAGGGGAACTATCCCTGTCAATAATATCCATAGCAGCAAACAGGTAGCTGCTTGATCAGACATGCTACCCTCCATATTCCTGCATCTGTTTTTACCAATCATTGGGTACAAGGTCATTATTAACTCACAGGCTTTAATTATACTTGTGAGGATTATTAGGGAAATAGGCTAGAGAGTAGGGGAGGCAAAGAATATGACACAATACAAGTCAAGGTTTAGTCCAGAAATTCCAAATAAAATTGTTGTCAGGTGCTATTGAGTTGAGCACGACTCATAGTGACCCGGTGAACAAAAGTTCTGAAACTACTCCTGTTGTATGCCCTTTTCATACTTCCTGACACACAAGAGCCCATTACAATAGTCACTGTGTCAATCCACCTGTTTGAGGGTCTTCCTCTCTTTCGCCAACCCTCCACCCTTCTCAACATTATATCCCTCCCCAAGGAATAGCACCTTTTAGCAATATGTTCAAAGTATGTGAGGTCAAAATTTATTATTCTTGCCTCCAAAGAACATTCTGGCAGCACCCTCTCCAAGATTATCTATTTGTTCTCTTGGCCATACATGCAGTACTCTTCTCCAGCACCACAGCTCAAAAGTGTCAATTCTTTTTCTGTCATACTTATTTATTGTCCAGATCTCAGATGCATGGCTAGTAATCGGAAAGACTATGGCCAAAATCAGATGCACCTTAGTCCTCAAACTGACATCACTACTCCTCAATAATTTGGAAAGGTCCATAACTGCAGATATTCCTAGTGCAATGTGTCTCCTTACTTCTTAACTGCTCGCACCAAGGGTGTTAATTGTGGATCCAAGCAAGATAAATCTGTTGACAGTTTCAATCTCCTCTCCATCCACCATGGCACTGCTTATTGGTCCAGTGGTAAGAATCTTTGTTTTCTTGATATTAAGATACAATCCATACTGAAGGCTGCATTCCTTGATCTTCTGCAACAAGTGCTTCAATCATTTTGAATGAGATAATCATATGGCATACTATGCAGGGAATGAAAAACAGAAGAAGAATAGTGTTGCATTCATAGTAAAAAAGTAAATTTCATGTTCTATCCTGAAATACAATGTTGTAATAGGATAATATTCATATGCATACAAAGAAGTCCCATCAACACGTCTATTATTCAAGTATATGCTCCTACCTCTAGTGCCAAAGAGGAAGAAATTGAGAATTTTTACCAAATTTTGTGGTCTAAAATTGACTGAATATACAGTCAGGATATGTTAATGATAATTGGTGACTGGAATGAAAACATAAGAAACAATGAAAAGGAACAGTAGTTGGAAAACATGGGCTTGGTGATAGAAATGGGGCTGGAAATAGAATGATTGAATTTTTTATTTACAATGATTTATTCATTGCAAATACTTTTTCTAAAAGATCCAAAAGATTACTTTATTACACATGGATTTCACCCAATGGGCTGCATGGGAATCAGACTACATTTGTGGAAGAAATCATTGGAGAAGCTCAATATCAGCAGTCAAAACTAGACCAGGGACAGACTGTGGGTCAGATCATCAATTACTCATATGTAAGTTCAAATTGAGGTAGAAGAAAATTAAAATAAGTCCACAGGAACCGAGATATGATCTGGAATCAGTTCTGTTGGAATTTTATGATCATCTTGAGAATAAGTTTGAGGCATTGAACACCAATGATAGAAGACCAAATGAGTTGTGGGTGATAGAAGACCAGATGAATTGTGGGATAGTATCAAGGATATCATTCGTGAAGAAAGCAAAAGATTATTACAAAAACAGAAGAGAAAAAAAAATGGAAATGAATGTCAGAAGAGACTCTAAAGATTGTGCTCAAATGTCAAGAAGCCAAAACTAAAGAAAAACATGTCAAAATAAAAGAGCTGACTAGACAATTTCAAAGGGCAACTTGGGAAGACAAAACAGAGTATTATAATGAAATGTGCAGAGAGCTGGAATTGGAGATTGAAAAGGGAATAACTCACTCTGCATTTCTCAAGCTCAAAGTACTAAAAAGCAGATTTAAGCCTCATGTTGCAATGTTGAAAGATGCTATAGGCAATATATTGAATAACCCAGAAAGCATCAAAAGAAGACAGAAGGAATTCAGAGTCTCTGTACCAGAAAGAATTGATTGACACTGAAAAATTTCAGGAAGTACCATAGGAACAGGAGCCAATGGTAATGAAAGAGGAAGTGGAAGCTGCATTGAAGGCATTGGCAAAAAAATAAGGTCCCAGGAATCGATGGAATACCAGTTGACTTATTTCAACCAACAGATGCTACCTTGGATGTGCACTCACCAGTCTATGCCAAATCAGATTAGCAAGGCACAATTCCTCAATTAGCGACAGTCTGGGTTCAGTTGAGTAGCACAAATGCAACAAGCTTCTGATTTCCTCAATCATCCAACAAACTTTATCTCAGAGTAGATATAAGTCAATTTTTCCTTCAGTCATCCAGCAAGCAAAACCTTTAACTGTAGCATAACTGCATTGTTCCTCTGCACTTTGCCACAGTCTCTTCACAGCAGTGCAAAAGTCTCCATCCTCTCTTTGCCATAGTTACCAGGATACCAGTACCAGTGTGGAAAGCTCTGTCATTCATTTATATTGGGCTCACAGCGATTGAGATTTTACAAGATCATGTGTCCAAAGTTAAAGTAGCTGGAGGTCATGACAATAGTGTCTAACAACAAAGGGTAGAGGAGACAGTTTTCAAGGGTTTTGACACCTCATCATGGTATAGTCACTATTCTAAACCAATATCATGATTCAAAGTAAAAAATTCTTCCTTGGTCTTTCTTATTCAATCTCTAACTTTCAAATGTAGGTTTTTGTTGTTAGGTGCCATCAAGTGACCTATGACTCATAGCAACCCTTTGAGCAATAGATCTGAACCTTGTCCTATCCTTTACCGTATTGATGATCTTGAGTGACACAGTGACTACCACAGTGAACTTGAAAAGGGCAGATTGGTTATAGATCCTTTTAAATTCAAATCCTTGACAACTTCAGTATTTTCTCCATTTACTATGATATTGCTTATTGGTCCACTTGTAAGGACTTTTGTTTTCTTTATATTAAAATATTAGTTAATACTGAATGTGATGGTCTTTGACTTTCATCCCTAAGTGTTTTATGTTTTCTTTGCTTTCCACAAGGACAGTTGTGTCACCTTCCAGTTTTTAAATGTGTGCAGCTGATTTCTAATGAGTCTTCCTCCAATCTTGATGTTTTTAATTTTGTGTTTTTCCCTATATACTACAACTTCTTGGATTGCTGTTCAGCATACAGATTGAATACGCCTGGTTGATAGCACATATGTACACTTTTTGTGACTTTAAACCATGCAATGTCCCCTTTTCCTTTGATTTACACACAGGTTCCATTTGAACAGAATTAAGTGTTTTAGAAATCTTGTTCTTCACAATGCTATTCAATTATTTCTTGTGATCCACACAGCTGAATGCCTTTGCATAGTCAATAGAATATAGGGACATCTTTCTGGTATTATCTGTTTCAGTCAAAATTCATCTGTCAACAGCAGTGATAGCACTTATCCCATGTTTTCTGAATATGCCTTGGATTTCTCAGTTTCTTGTGTTAATGTACTACTACAGCCATTTATGAAAGGATCTGTGGTATTATTTTACTTGCACATGAATAGTAGAGTGGTGTCATGATTTCCTTATTCTGTTGGATCATTTTTCTTTGAAATGAACAAAGATATGAATCTTTTCCAGTCACTATGACCCAGTAACTATTTCCAAAATTTTTTTGGCTTAGGGGAAGACGGAACACTCCAGCATTTCATCCTTTCATTGAGATTTTTCAGTTATTATTACCTGGAGTCTTTTTTTTTCACATAAAATTGTTATTTTATACGAGTTTACTTACAAAATTCATATACATTGTTTTTTTTTCACATCATACTTCCCATTTCCTTTACCCATGCCTCCCTCCATTCATCAAATTGTGTGACCCTATGATTTAACTCCCTTACACCTCACCCATTCTCACCCTTCTGCTCCCCTTCCCCTCCTCCCCACCCTGGATCCTCATACAAGTTCTACAATAATGGTCTTATACAGTATTTGCTCTTATGGGACTGTGTTAATTTATTTAGCATAATGCTCTCCAGTCCCTCCCAAGTTAGGTAGTAATTTAAAAAAATTATTGCTTCTGCATGCTGCATAGGATTGCATTGTGTGAATATATTATAATTTCTCAACCCATTTGTTTGTGGTTGTACATTTGGGCTGTTTTCATGTTCTTGTGATGGTGAATGATGCTGCTATGAACATTGGTGTACAATTCTCTGTGCCTCAGTTCTCATTTTCTCAAGGTATATCCCAAGCACTGGAATAGCTGGGTCATATGGAATTTCTATGTTCAGCTTTCCAAGGAAATGCCAAACTGTCTTTCGGAGCAGTTGTACCATTTTATAATCCCACTGACAGTGTGTAAGAGTTCCTATCTCGCCACATCCTCTGGAGTCTTTTTTTCAGCAATGCTTCCAGTGCTTCTTGGACATCTTCCTTCAGTACCACTACTTCTTAATCATATGCTACACCCTGAAATAGTTGAACATTGACCACTTCTTTTTGGTATAATGACTATGTATTTGTTTCATCTTCTATTCAAACCCCATGCATTATTTGATTATTAAAGGAACAACAACAACAAAAATAAATAACCACTCACCTAAACCTACTATCATAAAAATTATTTCAACTCCTTACCATCATAAAAGATTGAATGTTGTCATTACCTGCCTTTGAGTCTTCTGCGACTTATAGCTTACCACAACTTTGAACTCTGCCCTATCCTGAGCCAATCTTACCTTCTCTGGCACACCTAATTCCATTATCCCAGTTACTGAGTCAATCCATCTCATCCAGGTTCTACCTCTCTTGCTCTGTCTTCTATCCTCCCAAGCATGAAGTCCTTCATTAAGTACTTTTCCCTCCTGGCCATATACCCAAAGTATGTATGAGAGAGCTTCAAAATCTTTGTCTTCAAGGAACGGCTTCATTTTATCCTCTCCAGGACAGAATTGTTTGGTCTGTTGGCAATCCACCGTATGTTTAACACTCCTCTCCAACACCACAAATCAAAAGCATAGGTTCTTCTTATATCCTTAGTCATTGTCCAGCTCTTTGATGCATAGCAAGTCATTGGGAAGACCATAGTCTGTATCAGGTTCATCTTAATCTCCAGACTGACATTGTTGCTCTTTGGTACTCTACAAAGGTCTTTGACAGCAGATTTTCCCCAGTGCATTCATCTTTTGCTTTTCTGACTACTAGTTCCAAGAGTGTTTATTGTGGAGCAAAGGAGGCTGAAGCTGTTAACAATCTTAATCTCTTCTTTCCCTATCAAGATGCTGCAAATTGACCCAGTAGTGAGAATTTTTGTTTTCTTGATGTTGAGCTTCAATACATATGGAATACTGCAGTCTTTAACTTTCTGCATCAAATTCCTCAGTTTCAGCAAGCAAGGTTGTGTTATCTGCATAGTGCAGGTTGTAGATGAGTCTTTCTCCAATCTGATGTCACATTCCTCCTCACAAAGTCAGACTCCTGAATGATCTGTTCTGCATATAGATTGAAAAGGTATGGATATATAATCTCTGACTCACTCCTTTCCTTATCCATGAACCACCAAACATTGACCCATGCTGTGTTTCTCTGTTCTGTTCTGATCACTACTTCTTGGTCCAAGTAAAGGTTTTGTATGAGTACAAGTAAGTGTTCTGTGATTGCCATCCTTCTCAAGGTTAGGCACAATTAGCTGTGATTCACACAGTCAAATGCCTTTGCATAGTCAGTGAAACACAGACATTCATCTGCTTTTGGCTAAAATCCACCTAAAGTTGGTTATAATGTCTTTAGTGTGACAGCCTCTTCCAAACCCAGCTTGTACATCTGAAAGTTCTCTGTTATACTTTTCCAGTTGTTTTTGGATAGTCTTCAGTAGAATCTTTTTTTAACATGATATTGTTTGATAATTTTCACACTCTGACGGGTCATTTTTTTAAAAAATGGAAACAAATATAGATCTCTTCTCTTTCAGTGAGTTGGTGAGGTATTTTTCCTTCCTATTTCTTGGCACAACCAGAAGAGCACATCCAGGGCAGCATCTGTTTGTGGAAATATGTCAGTTGGTATTTTATCAATCTCTGGGGCTTTGTTTTTTGCCAGTTCCTCCAAGGCAGCTTGAATCTCCTCCTTCATCATCATTGCCTCTTGTTTATAGGTTGTTTCATGACATTATTCTGTGTCAGCCAATTTGTTATTGGGACAGTGACTCTGTGTATTCCTTCTATCTTCTTTTGATGCTTCCTGGATGGTTTAAGATTCTGCACTCAAAATCCTTAAGTATTGCAACTTGAGGCTTAAACTTGTTCTTCAATTCCTTCAGCTTAAGAAATGCTGAGCAATTTTGCCCCTTTGGGTTTTTTGAAGCCAGATCTTTGCACATTTTGGTATAACACATTGCTTTGTCTAGCTGAGCTGCCCTTTGAAATCTTCTGTTCCTCTCCTTAACGTCTTGATTTCTTCCCTTTGCTTTGGCTTCTTGGTGCTCTAGTGCAATATTCAGAGTCCCTTCTGACATCCAACTTGGTCTTTTCTTCTTCTTCTGTCTTTGTAATGACCTTTTGCATTCAGCATGGATGATATTCTTGATATCTTTCCACAGTTTTTCTGGTATTTGCTCATTAGTATTCAAGTCCTAAAACCTGTTCTTGGGATGTCTTTAAATTCTGGTGGGATTGACTGGAGGTCAAACTTTTTTTGTTGAGGATTTGAATTGATTTTGTTTAGCTTTAGTTGTTCAACTTGCATATGAGTAGTTGGTGATCTGTTCCACAATTAGCACCTGGCCTAGTTTTCATAGCTAATGTTGAGATTTTTACATCTATTTTTTCCAGATGTAGTCAAGTCAATCTGAGTCCTATGTATGCCATCAGGTGAAGGCCATGTGTTTAGTTACCATCTAAACATGTTGTTCAAAGTGATAAAACTTTACAGAGGCATATTGCTGTGTTTTATATCTCATGGGTTCAATTATTAGCACAATTTTATTTGGTTTGTCAGACCACTACTGAGAACATCAATATATTTTGAAGACTGTGAAATATAGCACTGGATTTGTTGTTGTTATGTACCATTGAGTAAGAACGGACTCATAGATGACCCTCTAGAGAGTTTTCATAGGCAGTAAATTGCATGAAAATTGATTGCCCATTTTTCTCCAATGGAGCTGCTGATGGATTTGAAACATGAATCCATGACCCGTGGGTAGACAATGTGACTCCTTACCACTAAGCCACCAGTGATCCTGTTTTACCTAGCCTTATAAGTTTTCATTTTTGACAGCCTGACCACTTTTCTGTCACTTGTTAGTGGAAAATATTTGGCTTTTTCTTTTCTGACAATTTTCCACCTGAAAGAGATGCTGGCTTTCATAGGCCTTACTGTATTTGATCATGGTAATGACCAGAAGCCAGGTGGATTTTTTGTAAATGTATGTTTAAAGCTATAGAAAATCTCCATGTAAACAACCTGGTAATAGAGACTCTTCTGAGACTAGCACTTATTTCCTAAAAGGTTGTATGTTCAATGAAACATTTTTAAAAAGCAGATTTGGTAGCAATGTTGATAGGTGAATTGTGACATCGAGTCATAGAAAAAAATTGCTTGCAAAAATGTTAATGGCTTTTTTAGTAAATATAGTGTAAGTTGACCTTTCCATTTTTTAAAAAAATAAAAAGATCAAAAGCTTTGGGACTTTCTAATTTAGTGTTCAACTTATAGAAGATCTTTTGTAAATGAATTCCTGAAAGAAGGTAATTACTGATATCAGAGATTAACTCACTGACTACCCACACTAGTTGCTTCTGATTTCTCTTCTTGAATTAGAGGATGTAGTAAAATGACATTTTTCAAAGGCCTTTGACATTTGGATTTTTGACAATTAAATAATTTTATTCATTTTCTGTGGCTACAGAACAAATTACAAAAAATCTATCAGCTTAAAATACCACTTATTGGCTTGCAAGATTTGTGAATCAGAATAGTCTGGGCATGGGGTAGCTAGATCCACTGCTCAGAACCTTGCAAAGCCAGACCTGTAAACTCGTTGAAAAATAAGGATTTTCTTCTAAATTATCTTATGTTTCTTAGAATTAATTTAGTACATTATTGATCTGTATTATTGTTAAGTGTTGTCGAGTTAAAACTGATTCCTAGCTGGCCCTTCAGCAGCTTTTCAGAGGTAGTAAATAGCACGGAAGGAGATTCCTCACCTTTACCCTGCAGAGCATCTGGTGGATTTGAACTGCATGTCTTTGGATTGCCAGCACAACTTCTTACCATTAAGCTATATTTTGGATATGCTGTTAGGAGGAGGTGGTCCCTGGAGAGATGGAGAGTCAGCAAAAGAGAAGAAGACTTTCAATGAGAAAAATTGACACAGTGACTGTAACAGTGGGCTCACGTATTTCAGAGATGAAGAAGATGGCACAGAGAGGGCATGTTACAGATCCATTGTTTGTAAGGTCGCTGTGAGTCACAGTTGACTCAGTAACACCTAAGAACAATTTTAGGACAGAGATCTTTCTTGTTCGCTATTCATTTGGAGTCAATTCTCAGCTTCGAAAGGCTTTCTGCCATTCCTTCCCCTGACGCCCTATGTACAGCATAGAGGAAGGCTAGCTCCTTTAATATCTCAAAGAAAATACTATTAGCTTTTAATTTCTAACTCCTTTAGGGACTCATTTAATTAGGTGAGAACCACCCAGGATAATCTCCCTCTTACTTTACTCATAGTCAGCTGGTTAGAAGACCATAATCACATCTGCAAAAATCTCTTTTGCTATATAAATTTATCTTAGGAGTGAATATGATGGCATTGCTGCTTCCAGTCAGAGAAAGACTATCCTAAAGATCATAAAGGGCACATAAACCAAGAAGCTCGAATCTTAGGGCCTATCTCAGAATCCTACCACGATGTGACATTTGGAGGTGGACGAAAGTAAAGTGAGGTCATATTCACGTGCAGAGAGATTACTCTTTTTGAGGATACATAGAGGCAGAAATGATGCTTCCAAGGCAGCTTTGGGAAAATTTTCACTTCAGTTTCCAAAAGTCATAGGTGCCTATTAGAGGGAAGAAGTGGCAGAGCTGTTTTTTACTAGAACTCTTGATGAGTAGATATTTTTTCTGGCCAAGATTTTCTTGAATTTCCCTTAGAAGCTTCAAGATTGATCCTTTTGTCTCCCAAGGAAGGTAGAATCAACTGATTAACAGATACCACGTCTCTTCTGCTTCTGCTACTTGTTGTGGATCCTTTTATCTGGCATATAAAGCCTTGATTGGTATGGCAGGATCATAAACTTGACTTTTTAAAAAAAATAGTCTTCACTAAATGTATGTTATTTTGCATTGTTTTTATGGAATTATAGACTGGGGGAGAATCTTCTATTTCTAGAATGGTACTGCGTTCTGTAGAACTCTTTTAATAGGAGATGAGATCTGGTAATTAACTCTCTGGGGGAAAATGTTCAATGATCACACTTGTTGGAACACACTATCTTTTCTCAGAGTTTATAATACTCATTAACATACCAAAAGCTCTGAGAAGTCCTAGAAGAAAAGTGAAAACAAAAAAAAAAAAGCTAATAAACTGTTCTTAAACAAAATTTTCCAAACTGAGATCTGGAAAGGGTAAGTAAGTTAGCAAATTCTATTAATGAATTAGTAGTAAAGCTAAGACTTGAGGATAAACTAGTAGTAAAGCCAAGACTTGAGATTAAACTAAGTAGGCTTCCTGATCCCTAGGAACAAGAAACGTGTTCCTTGGGCCCTACATCTACCCAATAAATAAGTTTTAATAAGCACAAACATGGCCTCAAAAGTGTGTGTGTGTGTGTGTGTGTGTGTGTGTGTGTGTAAATACTAACAACAGCAAGAGCAAATCCACTGTCATAAAATCATTTCCAACTCAATGCAACCCTTTAGGGTAGAGTAAAACTTGTCCATAGGGTTTTTGATGCTGTCAATAAAATCTTACTGTTTTATCTTTCTCTAGAAGAGGGATTGATGAGTTCCAAATGTTAATCTTTTGGTTTTTAGTCGTTCCACCAATTAGGTTCCTGTTTATGCAAACAGTGCACTAAGTAAATAAATAATTTCTTCCAAAGACTGATCATAGGAAGCTCTGGTGGCCTAATGGCAAGAAGCTGTGAAGGCATGTAGTTCAAGGCCACCAGAGGATGGGTAATCTCCTCCTGTGTGATCAACCACCTCTGAAAACCCACCAGAGGGTCAGCTATTAGTTGGGTCTGACTCTACAGTGCACAACAACAACAACAACAGACTTATCATGCGTATTTGAGAAGCTTGGAGCTGTATGTCTATCCCCTCATTCACCGTCCAGCAGGAGGTGACTGCCTCCCTCTTCCACACACAACTCTTCCTTTGGGCCAGCACCAACAGCTCCCAGACCACAGGGTGAAAGGACTTGCAAAATTTGGTTCAAGAATATTTGGAAACTGTAGCACATTTTCCATGTGAACCTTTTGGACACAGGTATTGACAGAAAAGTGTTTGAAAATAAGTTTAACACTAAAAAGAAAAAGAATGTTAGAGTCACCCCAAGAGGTAGGGCAGGTCCTCACATAACACAAGGCTTTAAATGTTTGGCTTCTGGATGAGAATGCTTGTGAGCACATGCTTCCAGCATTCCATAATGTAAAGCACATCACATACACATCTGACCGAGAGAGCAGAGGTTCCAGGAGGTGCATATTTTCAGCATGAAAACAAGGAACCATTAGTATTACAAGAACAGCTTATGGTCAGCTGGCTGGCCTGACACACGTTGGCATTTATTGTTCCCCAAGGCCACGTGGTTGTGCCTGGCAGAGGCCTCAGGGGATACAGACATGCTGAAGCAGCTTCAGCTCACTCTGCCTTACTATTCTTGGAAGGAAGTAAGACTAAACAAGAATATCTACCGTCTGTGGTACTTTTATTATTGGAGAATTTTTTCCCCTGTAGGGCAGTAATGTAGACTCAAAGGGTAGAATTCTTGCTTTCTTTCCTGGTGTTTTCTTGCATTATTCTCTCTTCTTTTCCTTGCGGAGGTTCTGTTATTTTGGAAGAACAGGGATAACAGTATAAAACAAACAGACAAAAAATAACCCCAGAAGATATCCACGTAACAGTATTTCTGAGCTACGTATACCCTTAAAAGAAAGTTAACAGCAAACAAACCCAACATGTTATTGTTGCTATTAGATGCCATTCAGTTGATTACAACTTATGTTGTTGTTATGTGTCATCAAGACTCTTGCAACTCATAGTGACTCTATGATGAATCTAATCCCTGCCCTATTCTAGGCCATCATCATCTCGGATATACTCGAGACCATTGCTACAGTCACTGTGTCGATCTCGCTGAACCCATTGTTACAGTATTAACTACATCAATTCATCTCTTTTGTTGACCCTCCACTTTCCCAGCATAATGTCCTTTTCCATGGACTGATCCCTCCCAACAATATGGCCAAAATGTGGGGGATGTAGTTTCACCATCCCTGCCTTTAAAAAGCACCCTGGTTGCACTTTTCCACGGCATAATCGTCTGTTCTTTTGGCCCTCCACAGGCTAGTCAGTATTCCTCTCCAACATCATAGCTTACTATGCGGCTGAAATTTGGACCATGAAGAAGGAGGAGAATAGGAGAAGAAATATATCATACCATTTAGTTATAAAGGAACTCCAACAATAATAGACACATGTCAATTATATGGGGAAAAGTTTCCACATATTTGTGCCTTTTCCTGAGCTTGTGGTATTTCCTTCAAGTTTAGTTCTGGAAAGACTATAGTGGAACCCGGTGAATGGCCCTAGGGCTTTGGGGATACACAGTGAATGAGCTTGTAGAGGCACGAAAAGGGAATTTAGGAGGGATAGTAAAGGCATAAAGCAGTTTTGTTCTTTCTTCAATGCCTCAATCCATTGAATAGTCTTTCTCTGGCCATTTGGGTCCAGCAGTTGAACTCCCACTCAAATGCTTGCAGGCTGAAGCCGTTAGGTCAGTCGAAGAGGGTCGTGCCGGTACTCTTGTTGACCACAAAAGAGTTCTTGTTTCTTTTAAAAACCAGCAGTCCAAGCATCCAAGGAATGGGATGCATGCAGTTTCTCACCCTCATTCCATGGCGTGCTTGTGGAAGAGCAAAAGTCATTAGCAAAATAATTTTCAAATGCAAGAGATTGCCCTTGCTTGTCCCCAAGTGTTAAATAAGTTCTAGGTAAGAGTTTCTTCTGTCATTAACTCTCAAAAATGGACTTGAACCATACTTAGTGTGCAACTGATGAAAAGCTATGAATATTTTAAGCAGAAAGATTTAAAAATCTACTGTAAAGGAGAACGCACACACTGAGTGCAGATGGATGCATAGACACGTACTCTTATATCCTGCTGATGGGATATTCCCATGAGAAATACAGAGGAAACTCTGGCAGTGAAAATTGTCTGCTCTCTGGCCAGTGCTACACTTGCTCACTGTCACACGGAAATTCTTCAGCCAGTATCCAGTGGCTTTTCCCCAGCCAGCATTACACCCATGGGTAGGAATGATGAGACCTAGCCTCTGATTCTACATATCTTCACTGTACTTGGAATTCATCACTTAGAAATTCCTTATTGTAAGAAATGTGATCTCATTTGTCACTTGGAATTATTCATGCTTAATTCATATCAAAAACATCTTTTCTGAGCGAGAGCTGTTTCTAAGGTTGGAGTAGTGGATGATGAACACATTTCCATTTCTTCTCTGTCTTTCATCTGCAGTTCACAAATAATTTCAATCTCCCCAAACCAAAACAGAATAACGTCCTTGAAAACTCATGATTTACAGTGAGCTAAGGAATAAAAGAAAGATGTGTTGGGGTTTCCCAGTAGGATGGATGGGTGTTTTCCCAGCCACTGTTATACACCAAGGTCTTCAGTTTAACCCCCAGGGAAAAAAAAACAACAAGAGGTGTTGAGAGTATGGGCAAAGTGCCCCATCAGTTCTCATCTTTTATCAGGTTGTAACTTTAAATACCTGTCTTCTTGATCCAAAGCAGAAATGACTACTGAGGAGTTAAAATATCCACTTTATCTGGGCTCGTATTGGGTATGTTTTTGATAAGTGATCCAGAGGGCTGATTCTCTCATTTCAAAGGAGCCCAGAGCCGCTGTGAGTTAGTACCTTAGGGAAACATTTATAAACCATGAGATAGCCCATGTATTTGGGCCTTGGTCTTGCACTTTGGACTCTGCGGCTATTTTAAAAGGTGAGGCCCCACATGTAAATATTTGATTGGAACCTGTCTTGCTGAAAACATTGCAGCCTTCAGTATGATGAGATCTATAGATTTTATGGCCTTTGGCAAAGACATTATCAAAATCATCACAAATTCTACTTGTTTTTCTTTTTGTTGTTTTTTTCCCCCATGAGCTTGTCTGGCATTTTGAGTAAGGAAGTTGCTAAGATATACTAGAGCTGGTGGCCACATCTTCCTTTGCTGAGTGTCTGGGGAGTTTGAACTGCCAACGTGAAGGTTAGCAACTGCTTTATCCATCGATCTCCCAGGCCTTCTTGAGTAAGGAGACAGAGAATTAAAAAGTGACACAGACCATTTGACCCAGCAATTCCACTACTGGGAATATACCCTAAAGAGACCATAAATGACATCCAAGTAGATATATGTATACCCATGTTTATCGC
>NW_006399752.1:21414018-21415477 GCF_000299155.1 Elephantulus edwardii
TTCCCAGTCAGTGGCTTCCCTTTTTACCCTACTGGAGAAGTTTTTGGATGTGCATAGGGATTTGAGTCTTAGAAGGTCCCATTCATCTATGTTATCTGTGACAGCCCATCTTCTGTTTTATTTCATTTTTGTTTGAAATTGTCCTTTTTCTTAGTATAAATTTGCCTTTCCCCCTAAGACTTGGAATCACCTTGGTGACAATCAACAATAACAATGGCTTTTAAGCATCCTGAGGTGGAGTCCACTTCTTGTGAAGCACAATTCAGCAAGCAAGAAGGATGTGAGCTGTGAGATCCACCCAGCGCTTAAAACTTTGGAAAATCAAATAACCTTCAGAATCTCAGTTTCTTCATTGCTTAAAGTCAGACCCAAATATCTATTTTCCAGATTGATTTTCTACTATTAAATGAGATAGATAGTAGGTACCTGGCACAGAGCTCAGATTCTGTTCCATAAACTTCCTTCTTTCACACTGCTTTGACATCCTTATGTCTTACACACTCTCATTTCAACACTTACCATGTGGTGTTATTAGGTGCCTTTGAGTCAATTTTGACTCCTGGTGCCCCACTGTGATCGCATAGAGCTGACCCTATAGGGTTTCCTTGGAGTTATTGGGTGGCTTCCAATTAGGATTGGATGCTTGCAGTTAGCATCCTAATAATCTTTAACTATTGTGCCACTAAGGCTCCTTAAATATAAAACTGCAGAGTTATGGGTACACCACAACAAAAAGAAACCCCAAGTCCTTTACAAATGAACCAATAGGTAACTTCATGGCCAACAGACAACAGAGTGAAGTTGTCAAAGATTTCATTTTACTCGGGTCCACAATCATTACTAATGGAAGCAGCAATCAAGAAATGAAAAAGTATAGTGCATTGGGCAAATCTGCTGTCAAGGATCTTTGTAAGTGCTAAAGGACAATGATGTCAGTTAAAAGAATAAGGTACATCTAGCTAATCCAAGCCATGATGCTTTTCAGTTGCTTCATATGCATGTGAAAACAGGACAATGAACAAGGAAGACCAAAGAAGAATTTATGTCATTTGAATTACACTGGCAAAAAGTATTGAATATACTGTTGTTGTTGTTGTGTGCTATGGAGCTAGAATCTTCCCATGGCTGATGCTCTCCAGAAGGAATAGAGCTCTGGTGGCTTAGAGATAATTAGCTATGTTGATAGCTCAAAAGCATATGGTGCCACTGTTGTAAAACAGGACTGACTTCGGGGTTGGGGGGGGAGACTGAGAAAGATGGGTTCAATAATGTATACTGCATTGAAACAGATGAAGGAGAAAACTGTTTAAAAGGGATATGTCATTAAGTATTTTTGTCATGTCAGGAGTCCAGAGTGAAGGCTGTATAGTGGAGTGGCCCTGGGGGGAGGGATTATAAAACAATGAAAGAATTTTTCTTTTACTTTTCCAAGAGGGTAATGTACGGGGAGGGTTGGGAA
>NW_006399752.1:21415577-21434926 GCF_000299155.1 Elephantulus edwardii
TTTTTCTTTTACTTTTCCAAGAGGGTAATGTACGGGGAGGGTTGGGAAGGGAGAAAAGTGAAACAATGAATGAATGGAAATCCAAAGTCTCTTTAAATTTTCATTGAAATTAATAATAAATTTAAAAGAAAAGAAAAAAAGTGAAGGGGAAAAAAAGCATTTGGTTCCTAATGCACGAACTGCTTCACGGGAGAAAGGTGGGCAATCTCTTTCTATGCAATTTATTGTCTCTGAAAACCCACCGGAGGGTCAGCTATGAGTCAGTTCTGTCTCGATGGTACATAATAACAATTACAAGAAATGATGTGGAAGGAGATGGCCCATTTTTCTTCTCAGAGCACCTGATAGATTTGAACCATGTGCCTTTCAGTTGTCAAAGCAACTCCTTACCTCTAGGCCACCAGAGTTCCTAACTGAATGTATTATGGACTGCTAAAAGAAGAAATAAAATTGTATGGGAAGAAGTGCAACAAAAGCACTTTTTAGATGCAAAAATATTAAGACTTCATTGCTCAGATTTCAGGCATGTTGACAAGAGGGCCGGCCCAGTGCTTAAAGGGGACATCTTGCTTGGAAAGTGGGAGGTTAGAGTAGGGGAGGAACACTCTTAATGAGATGGAGTGACATTGACTGCACTTAAGCCCAGTGGAGATTGTGAGGATGGAGACCAGGTAAGGTTTTGATCTGTGGTCTGTAGGGTTGGTGTTGACTCAATGGCACCAAGCAAGAACAAATACAATATAAACATGTGTTCATTTTGAAAGTTAATTCGAAGCTTTAGAAATTACCTAATTTCAAATTACATTAATTTGAAGAGACTGACGCTTCAAAAAACAACAACAACAACAATAACCAAAAAACTCTACTAGCTTTTCCTTGAGTCAGAAATTTGAACACGCCTCTGAATAATTGTTTTACCTCTGGATTTTGCTCACAGATGCAACCATAATATATTCTAGATATATGTTTAATCCATTAAGTTTAATTTTACAATAAATTTATCAAGAGATAATGACAAGTTGGGGTATGGAGAAAGAAGATAAAAAGTGAAATTGGCAAAATATCAACAAAAGGAGAAAGTGAAAAGCGAAGCCCTGAGAATATATTGAATGGGATGTACCACTTAGAAAATGCTGTTCTTATAGCATATAAAGTGAGATCGAAGGCTCTGGCAGACACATCAAGTCTATTGCATGCTTAAGTGTTGAAAAACATCTACAAATGTCCATTCCTGCAAATAATAAAGCTTTGGTACAAGACTATCCTGCAGATTAAATCAGTACTGTAGATTATCATTATCATCATCATTATCATTCAATCAGTACTGTAGATTAAAAAAAATACACATTCACAGCAGAGTCAGAAGTAATAAGAATCGGCGTGAAGCCTAGCAGTTAGCAGCAAGGAGAAAGAATGAAATCTAACGTATTAATTGAAGTATATACTTATGGTCTCACTTAAAACATTTTTATGAGTTAAGTTTGTGCATGCGAATACACATAATGCTCTAGTATTGCTATATACACAGGTATTGTAATGGTCATCTTTTGTCAGCTATACATGTTGCTTAGCTATTTCCCTCAACAATTTTATTTTCATTAAAACACCATGTTGTTGCTCTTGGGTCAAATCCCTCTCATGATAATGCTGTATGTTACCGAGTAGAACTGGACAAGAAGACTTTCTTGCGTCTAGTCCTAAGGGAAGCAGATCTCCATAAATACCTCTGGGTAGGTTTGAACCACCAATCTTTTAGTTAGCAGTTGAACACAATTTGTTTGTGCCACCTTAAAACGTGATAGATATAACTTAGGGGAAGATCTTAATATTTAAAAAAATATTTGAAAAGAATGTTAGCAGTGCTTCCAAACGACTCAGTGAGGACTCTCCAGGACTATGTGAATGTATTTGCCATAGAACTTCCTTTTCTATCATAACCTCTTGTACTTATTAGCTCACTAACTTAGTTAATTTTAAAGCTTTGAGAAGTAGAGTTTGAAATGAAAGAAAGTGACATTTGATCTTTTCTAGTGGGAGGGGGTAAGAAGACTGATCCTGTTAAATGTTTTCCTGCTTCCTGTTATAATGCCTGATGATGGTTCCCTAATAATGGTTGTATTAGAAAGGCTGACACAATGGCACATGACTCATAGTTATCAGTAGAGACACCAGGCTGGCTGGTGGGCCAGGAGGTCAGTTAGGTACTCTCCAGTAACCTGTTTCTAGGGTATTACTTCTCCATGACCCAGTACAAGATTGGTCTTTTTGTGAAGTACTCAAAAACTCTATCTTCTACTCTTCTCAAGTAATCTGTGTGTATGTCCGTTACAGTGATCATTTTATTATAGCAATTACCTGCATATATGAGTGTTCCATACAGCACAATGTCTGGCATATGTTACAAGGCGGAATGACTTTTAAAAGAAAAACATTAAATTTATAGTCAAAATGTTTTGCTATTTAAAATTCAAGCCAGATTACTGCTATAGAGCCATAGATGCCCTCTGGGACATAGTATAGCTGGGAAGCACTCAAAATAGTAGGGTAACTGAGAGATGGGGGGGTGTAATAGAAATGAAGTGTGTAGATGAAGAACACCACAAGGACAAAGGCAAGGGAGGATCATCCTGCATTTGCGATAAAAACATGGCTATTACAATTAGCAAACAAGGAATTCTCTCCTCTCTCTCTCTCTCTCTCTCTCTAAGAGGGGAATGGGTGTGGAAGAAGGAAGAGGAAATCCCTAGGATAGCAGAGATTAATGGGGGAATGGAGGGTAAAGAAATAAGTAAGATACAGTTGTGACTTAAGTCACCACAAATGTAAGGATTAAGAAATTATGGTACATCCACACAATGAAATACTACACAACACAAGGGAGCAATGATTTTGTAAATTATGGCCTAATTTGGGAGGGACTGGAGAGCAGTATGCTGAATGAACTAACTCAGTCCCACAAGAACAAATACTATATAAAACCATTCTTGTAGAATGAGTATAAGGATCCAAGTTGGGGGGGTGGTGGTGTGGAACCAGAGGGATTAGGATGTGCAGAGGTGGGGGGATTAATCATGGGGTTGTACAGTTTGATGGGTGGGAGGGTGGTGAGGGAAATTGGAAAAGTCTGTTCTGGAAAACAATGAATTCTAATTTTATAAATAAACTAGTATAAGAATGAAAAAAAATTTAAAAAAAGAAGACAAAAATCTTTACAACTGCATTAACAAGCAACACCATACTAATTGAAGAAAAGATTGAAGTAGTCAAGGGTTTTATTTCACCAACCCTTTGGAAGCAACAGTCAACTATTGCATTGAGCAAAAGGCCTCTTTAAAATGTTAAAAGACAATGATGTGTCATTTTGAGGTTGAAGGTGGCCTGACTCAAAGCATGATATTTTCCCCAGCTTCATATACATATAAAAACTGGAAAATAAGTAAGGTAGACTAAAGAAGAACTGATGCTTTCATTTATAGTGTTGGTGAAGAATATTGATTACACCACAGAATGCTGCAAAGGAGATCTGGTGGCATGATATGTTACATGTTGAGTGGATAACTGAAAGGTTGGAAGTTCAAATCTACTAACTGCTCTACGGCAGAGAGAACGGTAGTCTCCTTCATCAAGTGTTATAGCTTTAGAAACCCAATGGAGGGTTCATGAGTACGAATCAATTGGATAGCTATGAGGTTTTATTTTGTTTTATTTCTACTAGAACAAACCCATCTATGATGGAGTAATTCAGCCAGAGTTTTCCTTAGAAGCAGAATGGTGATATTTCACCCACATTTCTTGACAATGTCATCAGGAAGGACCATTCCCTGGAGAAGGACGTTATGCTTGGTAAAGCAGAGTGTTAACAAAAAAGAGGAAAACCATCAAGGAGACGAATTGACATCGTGGGACAACAATGGGCGTGGATACAGTGGGGAATATGAGGTCAGTGTAAGACTCAGGCAGTGTTACACAAAGTCCGAATGGATTCAACAGCAGCTAGCAACAACAGCATGACAATTATTGTCAAAATATGTCTGTTATTGCTTATCAGTGGCTCTTCATTAGTACAATACCAACAAATTATTACTATCAATCCTCTCTCTGTTCTGAAGCCACTGATGCAGACAAATGCTGATTGAAAAGACTACAAAAGAAAAAAAAAACACAGAAAATTCCAAAAAGCATGAATTATATTTTCCAAACATTGAGTACTATGCAAAATCCACACAAATGAAGTGGAAACATAGGCCTCCCACCATTTCACAAATCCTTGGTCTCTCTTGATCACTTCTTGCTTTGAGTCTTTGTTTGCTACTATTGTTGTGTGCACTCTGTTTTTGTGTGACTATGGCACCTAAAAAAAAACACAAAACCAAGCAACCAATTAAGCTGTCAAAGCAAACCCCCAAATACTGAGAGAGAACATAAAGTGCTATTAACAGCATTTCAACGTGTTTATTATTGTTGTATACTTCTGAGTTGGAATCAATTCATAGCTGATCCCAACAGGTAGTAAATCACATAGGAAGAGATCATCCATCATTCTCCTGTGGAACAGCTGGTGAATTTGAACCTCTTACCTTTGGGTTGGCAGTGCAACTGTTTATCATAAAGTGGCTAGAGCTCCCTGCTTCATTATATTAGGTCTTATAAATAATATATAAGATTATGTAAGTGAGTTCTGGTGGCCTGGTGGGTAAGGAGTGACACTGCCAACCTAAAGAAACATGGTTCAAACCCACCAGTTACTTTGTGGAAGATGGACAATTTCCTCTTACATGGTTTAAAACCTTTGAGAACCGCTGATGAGTCAGTTATGAGTTTGTTGTTTCGACTCTGTGACATAAAAACCACCACCACAAAGATGATTTAAACTATATGAGAGAATGTGCATAGGTTATATGCAAGTATAGGGATGTAGGCATCTGTATAATGACGAGCATCTGTGGATATTGATATCTGTGGGGGTCCTGGAACCAACTCTCCCACAGATTCTGAGGAACTGCATTTAACAGGGATTGCATTAATATAAATGAGTACATTTAACCATAAACTTAACCTCCTGGTTGATAGTTTAAGGACAGACATTAAGAACCAGTAGGTGCCCATCCAGAGTGTCAAATGTGCTAAAAACAGGAAAGAGAGAGAGAGGGGGAAAAATAGCTCTCAGCTGTTTTGACAGTACTTCAGGAAATAAAATTAAAGTTAAAAAAAAATCTATGCCCAAGGTTCGTGTTTGTTTTTTCTTCCTGTGTCTCTAATTTTTATCTTAAATCTAACAAATGACTAAATAGCCTTGTCCAGAGGCAATGAAAAAGTGGGGTGGGGGTGGGGGTGTGTGAGAAGGAAGAGCTGGCAAGGGCTCAGGCAAAGGGAAAACAAAAAGGAAAGTCAAAATAAGCAAGCTGGACTAAAGACATTTAAAGCAACCAAGCTGAATTTAAATCAATAGGAATGCAGAAGAAACAAGGAAATTGAAGTTGTGGACACAGCTTGTATGTGTAAGCATAGAAGCTAATCTGCTATTAGTTAAAATGCTACTGATCTGACTTGCTCCCTGAATTAAAGCAGAAAACTTAATTTTATCTCAATTTTAGCTCCAGTTTCTCCTAATAAATATTACTTGAGCATCTGTTATTCAGACAAAAGAACTCTAGTGTGACTGGGCAAATGGAGAAACAAGGAAGATATTTTTTCTGCAATACAATAGGGTGCTTTAAGATAAAAGAATTGTTGCAAAAGTGATTTCTAGTAGAAAAGCATGTAAGCTACCAAATACAAGATGAGCTAAGATTTTGGAAGCAGATCAACATAGTTCTGAACCCTGACACTGCTTTGTTACAAGTGAGAAAATAACTTGATATGTAAAAGACAAACTATTTTTAAAAATTCAGACACTAAAATATACAAATCATATAGTTATTTTGAAGCTCAACCACTATTATATATTCATTACTATTACTATACTTATTTATTAGTTACTGAGCTAATATGACATTCTCATGTTTGCACAAAACTATGAAAAATAATTAGATCCAAGCACAGAATGCTATAATTTTAATAATTATGGTTTTGGGAAATGTATGTTTAGGCTTCCAAAATGTCCAGATTTTTGGCTTTTGCAGGAAAAAAAAATTATTGCTTGTCTTCTCCACCCCCACCCCTGATATCACACATTTCATAATGGCTTCAGAGTTTTTACAAGCTTTGGATCATACAAAATTTGATACCAGAGACTTTATAGCGAATGTGTTCAGCAAGACAAGGCTTTATGAGACATACTCATCCATGTTTTAGTCATCTCCCATCCATGTGCCTCTTCCTGATACAGTTAATTGCTGTCTCCTCCTGCCTCTACAGTCAAAACACCTCTGAATGTCAAGGTCCTTTTTCCTCTGCTCAGTACACTACACCATCCTGCTGATTCCATGAGGAATTCAGGCTCCCACGGTTTGATCCAGTTCCCCTCATCTCTTCTCACCTTCTTTGAAGTTGTTTTTGCTTCTCTCCAAGCATCTCCTATCTAATTGAGTCACCCTTGGCCCCAGCTGACCCGGATCTGAGATCTTCCTCTAACAATCGCACCAGCCAGGTCACCACCTTGCTCGCGCTCTTCAAACTGAGTATTTTCCTTGTATTCCTTTTTTACTCCCACGGTTTATCATTCAGTGCTCTTCTCATGTTTTGTGAGGAATGTTTCTCCCATTTCTTTGGTTGATTTGGTCAAGTTAACAATTCAAGATTTACTAACAATTTTATTCTCTCACATTTCTTGAAGGGCCATTTCATCTGAGAAGAACTTTGGTAATCTAAGACTCTGCTATGATTCATCTCTGGAATCTCCCTGGTTTTCCTTGCTTAAGCGTTTGAGTCAAATGTAAGCCCTCTAGAGGACTTTCATAATTTCTGAATTATGAAACTCATAATTCTGACGTTTAAGAAGTGTAAGGTTTATTTCCTCATTTTGATGAGTGTGGAACCAACCTGATAAAGCAAAAATTTGGGTGGCTGCTGTTAGTATATGTTCTAAACAATGGTCCTAAATCAAACCATCTTATTAATAATTTCTCCCCTAATTTTTTCCCCTCTTTAAAATAAATAGGTCCATTAAACAAGTTCTTCCTTCTTTCCTCTTTCTTTTATTCACTGTTGCACATTATCTCCTCCTCTTCTTTCTCCCTCCCTCAGCCCACTTTGCATTGTATCCCTTGTTCCAGATTGTTCTCCTACAGATAGTGCACAATCACATCCTTTTCAGACACTTCTTCCCCTCATCTGTTCTAATGTAGTCTTCATTATCTATCTAGTTTTTCACCATTCCCTCTCCAACCCCCTCGTGTCTGTCCTATAGCAGTCATTATGCAGTATTTATCCTTTTGTGTCTGAGATAATTCACTTAGTATAATGTCCTCAACTCTCCCCATGTTGTGTGGTGTTTTACTATTTCATTGTTTTTCAATGCTGCGAGGCTTCCTCCTTTTAGCTTTTTGTTCTCCACCACACCTTCCCCATCCTCGACATGTCAGATTCTCCTCACACTTTTATTAGCCAAGGCTCACTAAGGCTTCACTAATATGCTAGGAAGCCAGGGCTTCCTGGCTCTTTTCTCTCCTGTAAAGATTCTTTTAAGAAATTAAATGCATATACACTTCTAAATGGCAGATGAAGTGACGGTCACTACTCTCCTGTGCCGTAGGAATTTTGTGCCTAGTAACAGTGAGTAAAAGGTAAGATGGAGTGCTTTTCTGGACTATCACATAAAGTCACTGCTGTTGAATTAGTTCTGTCTCGGTGAGATCCTCCATCAGGTTTCTGAGGCCCACCTTTCTTCTGAGGAGCAGCTGGTGGATTTAAACCACCAGAGACAATGGAGTCTGCTGGTTGGTAATGCAACATTCTACATAGCACGCCATCAGAGTTCTCCACGGTTCAACATCCAGCTCTAACCCCACACTTCTTTTACTGGTTCTTTTGTCTAAATGACTATATCTTTTATTCGTGCTTCCACCAGCGCTCTTTTAATCTAAAAGCTCAGGTAACCACCATGTCTGAGTAGGAGAGCCGCCTTCTGTCTTCTGCCTTCTTTCTTCTCCTAGTCCCTAATGGTCTACTATTTTGAGTTTTGTCCAGAGAGTTCTTGACCCTGCACTTTCTGAATATTGCACTACATGTTCTTTTTCTTTCGCATGACCTTGTTCTTTTCTAGAAAAATCGTTCTGGGAAATTAGGTGCCATTGAGGAAGTGTGACAGTAGTGAGGTGATATTATTTAGTTGCTCCCTCAAAGCTTAATGGGCAGTGATCCAGGAATATTTGGGAATAGAGAAGAGGTAACTGGTTGGAAACTAACAAATTGAGTGACCTTTACTTCTTTTACCTGATTTCATGTGAGTGCTTAGGTCAGTTGTCCTCAGCTCAGTTTTGATGTTAAAAATATCTTAAAGATTTTAACAAAATTGTTTGGAGACTCAAAGCTTTTCCAGAGCTTTAAAAGATGAATTCTGTTATGTTAGGCAAATGGTAATGTCTGTGGTCTCAGAGTGGAGTACACATACCTTGTGATCTGTTGAGGTAGGTACAAAGGGAAATAAGAAAGAAATTTATTAAAGCTTATTAAATTTTATTTTTTAGAATACTTTAAATTACTCATAATTTATTAATTCATTGATTTTTGTTGTTGTTGTTAAGTTTCGTGTAGTCATAGATGCCTCATCGCTACCCTGTGAATGGAAGACTTGAACACTTGTGTAACTTTCATTGTTTCTCTAAGTTCACAGAGTTTCCGGAGGCAAGCTATTTCAGAAGTAGATGCCACTGTCCATCATGGATAACCATTATCACATGTGATACCTAAATGTCATAGTATTTAGCTTCACATCAAACACAAGTTACCTCTGTACAGCAAAAGGACAGCCCAGAGCTATACCCTTAGAAGAATGTTTGACCAAAACCAGTTAAAACCAGGCCTGAGGCTGGTGGGTTAAAATCACCCACCTTTGGCTTGGCAGCATAACTTTCTGTCCAAGAGGCCAACAGAGCTCTCTCTATGACTCACAACACTATGAACAACAGGTCTAACGCTTGCCCCTACTACGCCATCCTCACAATCCAAGACATGCTCTAGCCCATTGTTACAGTCACCGCATCAATCTATCGCGTTAAGGATCTTCTTCTCTTCTAATAAAGAAATATAAAACATAGATTAGGGTCCATGCACAATATTTTTAACTGTTAAAGTTGTGAAAGCAAATAACACTAGATTTATTTGACTATAATATCCAACCTTTTCCATTGCTACTTTATAATAAAGATAAATTCCATGAAGTGTGAGGTATTATTTCTCACATAAACTCTTAAAAAAATTAAGAAGTCCTGATTCATTCAGAGTTTGATTCTTTACCCCCCCTTTAATTTCAGCCCTCTCCAAAAGTGACAGTTGGACAGTCCAGTATTAGTTTAAATAAAGTTGGTCAGGGCTCTTGAAAGAATGCAGACCATTTTTAAGCTAGACACTTGCTGTTTTACACAATCCTTAATAGCACAAGAGTCAACCATCCCTGTTCGACAGAGCTACAAGGACACATGAAATGTGGATTGAAGGACAACAGGTAGATGGAAATCAGAATAAAAAGCCTGGTTGTTCATGAAGATTATGTGTGATCTGCCTTCTGTAATACAGAGAAATTGGACTCTTTCTTCTTCTGGACATCCTAAGATAGGATCCTTGTGAGAGATGAGGTTGTTCCCCTTGAATTGTCGTCACAAGAGGTGCCAATATCGATAATGCTGTTTTTCCACTGAGCATGATCATAGAATAACAGACCTTAATCCTTTCCTATCCTGTGCCACCCTCACTATCTTTGATACTCTTGAGCCCATTGCTGCAGTCAACCCATTTAAATGGGAGTCTTCCTCTCTTTTGTTGGCCCTCTACCCTTTTAAGTATAATATCCTTTTCCAAGTAACACTTTTAGTATCAGCAGTCAGGATATAAGGAAACACATTGCACTGGGAAAATCTGCAGTGAGGGACCTCTCTAAATTATTGAGAAATGGTGTCAGTTTGAGGACTAAGGTGTGTTTGATTCAAGCCATAGTCTTTCTGATCACTTTTTATGCATTTGAGAGCAGGATAATGAATAAGGTTGCCAGAAGAATTGATGCTTTTGAGCTATGGTATTGGAAAAGAGCACGGAATAGTCCATGAACTTCCCAAAGAACAAACAAATATGTCTTGAAAAGGTGCAACCAGAATGCTCTTTGGAGACAAGAATGATGAGGCTTTGCCTCACATCCTTTGGGCATGCTGCTAGGAGGGGATGTTCCTTGGAGAGTGACATGATGCTGGAAAGGGTGAATGGTCATCTTAGGAGAGAAAGACCCTTGGCCAGGTTGATTGATGCAGTGACTGCTGCAATGGGTTCCTGTGTGTCAGGAAGAGTGAGGATGACACAGGACAGAGCCATGTGTCATACTTGAACCAACAGCACCTAAGAACAACAACATCAACAAGCAACATGTAAATGTATGAGAGATGAACCCTATGATCATAATTCACATCTATCTGTTTATACAGAAGTTTGGAAGACAAAGGGTTTAAGAAAGAAGAGAGAGGAAACAGCAGTTTATGTTTTTGCTGGATCAATCTTTTACAGTCTGTAGAGGAAAGACTGTACTGCCAGGAAAACAAACAGATTTATCTTGGAGAGGATTAAACCAAGCTACTCCTTGGAGGCAAGGATTCTGGGGCTTCGTCTGACATACTTTGGACATGTTGCCAGGAGGGACGGGTCCTTGGAGAGGGACATCATGCTTGGGAGGGTTGAGGGACAATGCAGGAGGGGAAGACCCTCTATGAGATGGATTGATTCGGTGACTGGGGTAATCGGGATGGGTGTGTCAGAGGCAGTGCGGTTGGCGCAGGATAGAGCAGGGTTTAGGGTTGTTGTGCATAGGGTCGCTATGAGTCGGAAACGACTCGACGGCACATAACAACAACAACAACAACAGAGGAAAGAGCATACTCCATCGCGGACAGCTTCCACATCTTCTTCAAATCCCAGCAGGACTTTGTCATTGCACAGTTTCAAGGCCACAGCCCCTGAAGTTCTGATCTGCATGGCATGCATGGCTGAGAGTAACTACCCAAATTACAGATCTTTTAAGTACTTGATGTGTGGTTTTGGAAGAGTTGCTTATTTTACTTACTAGTAACACATTATAATATATCCTATCCCCTCCCCAAATCTGGTATACTACATATCATATACTTTATGTTTACTAATAATCTCTTGTCTAATTTCTCGCTCCCCCCCTCCATTATTTGTTAGTTTAACATTCCATCTGCTCAGTCCTGCGGTTATGTTCTCATTAGGATCTTACCTTTTTGCACATCCTCAATCAGGAGCCCTTTTTGGATTCTCTTCCATGTAGATGCTTCACCTGTATACATCTTCACCAGTATTTTACTTAGACTCGTTCATACAGTAGCAGTTCTGCAGGATTACTGGTTGGAGCATGAGAAATAAAAGGTGGCCATGGTTCTCAAGCCTCAGGGATTTGGAATATGTTAGACTTGACAAAATTCCCCAGGTTTCTGGCTGAACATATTTGACTCTTCAACAGGTCAGACCCAGATAGAGTTGTACATTCTGTAGGGCTTTCCAAACAGATTCATTTCAGGCATACTTTTTTTTTAATAGCAACTTACAAGCCTGATGTTCTGTGCAATATATTTCAAGAAATATTATTCTACACTGATCTTCAGAGCATTAGAATGATTTTCAGTTCTTCATATAGGAAAGGATTGAAAAATTGTTGTTTGGATTAAGACTGAGCTGACTCTCTTTCATTGCATTACTCCCAAGTAACTTCTCCCTTGAACACTAATCAAAAGCTACCCACATGTAAGACTTTTTCTAATATCTTCTAGAACTGGGACAATTTTCCCTGCCACATGGTCAGGGAGAACAAAGAAGTACTACTTTTACTACCTTCAGGACATTAAAAATACTCAAAGCAGTTAAGAGATCAGTTTTCTCATCTCTCTTTGTAAGTCCAGGGTTTTGTTCATATAGTATGTAATTTAACTTATAACGTCATATCTTTTTATGCCTTTGATAATAAATAAAGCTCATTACTTGAACCAACACTTTTAAAAGATATCCCAAAGCATCATCTATAAAAAATATTTGTAATCAATGTATTGTCATTTATTTTCAACAGAGAAGACATAATAGCACAATATTTGCTGTGACCATTCATCTATTCTAGAAAATGAATGTTGATGTTTAATAATTTAACCCCTTCTTTGTAATGTTTGCTGGTATAGTTTCATATAAGGAGAATGTCTCTTATACAGGGATTAATGAACAAGCTGGTTGCCTGTTAGGACAAGCTAAGAGGCGACATTACTTACTTTTGCTGATCAATGACTCTGGGTCTATAAAGATAGAACCAAGATGTGACTCAGAAGTCAGGAAGCCGCTGTGCTCTGCACTTGGCCATGCAGTGTGGCAGCGTGGTGACTCCATGGCCTGTGGCTCACTTGGCTTTCAGTTTTCAAATGCCTTATGGTGTCATGAGCGGAACTGTTCACAAAACTGAGTTCACACCCCACGTTTCCAGCCTTTCCCCCTTCAGCTCTTGCTCGGTCAGAGACTGAGGACAATAGTATAATGATTCATATGGCCTACTTCCTGGAAAATAATCATTTTCCCACAGTGAGTGATGATTTATGCTGGGAGAGGGGTAAAGAATGTTAATTTGCTTTTTTCGACTCAGCGTTTCTGCTGACAGAGGCTTGGCTGGAGTACTTAGTCTTCATTTACAAGGAGACTTGAAAAATAGTTAAAGTTTTTGTTTTTGTTTTGTTTTTATTCTTTTAAGATATGGTTGTGTGTTGTAAAATTGATTTTAGACTCATAGTGACCTCCATGCCACAGAATGGAATTGTCCCAAAGGGGTTTCTAAATGGTAATCCTTTCAGAAGCCAGCTTGCCAGGTCTTTCTTCCCATGAGGCACTGCTTAGGTTAGTTGGCAGCGAGCCAGACAACCATTACTACAAGTCTCCACCACTAAAAGGTATATTAGACATGTTGTTGATTGCCTTCAAGTCAAGGTCAATTCATAGTGACTCTATGAACAAAAGACCTAATGCTTTTCCATAGCTATTGTTGTTTCTCCAAGTTCATAGAGTTTCTAGAGGCATGGGGCTTAGGAATTGGATGCCACTCCTGCTTCCCAACCTCAGTTTCAAGGGAAACTGAGACCCAGAGAAGTTACATAAGTTGTCCATTTCCGTAACTGCTAGTGACAAGTCAACTGATTAGGATTGAAGTGTGCTAAATTTAGGCTGCTATCTTATCTAGTAACTTGTACTGTATTACAAAGGAGAAAATCTGGGTATAAAGAAGCTTGTGACTCTCTTGGGGGCGTTCGAATTGTTGTCATGGGAATCAAGGTGATCAACCAGGGATAACTGGTGTATGATGGATCTTAGTTTGAATCTTGGTCTTGAAATTGAGTGGAGTTGCCTAATCTGCTTACTTAATATGTTGAGTATGTTTTATCACCTTTCAGATGAGAAAGGACATAATATCCACTTCATATCACTCATATCATCTTCTTTAAGGAGTCTTGCTGGTGCAGCGGTTAAAAACTAAACTGCCAACCAAAAGGTCGGCAGTTCAGATCCTTACATTACTTTGTGAGAGAAAGATATGTAACATCTGCTTCCATAAAGGAATTCCGTTTTAGGGACAGTTCTCCTCTCTCCTATAGGTTCTCCATGAATCAGAATCTCAATGACAATGGGTTTGGACTGAAAGGATAATATATGAAGAGCTTCTGGCACATAGTAGGCTTCCAGTAGATGGAAACTCTATTATGTAAGGCTGAATGACATTTACTCTAACTCTCTAGTGTTTCCTTTAACAACACATGTTATACTTTGCACTCTGTTTCCAACTCTTTCTCAACATGGCTCGGTTTTCTCAATCTACTGCTGATTTTTTTTTCTTTGTAATTTTTCCATCCGAGTTGTCTCATTTCCCTAAAACTTTGTCACAAGCCAAGAGACTGTAGCAGAACATGATCTGAAATGTCACTGTCAAGGGAAAGTCCCCTCCAAAAGAAGTACCTTTTTTTAACCTCACCTCTTGAGTTTTGTACTTCTCGTTCAAACACATAGGCAGCCACTCAGCCCAGTGACTCGTTGGGCACAAGTGAAGGGCCTACCCAGAACCTCCTGTGGACAGTCTAAGGGCAGTGGGAAGGCTGACGGTCTCGCCACTTTCACTCCTGGTGCCCTCGCTGCCACAGCGTTGACTTCCATGTTGTTTCTGCCACTTCTTTCCCTCACACCCAGACCAACTTGCAAAACCTCCAATGGAAATTTAGAGGCTTCTGTGGTTCTTAGGGGACTATTGAGGCTTTGAATTTTCTGTGTCATCACTTCCTTTATGGCAGTTGAGGGATTTCCTAAGCAGCTTTTACTCTGCCTGGTAGCCCAGATCGGTTCCTTCTGCCCTGGGATGGGGACTTGCCACTTGGGGCTTGTGTGTTCTGTAAATTTAAACACCACTTCCTCTTGTTCTCAGTCTATGTAACGGGGAGCAAAATTCTACAGTCACTTTGGTCAATTGTCTATAATGTAAATACTAAGCACATATTAAGGAGTTATGGTGGACTAGTGGTAAGAAGCTGAGCTACAATCCATAAGGCATGTGGTTTGAACCCACCAGCTGCTCCACAGGAGAAGGATGGGCAGTCTCCTCCCATTTGATTAACTGCCTCTGAAGACCCACCCGAGGGTCAGCTATGGGTCAGTTTTGACTCAATGATATTCAACAACAAGATGCACATACTACTTATAAAATATAATCCCTTTAATCAAATGAGATCAAATGGGCTCATTCCCAGTATGTTTACTCTCTGTTTTTTCTTAACTTTTTTTTAATGTCCTATGGTCTAGAAACTTTGTCTTCAAATAATATTCCTTACTGAGGGCTAATAACCACACAAGTGAACCACCTGTAAAACTTTTAAAAGAAATATAGATTTGGACTATGCACTTTGAAAATTCTTCAAATAGCATCAAAGATCATAAAAATAATTTTTTAAAAATAGCAAATAGAGTCCCAATACCACTCTTTTTTATCATAATGACTGTTTCCACTTTCGCATACTTTCATTTTTTATTCATGTTCTAGTCATCTTATGGTTTCAGTGGAGCAGGCTTTTCACTTTGTGCTATAAAAATGAAAGAAGACATTGCCTCAGATTCATTGAAATGGGCCTGTCTACTTTTCTGATTTAGCATGCCTTGTCCTTCTGAGCCATAAAAGGGCAAGTCATTAGATCAAGTTTTGGTTTCGGTATCTTCTCTTCCTTTTAACAAAAACAGAAAAATCCCAGCATGCTCTTCTTCATTTACTCCACAAATCTATACTTAGTGAGTAAGAATGTATTGAGAAAGCTCTGATGGAGTTGTCTGTCTAAAACACATCTCTCCAGAGGTTCAAATCCCCTAGTAGTTCCATAGGAGAAAGGTGGACAATCTCTTCCCATGTGATTTGCAGCCTGAGCAATGTGTTACAGTGTCAGCTATGTGTCAGTGAGTTGGAACCAACTCACAGCTGACCCTTAAGTGGATTTTCAGAGACTGTAAATCAAATCGCATGGGAGGAGATTGCCCATCCTTTGGCAGAGTAGCTTGTGGACTCAAACTGTCTGCCTTTGGGTTGGCAGCAAAAGTTCTTATCTACTAGGCCACCAGAACTCCCTGTAACAACTCTAACATTTTACCTAAATAATATCTGTGTTTCATTGACTATGCAAAGGCATTTGACTGTGTAGATCATAACAAACTGTGGCTGACTCTGAGAAGAATGGGAATCCCAGAACACTTGATCGTTCTAATGCGAAACTTATACTTGAACCAGGAGGCAGTCATCAGAACAGAGCAAGGGAACACTGCATGATTCAAAATTGGGAAGGGCGTACGCCAGGGATGAGTTCTATCTCCATACCTTTTCAACCTATATGCAGAACAGATTATCCGGGAGGCTGGGCTCTATGAGGAGAAATGTGGGGTCAAGATTGGTGGACGATTTATCAACAACCTGCGTTATGTGAATGACACAACCCTGCTTGCTGAAACTGAAGAGGACCTGAAGCGCCTGCTTCAGAGTTTCAAGGACTGCAGCCTACAATACGGATTGAGGCTCAATGTCAAGAACACAAAGATTCTCACCACTGGACCAATTGGCAGCAACAGGATGGATGGTGAAGAGACTGAGATTGTACACAGCTTTAGTTTGCTCGGCTCTGTAGTCAACAGTCTTGGCACCAGCAGCCAGGAAATTAAAAGGCGCATTGCCATGGGAAAGTCTGCTGTTAGGGACCACTCCAAAGTACTGAAGAGCAATGGTGTCTCTTTGGAGACTAAGGTGTGTCTGATACAGGCCATGGTCTTCGCAATCACTTGTTATGCATCAGAGAGTTGGACAATGACCAAGGAGGATAGAAGGAGAATTGATGCCTTTGAGCTGTGGTGCTGGAGAAGAGTATTGAGAATACCATGGACTGCTAGGAAAACAAACAGATTTGTCCTGGAAAGGGTTAAACCGGGTGGTTCCTTGGAGGCAAGGATTCTGAGGCTCCGTCTAACATACTTTGGATATGTTGTGAGGAAAGACCGGTCCTTAGAGAGGGACATCGTGCTTGGGAGGGTGGAGGGACAGCAGGAGAGGAAGGCCCTCTATGAGGTGGATTGATTCAGTGACTGGGATAATTGGGATGGGAGCGTCAGAGACAGTGCGATTGGCACAGGACAGAGTGGAGTTTAGGGCTGTTGTACATAGGGTCGCTATGAGTCACAGGCGACTCGACAGCACATAACAACAACAACAACCCAAATACCTGAACTCAAACTACAACCTTTTCTGTTGTACTGCGATTGATTTTAAACTGAATGATGGTTCGCTCTCCACTTAAACCACTCGCATAGACTAGAAGCCCACGGATAATTGCACAAGTGATTTTATACTCATCATTTGAGGATGTCAAAATTGTCAGTGTTATACTTCTGATCAAAATGATAACAACTATAAGTGATAAAAATGAATCAAAAGCAAACCAAAACGAAAACCCCACCTTTAAGTCAGTTGCTGGAAAGCCTGCAAATTTTATAGCCCATGAAAGTGGATGTCCTCAATCTTGAGACATCTTCATGGTAGGTCAGCAAAGCAAAATGGTTAAAGCAATTAACATGGACTTCAGACTTTGGCAGATTTTGGAGTTTCCATGTTTAAAGAGGGCACTTGTATTTTTCTGCTTTGCCTTATGCAGGGACCAAACAAATGCATGAATATGAAGGCATTAAGAGAAAAAGAACAGGAATTTTCCTGCTCAGACCTCAAACTGAGAAAAGTGAAATAACTGCCGCTCCCTTTCAGCAAATTGTCGAATATGAGAGGAATATAAAACAGCTCATAAGCAGCTTTCAGCAAGAAGATGTATGGCATTTGTTCTGCTTAATTACTGGTGATTTTGAACATAGGCATTGGTGTCAATGGCTGACATACATATACTGCATGTATATTTATATAAATAGTTATAAACCAGAAAGATTTTATTCCATATTTATTAATAACTTCATGCTGAGTATCAGTATGAGAAGATTTTAATTTCTTTTCCCTAATAATTTTACCAGTCTCACACAGACTGCTTTGGTTTTCCTGTTGTTGCTTTTGTGAGGACAACAGATTACTTCTTCTCTCTGTTTCTGTGACACTCTTTATTAACACTACTGCTTATTTCTGTAAAGAAAACATACAATGTGATATGTCTTGCAATACATTCATTCTGTTTGCAAGGAGTTCTTTTTTTTTTTTTTTTTTTTTTAAGGAGTTCTATTTAAACATACAGTATACAAAGGTAAGAAGAGGTATGGAAAAGGAGGAGAGCAAGGTGGGTCATATGATTAAAATGCAAACCCTGCAGTAAACTGAATAATGTACCCTCAACCCCAAGATATCTATAGTTTCTATTCTCCCGAACCTGTCAGTTCCATTTTATATGGTAAAAGGGGCTCTGCAGATGTGATGGAGTCAAGAAGCTTGAGTTAGGAGTCTATCCTGGAGAATTTGATGTAATTAATCATAAGATTCTTTATGAGAAATAAACAAGAGATCTGAATGGGAATCAGGCGATGTGATGATGGAAACAAAGTTTGGAGTAATGTACTCTGAAGGTGGAGAAAGGGCTCATGAGACAGAGAATGCAAACAACTTTTAGAAGCTAAAGAATGCAATACATGCAATACAGAGGAGTCTTCCTCATGCCTCTGAAGGAATGCAGCTCTGCTAACACTTTGGTTTTAGATTTCTGACCCTGAAACTGGAATAAAAGTTTGTCTTGCTTCCAGTGCAAAGGTTGTATTGCTGCTTTATACCATAGAGTCAGAACTGACCCATAGCTGACCTTCTGGCAGATTAATTGCACAGGAGGAGATTGCTCACTCTTATCCCACTGAGTTGGTGGCCTTGAACCAGCATCTTTGGAATTGCAGTGCAGCTTCTTGCCCCTAGGCCATCAGATACTCTGCAGGAGAAAGATGAGAAATTTCCTCCCTTGAGATTTACTGCCTCTGAAAACCCACTGGAGGGTCAGGTATGGATCATTTTGACTCCATGGCACTTAACAACAACAAACCAAATAGCTAATTATCAAGGCTCTAGCTCTCAAAAGGTTTTTCTTTTGTTATTGTTGCTGTCAAGTCAATTCCAACTCATGACGACTCCATGTGTACAGAGTAGAACTGTTTCATAAAATTTTAATGTCAGTGACCTTTTGGAAGCAAATTGCCTGCCTGTCTTCTGAGGTGAGTTCAAGCTGCCAACCTTTCAAATAGTAGTAGAATTCCGAAGTGTTTGCTCTAATCCACTCTAAATATAAGATTCTAGACTTAGTGATAAATCAAAGAAAAGAATGAACTTGAAGTTGTGCTTCAGGAGTAAAGGGAACTGCCGTGGTAGAGTTTGGTGTTCTCTATTGACTTTAGAAGCTATACCATGGTAAGAAACAATCCGCTAATTGCAGACTGATACATCTTTCTTTTTTATTTTGTCAAACTTACCACATCCCCATGATTGCTAAAAGAACAAATAGAACTTAGCAAAATAGGAATAGAAGGGAATTTCTTCAACATAGTGAAAAGTATACATGAAAAACTAAGAGCCAATATCATTCTCAATGGTTGTTGTTGTTATGTGCCGTTGAGTCGCCTGCGACTCATAGCGACCCTATGTACAACAGCCCTAAACTCCGCTCTGTCCTGTGCCAATCGCA
>NW_006399752.1:21437392-21453099 GCF_000299155.1 Elephantulus edwardii
AGAAAGAATAAAAGCATTCTCCTTGTGAATAGGGATTCTCATTGTCATCACTACTGTTCAATATTGTATTGGAAGTACTTGCTAGGGATATATGCCAAGAGAACAAAATAAGAGTCATCCAGATCATCAAAGAAATGGTGAAACTGTTACTATATGCAGATAATATGACAGTGTACACAGAAAACCCCAAGGTCTCAAAACCCCCAAAATTGTCAGAGCTAGAAAACCAGTTGAGTAGAGTGGCAGGATATAGTATCAGTAGGATTCCTCTACAGTTACAAAAAGAACTCAGAGAAAGAAACCAAGAAAGCAGTACCACTTACAATAGCCAATCACAAATTCAAATATTTGGAGTGAACCTAATTAGAAACACAAAAGACCTGTACAAAGAAAGCCACAGAACATTTCTGGGAAAAAAAGAAAAACTTAAAGACATGGAAAAATGTGCTCCATTCATAGATAGGAAGACTCAACAATGTGAAAACAATAATCCTACCAAAAGCAATCCACATATTTAATGTAATCCCAATACAAATACCAAATTCTTTTTAGTTTTTTTTATTTTTACTTTTCCAGTACATTATTATTATTAGTTAAGTCACAATTCAAGATTCCAGCACAGAGGTTAAGGCGGGCCAGTTCAGATCGCTACCTTTGGCAGTTATTGTCTTCTTGTAGCAGTGGAAATCCAGGTAGTTCTGCCACCAGTTCCTGGTTTGGTACCGGATGGGAAAGCAGCTATCAAAAGAGGCAGTTCGGCATTTCTTGAATTTGGTCTTAATATCTTCTGCCGTGGTGGTAACTTCTAAATATTCCACTCAAACCAGTGGCAGATCAATCCAAATTCATTTTTTCAAAGAGGTAGAAAAGGAAATTGTCATGTTTATTTGCAGAGGAAAGAGACCTGGAATAAACAAAGCACTTCTTAAAAACAAGAATGAAGTGGGAAGCATAGCACTCCAAGATCTTAATATCTATTACAAAGCTATAATAACCCAAACAGCATGGTACTGGCACAGTAACAAGCACATAGACCTGTGGAAGAGAATTGAGAAACCAGAAATTAGCCCATATCTCTATAACCAACTGATATTTGACAAGGAAACAAAACCTATCAAATGGGGAAATGACAACCTCTTCAATAAATGGTGCTGGTAAAATGACTATTACCTGCAGAAAGCTGAAACAGGTTCTACATCTCTCACTATACACAAAAATCAACCTAGGAGTAAAGCCCCAAACCATAAAGATCATAAGAGACAAGGTGGGACCAAGCTTAAAGTGGGACCATGGTACAAAAAAGTTGACAAATATACACAATTAGGAGAGGACAAAATTAATGAATGGGACTTCTAAAGATTAAATCCTTGTGTGCACTCAAAAACTTTTTCCAACAGGGTGAAAAGAAAACCCACTAACTGGGGAAAAACATTTGTCAATACCATCTCAGACAAGGGTCTCATAACAAAAGTTTACAGAATCCTATATAGCCTCCATAAGAAAAAGACTGATAGCACAATTACAAAATGGGCAAAAGACATGGAAAGACTTTTTACAGAGGAAGACATTCAGATGGCCAATAGACACATAAAGAAATGCTCAAAATCAGTGGCAATAAGAGAGATGCATAAAAAAAATCACAATTAGATACTGTCTCACCCCAGTAGCAGTGACAGAGTTTAAAAGGACAGCAAGCAATAAATGTTGCAGAGGATGTAGAGAGAAAGGAACTCTCATACACTGTTGATGGTATTATAAATTGCTACAATCACTCTGGAAGGCAGTTTGGCCTTTCCTCAAAAAGCTGAATATAGAAATTCCATATACCAAGCTGGTTGGAGTACTCCCCAAGAAAATGAGAACTGAGACACAAACAGATTTGTACACCAATGCTCATAGCAGTATTCACGATTGCAAGGCAATGGAAGCAGCCCAAATGTCCACCATAATAGAATGGATTGAAAAACTGCAGTATATTCACAAAATAAAATACTATGCAGCTCTCAGGAGCAACACTTAAAAAAAATACTACATAACTTGGGAAAGACTGGAAAGTATTATGGGAGGCACTGAGTGAATTAACTCAGTCTCATAAAGACAAATACTGTATAAAATCATTATTATAGAAATAGACAGAAAACTGGTAAAATGTGCATGAGAATCCAAGAGGTGGACAGGGGGACAGAGGGGTGGGTATGGGCGTCGGGGGGGATCACAATTTAGTGGGTGGAGGGAGGGGTGGGTAAAGGAAATGGAAAAGATCCAGTGGGAGTCTGAAAAAGACAAGGTAATGGTGGGCATATTTCAACGAGGATTAATTTTATAAAACATAATAAATAGAAATGATTGCATGAAACACAACTTGAATGAGAGATGTTGTTGTTATGTGCTGTCAAGTCCTTTGCAACTCATAGCGACCCTATGTACAACAGCCCTAAACCGTGCTCTTTCCTGTGCCAATCTCATTGCCTCTGACACACCCATCCCGAGTACCCCAGTCATTGAATCAATCCACCTCATAGAGGGTCTTCCCCTCCTGCGCTGTCCCTCTACTCTACCCAGCATGATGTCCCTCTCTAAAGACCGGTCTCTCCTTACAACATGTCCAAAGTATGTCAGACGAAGCCCCAGAATCCTTGCCTCCAAGGAGCAGCCTGGTTTAACCCTCTCTAGGATGAATCTGTTTGTTTTCTTGGCAGTCCATGGTACATTCAGTACTCTTCTCCAGCACCACAGCTCAAAGGCGTCAATTCTCCTTCTATCCTCCCTAGTCATTGTCCAACTCTCTGATGCATAACAAGTGATTGCAAAAACCATGGCCTGTATCAGGAGCACCTTAGTCTCCAGAGAGACACCGTTGCTCTTGAGTACTTTAGAGAGGTCCCTAACCGCAGACTTTCCCATCGCAATACGTTTTTTTATTTCCTGGCTTCTGGTGTCAAGAGTGTTGACCGTGAAGCTGAGCAAACTGAAGGTGTGAACAATCTCAATCTCTTCGCCATCCATCCTGATGCTACCGATTGGTCCAGTGGTGAGAATTTTTGTCTTCTTGACATTGAGCCTCAGTCCATATTGAAGGCTGCAGTCCTTGACTCTCTGCAGTAAGTGCATGAGGTCCTCCTCAGTTTCAGCGAGCAGGGTTGTGTCATCTGCATAACGCAGATTGTTGATAGATCGTCCACCAATCCTAACACCACGCTTCTCCTCATAGAGCCCAGCCTCTTGGATAATCTGCTCTGCATACAGGTTTAAAAAGGTATGGAGATAGGACACAACCCTGGCGTACACCCTTCCCAGTTTTGAACCATGCACTGTTGCCCTGCTCTGTTCTGATGACTGCCTCTTGGTGCAAGTATAGGTTTCGCATTAGCACGATTAAATGTTCTGGGATTCCCATTCTTCTCAGAGTCAGCCACAGTTTGTTATGATACATTCTGTAAAACAGAATGTATAAGAACTTTGTAAGTAAACCAATGTCATTGTTGTTGACTGTTGTCGAGTTGAGCACAACTCATAGTAACCTCATGAACAAAACATCTAAAGTCTTTCTATAACTATTGTCATTTCTCAAAGTTCATAGAGTTTCCAGAGGCATGTTGTTTGGGAAGTGGATGCCACTCCTGCTTCCAAACCTGTCTTAATCTGGGAGCTCCACCAAACACTGTTCACCATAGGTAACCGTTATGGAATTTGACACTCTAATGGCACAAGGTTCAGCATCACAGCAATTTCAGATTATTTCAGTACATCAAATTGACAGAAGAGTGCTGTACCACTTAGAAGAATGTTCCTCCAAAAGATAACAACTATCTTTTAAATACAAAGGTCCTCCACAAGGTCTTGTTGACTCTGAACAAGAGGCTTAAATAAAAACCACCAAACCAATATAAAAGAAACATTTTTTTAAAAAACTGAAAGTATAAACAAGTATGTCTTGGACTAAGTGCAACCATTGTGCTTCTCAGAGGAAAGCAGGGTTACACATATCTCATATACTTTGAACGTGGTGACCAGAAGAGTCACTCTTTGGAAAAAGACATCATGCTTGGAAAGGTGAAGGGTCACTGAAAGAGAGGAAGATCCAAACAAGTTTAACTGACATTGTTGTTCTTGCTGTTTTGTGCTGTCGAGTCACTTGAGACTCACAGTGTACAATATGTACAATAACATCGAAACCTGTGCTGACCTTATTGTCTCTGACACACCCACTTTCATTACCCCAGTCACTGAATCAATCCATCTTATTGAAGGTCTTCCTCTTTTGCACTGTCCCTCCACCATTCAAGCATTATTTCCCTCTCCAAGGACTGGTTCCTCCTTGAAACATTCCCAAAATATGTCAGGTGAAGCTTCAGAATCCTTACCTCCAGAGAGCAGCCTGGTTTCACCCTTGCCAGGATGATCCTCTTTGTTCTTCTGGCAGTCCCTAATGACTATAAAAATGAAATATTTGTGTGTGAGATGATGAAGATGACACAGGATAAGGCAGGGCTCAGATCTGATGTTCATAGGGTTGCTTTGAATTGTAGTGGGCCCGATGGCACTTAACAGAGACAAATCACGTTCCTGGATAACTCTCCAGAACAGCCTTCTTTCACACAGTGGTTGTATGCCCTGCCACCGTATCAGTATGTGCTTCCACAATAGCCAAGGGAGGGCTGGAGATTCTGAGGCATCTCACATCAGTAAGTAAACGCTTTGCCTGGAAGTGATACCCATATTTTATTGACCAAAGAAAATTGCTAGGCTACATTTTCTTTTCAAAGAGATTATAAAGTGATACTCTTTGTCCTAAAGCAAAGTCTGATATATTGGTAAACTGTATATATGTCTTCTCCAAGATCTCAAGTCTATAACTTAGAGAAATATTTTAAACAACTATTGAATATTCCTATTTCTCTGAAATATATCTTGATAATTACAAGTACAAATCCTAGGTATACCTCTTCATTGTTTGCCATGTTTAAGACACCTGAATTTTCTCATAAGACCCAGATTTCAGGTTAATAATCAGTGCTGAGCAAAGTATCATGATTAACAGAGAAAATTGACTTCTAATACTATACTCTTATGTTTAAAGAGCTTAAGAACCATGTAAAGAGAACTGGACAAAATGAATGCAGCAAAGTTCATAAAAAAGAACGTGAGAACCCCAGAGATACTCAATGAAATACAGTGAAAGCTTTGTAAAACATGGAAAATCATAGTTCATTGTTTCATTTTACTTACCTTCCCTCAGTCAGAAAGCCTCACGTATGTAGTACTTTTCTGCAGGCTTCCATGATCATTCAATATCAGTTAATATCTACTTGTTACCAAGTGTTGACAATAATGTTCTGAATTCATAAGCTTTATGCTTCTCAGTGTAATTGGGCATAAGTAAAGGAGCTTTCCAAGTTGCTGGTAAAAGCACCTGAGAAAGATCTGAAATGGATTTTAACCATTTGCCAGGGTTAAAGCTAGTTCCAAAGCAGGTTATTTTTTTTAAATAATTTTTTAATTTTAATCGTGATTTTAATGAAAGTTTACAGATAAGTTAGATTTTCATTCATTCATTGTTGCACGTTTTTACCCCCTCCCTCCATTCTCCTTCCCTCAGTTCACTTTTTGTTTTTTCAAATATTCATTCATTGTTGCACACTTACCTCCCTCCCCCTCCATCCATCCAGTCCTTTTTGCAGTGTACCTCTTATTCCAGGTGGTTGTTGTACATGTAATGCCTAATCATATATTCCTTTTAAACAGTTCTTTCCTTCATCTATTTCAATGCAATGTTCATTATCTATTCACTCTTATCCTATTCTCCTCCCAAACCCTCATATCAGATCTGCTTTGTAACAGTGATGCTATGCAGTGTTTGTCTTTTTGTGACTGAGGTATTTCACTCAGTATAATACAGGTTATTTCTATCTAAAAAGCTAAGAAACAGATCAACCCAGTTCCCTAACCCACATGTTGCACCATGAGGTTTCTAAAATGTTAAAAGGGAAATTACTTGCAGCTTTTGAGTGTCCAGTGGGAGCTCTACTTGTAAATTCTTTTGTCACTGTACATCTCATTTCTCAGCAGGGCAGGGGAAATCGTCAGGGCCAATAACCCACAGGGAGCTGGGTTTATGACTAATTACTCAAACTTGGGGAGCTCCTGTGACATGGCTGGATTTTTTTAAGGCAGTAGTCACAGTTCATTTTATAATACAAGTCACCCTCAAATTGTGATGTCTTTTCTAACAACTATGTTGTTAAGTTAGTTCAACATGTCTTTTTAAAAAATCTGGCAATGTTTTCAATAATTGTTGTTGTTATGTGCGGTCAAGTCACCTGCGACTCATCGCAACCCTAGATACAACAGACCTAAACCCTGCTCTCTCCTGTGCCAATCTCACTGTCTCTGACACATCTACCCTCACTTACACCAATCACTGAATCAATCCACCTCATATAGGGTCATCTCCTCCTGTGCTGTCCCTCCACCCTCCAAGCATGATGTCCTTCTCTAAGGACTGGTCCCTCCTTGCATCATGTCCAAAGTATGTCAGATGAAGCTTCAGAATCTTTGCCTCCAAGGAGCAGCCTAATTTAACCCTCTCCAGCATGAACCTGTTTGTTCTCTTAGCAGTCCACAGTATATTCAATACTCTTCTCCAACACCACAGCTCAAAGACATCAATTTTCAATAGTAATTAATAGAATTTCCTAACATTGACTATCTGGAAATGATAGCCTCAGAGAACTATTCACTGTAATATATTACTAACAATAAGATAAGAAACACCACAAGCAAAACAACAATATAAAACAATATGGTCATAACTTGAATACTTAAGGTGAGGAATACCTCAACTTGAATAACAAGCAACTTTGTATAAAACTTGGAAATGAATGATTATGAGGCTAAGAAAATTTATCTTAGTACTATGGATTTGTTTTTTAAATATAAAACTCATGGAATATTATTTGTTATTAAGGTGCAATTATTTTATAACTGGTTTCTGATATATCAAAAATGTCCGAAGTTCTTTCCATACATTATTTTATATCAACCTCACAATGTTTTTGGGATTACTAATACTGTACCCCACTTTGCACAGGAAGAAGTGGAATTATTTAGCCAAAGGTATGCATTTCATTTCTTACCCTTTTATTTGTTGTTCATTCTGAGTCCATTAATAAGCCTTTTAAAATACATTACCTTGTTTAAGTGCCAAAATAGTCATATGTTATAAATGTTACTGTTTTCTAATTGAAGGGAAAAGTGCCTGGGTGGAACAAATGGTAAAGTTCTTGACTTCTAGCTGAAAGGTTGGAACTTCAACCCCACTCAGATGAAAGAGAGAGCTGGCAATCTGCTGCCGAAAGGTCACAATCTTGAAAACCTACTCTGCAAAGGTGGGGTCACCATGAGTTGTAGTTTACACAACAGCACCTAAAAACAATAGAAGAGTCTTTAAGTAATGCAGATAGTTAATTTGCTTAGCTTCTAATTGAAAGGTAAGAGGTTCGAGTCTCCTTAGGAAAAGGACTCATGATTTACTTCTGCAAAACCAGCTATTCAAAATGCTATTAGCAAAATTCTAGTGTGATATACATAGGAATCAAAGAGCAACTTCTTTTCTTTCCTTTTTTTGGGGGGGGTGTTTGAAGAGGAAGATTGTTAGGTTCTGATATAATAGGTAGGTAACATGCCCAAGTTTACACAGTTGGTATTTGTAAAAAGTCTTTCTTTTATTATGAGGCTCTGGACTTGAACTCTCTATTTCACTAGACTTCACCTGTAATAATTAAGGATGACAGAAGAAGAATTGATGCTTTTAAATTGTGGTGTTAGAGAAGGATACTGAATATCACATGGATTGTCAAAAGAATAAACAGATACTCTTGGAAAAAGTTCAGCCACAGATCTTCTTGGAGGTTAGGGAGGTAGAGCTTCCTCTCACATAGTTTGGGCATGTTGCTAGGAGGGACATCATGCTTGGAAAGGTGGAGTGTCAGCAAAAGAGAGGAAGACCATCAACAAGATGGATTGACACTCTGACTGCAGAAATGAGCTCCAGGGTGTCAGAGATGATAAGGCTGGCACAGGATAGGACAAGATTCAGATCTGTTCTTCCTAAGGTCACTATGAGTTGTACTCATTTTGATGACCCCTCACTGCAACGACATCCACACCAAATGTTGCTCAAATCAAAACCCACAAACTGAGTTCTGAGCATGGGTCTAACCTATTTTTGGAGCTAATAGTTTAGGCTTAAATGACTGGCTTTCCCTGTGTTCTTTTGAGGTTCTTTTGCTACAACAGAAGCCATGTTGCCCCAGTAATATACTAAATAATGACTTTTTTGGGGGAGGGAAGTCATTGCATAGTGATTTTATTACTCTTTTTTCATTCATGTACATTATGTTTTAATCTTTAATTTACATTGTGTTTCGTAAAATCATTCATACACATTGTATTTAATTAATAAATTAATTACTATTGGCCTATGCCTGTTATGAATAAGGATAACAGAAGAATAATTGATGCCTTTGAGCTATGGTTTTGGAGAAAAGCATCCATGGACAGCCAAAAAACCAAATAGGTGTGTCTTGGATGGGTGCAGCCGTAGTGTTCTTTGGGGGTAAGAATGATGAGGCTTTACCTCACATACTTTGGGCATGTTGCTATTCTTTGGAGAGGGACATGATGCTAGAAAGGATGGAGGGTTAGTGAAGGAGGGGAAGACCTTCAACCAGGCAGATTGAGGGGTGACTGTTGCAATGGGCTCTTGTGGTCAGAAAGTGTGAGAATGGCACCGGATAGAACAGGGTTAAGATCTTTTGTTTAATGGGTTGGTGTGAGTCGTACTCAACTCAATGGTACCTAACAACATCAGCAACAATTTATCTATGCCTGTTATTACACCATCTTTTCAGGTCTCTCTTGAATCTTACCTATACCTTCACCCACCCACCTTCTGACCTGCCCATCTGCCCACTAATCTCTCCTTTCTTAGAGATTTCTGCCCTTCACTTTTTCTGTTCCCTCTCCCTTTCTCTTTTGAATAATTTATACATATCATGCTCAGTTATCCTTATATTTTCACAGTTATGGCCCTTATTCAGTATTTATCCTTATGAGACCAAGTTATTTCATGCAGCATAATGCTCTCTAGACTCTCCCAAGTTATGTAGTATTTTATGAAATTGTTGTTCCTTAATGCTACATAGTATTACATTTTGTAAATGTACCACAATTTCTCAATCCATTTGTTTGGGGCATTTGGGCAATTTTAATTTTCTTTCTATTATAAGTAATGCTGCTATGAACATAGATGTACATATTTCCATTCATGTCTCAGTTCTAATTTTCTTGGGTTATATTCCTAGCAGTGGGATAGCTGGGTCATGTGGGTTTTCTCAGTTCGGCATTTTGAAGAAAAGCCAAATTGCCTTCCTGAGTGGTTGTTCTATTTTACAATCCAACCAACAGTACATGAGAGTTCTGATCTCTTCTGATCTGCTCCAACTTTTATTGCTTGCTGTCCTGTTAAACTTTGCTACTGTTACTAATGTGAGATGGTATCTCATAGTGATTTTTATTTGCATCTCTGACTGCCAGTGATTTTGAATATTTCTCCACGTGTCTGTTGTTTGTCTGAATGTCTTCCTTTGTGAAGAGTCTTTTTGTGTATTTTTTCCATTTTGTTATTGGGTTATGAGTCTTTTTCTTGTGGAGTATTCCGTAAACTCTCATGATGATATCCTTATCGGAAAAGTCATTGCCAGATGTTTTTTGCTAATCTGTAGGCTTCTCTTCACATACTTTGCATGTTGGTTGTTGGTTGGAGGTGCTATTCCTTGGAGAAGAACATGATGCTGGGAAGGGTGGAACATTGGTGATGGAGAGGAAGACCCTCAGCCAGGTGGATTGACATAGTGACTACTGCAATGGGCTCTTGTGGGTCAGGAAGTGTGAAAATGGCAAAGGATAGATAGAACAGGGTTTAGATCTTTTTTTCATAGGGTTGCTACGAGTCATGCTCAACTCAGTGAAACAAAATCCAACATCCCTTCCTGATTAAAACACTTAGCAAAATAAGAATAGAAGGAAATTCCCACAACACAGTGACAAGTACATAGCAAAAGCAAGAGCCTACATCATTCTCAATGGAGGAAGACTAAAGGCATTCCCCTTGTGAACAGGGTGGAGGCAAGGATGCCCACTATCACCATTACCATTAAATACTGTATTGGAAGTACTTGCTAGGGTAATGAGACAAGAGAAGGAAATATGAAGCATCCACATTGGAAAAGAGGAATTAAAACTGCTGCTATATGCAGACAATATGATAGTGTACACAGAAAACCCTAAGGACTTGACAAAAAAAATTGTTAGACCTAGTAGGCCAATTTTAGTAGAGTACAGAATACACTGTCAATATACAAAAAGAATGAGGTTTCTCCACAGCACAAAGAAAGCATGAAAAATCAAACTAAGAAAGCAATACCTTTGACAATGACCAACCAGAAGATAAAATACTTTAAACATGACTAGAGACACAAAAGACCTTTATAAGGAAAACTACAAAACAAGACTATAAGAATCAAACGGAAAAATAGTCCCTGTTCATGGATCGGAAAACTGAACATTGTGAAAACAACAATCCTACCGAAAGCAATTTACATGTTCAAGGCAATCCCAATACAGATACCAAACTTATTTTTTTAAAGAGATAGAAAAGGCAATTGGCATATTTATTTGGAAAAGAAAGAGATCCTGAATAAGCAAAGCTCTTCTCCGAAAGGAAACTGAACTAGGAGGCATCTCACTCTCTGATCGCAAAACCTAATACATGGATGTAGTAATAAAAACAGCATGGTATTTGTACAATGACAGACACATAGACTAATTGGATAGAATTGAGAACTCAGAAATGAGTTCATCTTCCTACAGTCAATTGGTATTTGACTTGAAATCAAAACCTATAAAATGGGGAAACTACTTTTCATTTCTATTTTCCCCTTATAAACAATATTTAGGATCCATGCTTCTAATTAGAGCATTCTGCTTAGAGTTTTTCTCCTTGCATCTTGGTAGAGTATTGAAATTAGCCAGTATTTTCTCAGAACGAAGTCAACAAATTCTACAGGATTTGCAAACTAGGACTTTTCGTCTTAGTCACCTCTTGAAAACATTTCTTCTAATCCAATTTGTGCACACTGATGGGTTTCTTTGCACACTGGCCTTTAACTATGAAGTGCACAGATTTCCTGGGGTGAGATATTATATATGGATTAAGGAGGTTACTCCATTAAATTAAATTAATGACTATATTAATGACTTAATTAATTCCTAATTAATTAATGACTATACTGCTTCTTTTCTTATCTTTTGCAAAATCCAGAGTGAGAGTAGTAGAACCTACAAACCCTTTGAATTAATGAGGGCACCATGTAGTCTGAGAGGTCAAATAAGAAACAGGCCACAATTAATGTGGTATCCGCAAAGTATTAACTATGAATATCTATTATTATTGTGCATTCCATGTGAATATAAAACCTATTACATGATGCCACTGTTGTAGAATGGGGCTGTCCTTGGGGTTGGGGAGAGACTGAGTAAGATGGGTTCAATAATGTATACTGCACTGAAACAGAGGAGGGAGAGAACCGTTTAAAAGAGAGATATAACTGGGTATTTCTGTCATCACAGGAGACTAGAGCGAGGGCTACATGGTGGAGGGGACCTGGGGGAGGGTTTGTAAAACAATGAAAGAATCTTTTCTTTTACTTTTCCATAATTTTTGGACTCATGTACTTATAACTTGTTAGTCAAATTTGTGTCTTCTAGGTTGCAACACCCCCATGATACATCTTCAAGGATATGAACATGTACAGCCAAGCGCAATCAATAAGAGTGCATCTAAATTCCAAAATCAATCTCCATAATAGTCTATATGTTTCCTACTGCCAAAGGGGCCCTTTAGAGTAGTGAGAGAAGATCTTCACCCTGAAACCCACAGCGTCCCTTTTCAGCAGGAAGTAGCTAAGAGAATACGCCGTCCCCTTTTCCTTATGACTCAGGGTGAAGTCTCTCTCAGGGAGGAGTGATAGGGAATGGCAAAGGACACACTGACAAAGAAGATTAATCAGAACTGGCTTTGACAAGCACTGTGGCATTTGGACAAGAACAAACTGGGAGGAAGGTAGAGAGAATAATGCAACAATGAATGAGTGGAAGCCCAAAATCTCTGTAAATGTTTATGAAAATTAATAAAATATAATTATAGAAAAAAAAAAACAACAAACAAACCTGACCTGCAACCTTCCAGAGTGGGCCAGGCATTTGGAATGTATGCTATTAACTCCAGCTCAGACCAGTCAATGAGGCAATGAAATAGCAGTCCCTGGAGAATTAAATTTTGAGTTTTCTAGACCTTCATGCTATGCACAGCTCATGATAAAAGCAAGTCTACTCTCACCAAACACTGGATCCATTTATTTCAGATCCTTCTGTACAGTTCCTGCCACTACCTCATTTGATGAGGAAGTTAACTTTTCCTGAGAATTAAAACAACCAGCAGGGTTAGAAAAGGAAAAAACTGCTTTGGGCTTGAAATACATGAAAGGAAATACTTTTTATTCTTCATCTTCAATGTTCTCATTCATATTGGAAACATGATTTGATGTGATTTGTTGTTCAGAATATTTATACAGAAATATTTTTGATTCTTTAATGTGTGCCTGAAATTGGATTAGGTGCTAAGGATTAAGCTATGAACAAATAGAGTTCCTGTCTTTGTGTGTGTGGGGGGTCTGGTGGGACAATCAGAATAAAAAGATAGCCAAAACAACATGATAAATGTTATCAAAGGGAAAGTACATGATGCTCTGGAAATACCCAGGAGGGGAATACAACCATTATTTGGGAGGTTGAGAAAGACTTCTTGGAAAAGGCAGAGTCTAAAATGGAATAGAAAAAGGGAAAAGTTGAAAGTGGGGCCAGGAGGGAGAGGGTGGAGAGGACATTGTGATTGATGGTTGGAGGGAACAGAGCAAAAACTCAGTGATACAAGAGAGCCGGACACATTGGAGATACTACATGTACCTAGATGGGTTGGAACTAAAGTCAGTGCTACTTATCAGAGGTAAAGTTGTACAGGATTGTAGAAACCAATTTTTTTTTTAAATGGCTTGATATCTTAAGTGCAGTGTGGTTTATTGAAAGAGATTTTAGGCACAAAATGACATGGCCAAATTTGTATTTTAGAAGAGTTACTGGAAAATGATGGTAGCAATGGGATAAACCTCAGAGATTGACTTCTGGGGACAGAATGACCAGGATCAACATAAAGCTGATTCCTATGAGATGCAGGGCAAACTTTTCTCTGCGCTCTTTGCCCGTTCTAACACCAGCCTCCTTTTCCTACAGCATTATCAACTTTTCTTCTCAGTTGGATGATCCATTGCCGCAGCCACACAGAACACATATGGCTTACTTACACTTCAGTGGTTTATTAAGGCAATGACAGAGTACGATTCAGGGTCACAATACACAAAGTGAGGCTTATGTTCAGGAACGGGAAGTGGATAGGCAAGGTCTCCCTTCTTTTGTGCAGAGAGCTCCCAGATGTGGAACATTTTTCTTAGGATGGGCTCCTCTTGGCCCTCTGAGGAGAGTTTCTTCTAAGTCATTTGACTACATACTCCTCTTGATCCTTTAAGACAGGTTCTCTTGACTGTATCATCTGCACCACTGAATCGATCAGGGGGTCAGTTCTGAGCCCTCCCTATCTTCAATGCTACAGCTCTTGACCCCCTGTATCCTGTTATAGCTATAGCTTTTTTTTTTTAAGGTTCTTTTCTTCTTCTTCTTCTCTCTCTCTCTTCTTTTTCTTCATTGTTTTTCTCTTTTCCTGTTGGCCTAGTCTGTAGGGAGTTGTGCTATTATGCAAAGTTTAAATCCACCAGCAGCTTTGGGAGAAAGATGGACAATTTCCTCTTAGAATATTTATAGCCATGAATACACACTTCAGGGTCAGCTGAAAGTCTGTTCTGACTTGATGGCAATGAGTTTTGAGTTCTTCTTTCCAATACTACCCTTCCTACTTATATATGCCTGAATAACTTCCGTTCTTCCTCTTAAGGTGCCTTTGAGTCAGAACCACTCACTATTCACCTTTCAGCAGGTTTTCAGAGGAGCCATTTGCCCTTCTTTGTTGCTGGGGAGCAGCTGGTGGATTTGAACTGCATGCTTTTGGTTTGGCAGCACAAGTCTTTACCACTAGGCTACTAGAGATCGCTAGGAAAAAACTTATAAAGGGTAATATATCTATGTAGATGTTATTATGTACTGAGTCACCTACAACTCATAACAAACCTATGAACAATGGATCTGAAACATATCCTATCCTGTTCTAACCTTATTGTCTCCAGCATACTTGAGCCCATTGCTACAGTCAATGTGTCAGTCCATCTCATTGGGCATCTTCTTCTCTTTTGCCAACACTCCACCTATCTATGCATGATGACTTTTCCCAAGACTATTCTCTTAAAAACATGTCCAAAGTATGTGAACTAAAGTTTCACCTGCCATATCTCTAAGGAGCACACTTATTGTACTTTCTTAAGTAGTATTTTTTTTTGTTCTTTCAGAAGTCCACGGGATATATGGGATATTCTGTACTTTTTCTTCAACACCATACTGTGACTCAAAGGAACCTCAAGAAAACAAAAATGATCACCACTGGACCCATAGGCAAAATTATTATAGATGGAGAACAAATTGAAACTGTCAATGCCTTCACCTTACTTGGATCCACAATCAATAAACCTGGTACCAGTAATCAGGAAATCAGAACAGCATTGGACTGGGAAAGTCTGCAGTCAGTGATATCTCTAAATTTTTGAGCAATGATGTTAGTTTGAGAACTAACGTGTGCCTTATTCAGGCCATGGTCTTTCCAATCACTTGCATTGCATCTGAGAGCTGGACAATGAATAAGAGTGACAGAAGAAGAATTGATGCCTTTGAACTGTGATGCTGGAGAAGAGTACTTAATATACTATGGACTAAAAGAACAAACAGATATATTTTGGAGAAGGTGCAGCCAGAGTGTCCCTGCAGGTAAAGATGATAAAAATCTGTCACGTACTATAGGAATGTCGCTAGGAGAGGATATTTCATGGGAAAGGATATAATATTTGGGAAAATGGAGTGACAATGAAAGAGCGGAAGACCTTGAGCCAGGTGGATTGACCCAATGACTGTAACAATGGGTTCAAGTGTATCAGAGATTATGAGGATGGCACAGGATGGGACAAGGTTCAGACTATTGTTCACAGGTTCTCTATGAGTCTATTGGCACCTAACTCTGTGTGTGTGTGTGTGTGTGTGGGTGTATAAACTTTGTCTTATCATGTGCAATCCTTATCATCTCTGACATACTTGAGCCCATCGTCACAGTCTCTGCATCAATCTATCTTGTTTAGGGTCTTCTTCTTCTTCTTCACTGACCCTTTACCCTTCCAAACATAATATCTTTTTTCCAAGATCTGGACTTCCCTAACAAAATATCCAAAGTATGTGAGATGAAGTTTTGCCATCTTTGCTTGTAAGGAGCACTTTGATGATCTGACTTTTTCCAAGATATATTTGCTTGTTCTTTTGGTAGTCCATGGGATGTCCAGCACTTTTCTCCAATACTACAACTTAAAGACATCAATTCT
>NW_006399752.1:21453199-21473833 GCF_000299155.1 Elephantulus edwardii
TATAAAGAATATCTATCTATCTATCTATCTATCTATCTATCTATCTATCCATCCATCAATCCATCATCTATCTATCTATCCATCCATCTATCCATCTTTCCATCCTCTATCTATCTATCCATCTATCCATCCATCAATCCATCATCTATCTATCCATCTATCCATCTTTCCATCCTCTATCTATCTATCTATCATCCATCAATCCATCATCTATCTATCCATCTTTCCATCCTCTATCTATCTATCTATCATCTTCCTCACAACCTATTTACCATAGAGACTTATAACTGACTCTGTAGTGCATTTTTGGAGGCTATAAATTGTATGGGCGGAGTTTGCTCCTCTTTCTCCACGGAGGAGCAGGCTTAAACACAGCTAGTAGATTAGAACACCACTCCTTGTCATCTGCAAGGTAAAGCCCCTCCCAGTAGGGCTACCTGCTTCATTTGCATACTAGATTGTAAACATTTCCTTTACATAGTCCATAGATGCTTTATATTCACAGTATATTGGCCAATCCCTGTACAGAGCACATTAATCACAGGGCAGAGTGTAGGCTAGGATCAGGCGAAGGCTATCCAACCAAGTTGTTTAAACCTCACTCAGGAAATGTAATAAACCATTTAATGTAGAACAATAAGCAAAGATACCTCAGGCCATGGGAGGAATACTCTCAAGATGTTTTTGCAAAGAAACTGGGCAAAAGGGTTAAAGTCTTGTGTACACAGTGCGAGTGGAGCTTAGGAACATGATGAAAGATGCTAATGGATGAAGCCAGTCAACCAGTCACAGAGATAAAGAGACATAGATTCAGATACATGTAGGAGACAAAATTAATTGCTTTTTGTAATTGCTTTTCAGCCAGGTCAGGAAGAGAATTTCTGGTTTAGGTAATTGGGTTGATGGCGGCACCGTTTTCAGAAATCAGGAACACAAGAGTAAAAGAAAGATTGAAGGGGAGAAAATGATGCCATTTGGGTCATACAGGGTTTGAGTTGCTTGAGAAACATCAATGGAAATACATGGTAGATAATTGGCTGTATAGATCTAAAGGTGAGGAATAAAAGAGCTTGTCCTGAGATAGAGAATCATAAGTCATTGACATGCAGACAGTACAAATATTACTACTTAGAATGATTGCTTTGAGAACAGCACTGGGTACCCTTGATAAGGAGATCATCATCCAAGGGATAGTTAAGGGCAGGAGCCCACAAGAGACTGATAAGGAAAAACAGAGAGAGGAGCAGAGCGAGGTGATGCTGAGTTTGTAGAATTACAGAAGTGAGAAAAAGCAAAACAAAACTGCAGGTCTATTTATCAGTATGTATTGTTGTAAGGAATCAAGATAAGCCAAGAGAAGTTAGGAATCTCAATGAATTTGAGAAAAAATAATAGTTATAGAAAGGCTTTCAGTCTTTTGTTCACAGAGGTTACTATACGTTGTGCTCAACTAGACAAAAATCAACAATAACAACAACAACAGAAAGGAAGAATGGGTGCTCCTTTTAGTAGCTATTGTGGTGTATGTGATTGCTTGAGATTTGGGGAGGAAACTGGAATTGGAGGAATATTGTCAGTAGATATTACTATGTTCTCTTACCAAGGTATGTATAGGTAGTTTAACCACTTAACACATATTTATTTAGAATTATGTGACCAGCGGGGGATAAACAAGTAGAAAAAGCCATCCCTGTTGACAGAAAGCCTGTAGTCTAGTTGTGGCAATAACATATTCATATGTAACAGCTTTCATATCTACTATTATATGTGATAAAGCACACGGCAGCACGTGATGAGGTTTAAGAGCTTGTAGAAAATAGAAAGCCTTTGAGAGTGTAGAGGAGAGAGATATTAGTTTTCATGAAGAGCGCGAAACAGACGAGCAAGGGCTGAACATCTAGTTCTGTAAACCCACTAGAATTTTGGAGATTCTAGAGCGTTACAAACACCTTTAAAGGATAGAATGTTGGTCTTAGTCTCTGATGTGCCCTTTCCTGAGTGAACCTGTGACAACGCTGCATCTTTTCAGAAGTGCCTCTGGCTTCTCCAAGTGCCATTCATCACCAGGAGGAACAATCAGTCTCTGTCTTTCATTAGTAACAGAATTAACAGCTCAGAAAGCAAAAGCTACAAGTGATTTTTCACCCACTCTTCCAGCCTCCTAGGTTGTTCTGAGAAATCCCTGAATTTCTTGTAGAGAGAACATGAGAACATGAAATATATTTAGTAACAAATTCTCCCTTGCCCTGAAGTACTCCAGCAACATAAGTTTTGAAGCTCATGGAAAATACAGTGGACTTGTGGATAATGTTACTTGGCAACTAAGAGTTCAGTTGTTAAAATAAGAAATTAGAATTATTTTATAGTTCTACTTGAGGAAGGGCATAAAAATATGATTATTTTGGTATCCCTTTGTTTCACAAGTCCATATTTTTAGGGTGGTCTTACTCCTGTTACCTTCTAGATTAAAGACACCAGTAATCAAAGACCAGATAAGTTAATGAATGATATAAAGGATACCATCCCCAAAGAAAGCAAAAGGTCATTACAAAGAGTGAGGAGAAAGAAAAAACCAAAATGGATGTCTTAATCATGTTGTGGTTGTTAAGTGCTGTCGAATCGGAGAGGACTCATAGCAACCTTATAAATAAAAGACCTGAACACTTGGATAACTGTCATTGTTTCTCCAAGTTCATAGAGTTTCCAGAGGCAAGCTATTTTGGAAGTGGATGCCACTCCTGCTTCCAAGCTTGGTTTAATCAGGGAGCTCCACCAAACACTGTCCACCATGGGTAACCGTTATCACATTTGATGCATCAGTGTCACAGTGTTTAACATTACAACAATCATGAGTAACCTCTATACAGCAAATGGACCGACCAGTGCTATACCACTTACAAAAATATTTGACTCAAAATAATTAAAAACCAGGCCTGGGGGCCACTGATTAAAATCACCCACCTTTGGCTTGGTAGCATCACTTTCTGTCCACTAGGTCAGCAAAGCTCTCTCGTTGTTGTTGTTCTTAAGTGCTATTGAGTCATAGGCAAGTCATAGTGACCCTATGAACAAAAGACCTGAACACTTGTATAACTTTCATTGTTTCTCACAGTTCATAGAGTTTCCAGAGGCAAGCTATTTTGGAAGTGGATGCCACTCCTGCTTTGTTGAGTGGAGGGAGGGGTAGGTAAAAATCCTGTGTGAAGAACAATGTATACAAACTTTGTAAGTAAACCAATCTAAAATTTAAAAAAATTATAAAAAAATTGCACTAGCATGATGAGAAGTTGAAAAAAAGCAAAAACATGCTGAAATAAAAGAGCTGAATAGAAGATTCTAAAGGGCAACTCTAGAAGATAAAGCAAAGAATTATAATGGAATGTGTAGAGAGCTGGAATGGGAGAATAAAAAGGGAAGAACTCGCTCTGCATTTCTCAAGCTGAGAGAATTGTAAAACAGATTTAAACCGCAAGTCACAATATTGAAAGATGCTATGGGCAATATATTGAATGACTCAGAAAGCATCAAAAGAAGATGGAAGGAATATACAGAGTCATTTGTACCAAAAGAACTGATTGACACTGAAAAATTTTAAGAAGTTCCATATAGGCATGAGCCAATGGTAATGAAGGAGGAAGTTGTAGCTACAGTGAAGGCACTGGCAAAAAATAAGGCTCCATGAATTGATGGAATACCAACTAACTTGTTTAAATTAACAGATGCAGCTCTGGATGTGCTCACCAGTCTATGTCAGAAAATTTGGAGGACAGCTATGTGGCCAACCAATTGGAAGAGGTCCATATTTGTTCCCATTCCCCAAGAAAAATAATCAAAGAGAGTGTGGAAACTATAGAACAATATAATTAATATCATATGCAAGCAAAATACTGTTTAATATCATTCAAAAAGGGCTAGAACAATACATAGATAGGGAACTGCCAGAAGTTCAAGCAGGATTTAGAAGAGGCTGTGGTGACAGTAATATCATTGCTGGTGTCAGATGGATCCTGGCTGAAAGCAAGACTTTGTACTTTATTGTAAGTACTATTTGTACTTTATTGACTATGCAAATGCTTTGGACTGTATGGATCATAACAATTATAACTAATATTAAGAATTAGAATCTCTGAGCACTTAATTGTGGTCATGCAAAACCTATACATTGACCAAGAGGCTGTGTGCGAACAGAGCAAGGGAACACAACACTGTTTAAAGGTAAGAATGGGATGTGCTGGGGTTGTAGTCTCTCTCCATACCTATTCAATCTGTATGCTGAGCAAAGTACTCGAGAAGCTGGACTTTCTGAAGAAGGATGTGGCATCAGGATTGGAGGAAGACTTATTAATAATGTCCGTTATGCAGAAAATATAACCTTGCATGTTGAAAATGAGGAGGACTTGAAGCACTTGTGGCAGAAGATCAAAGAATATAGCCTTTAATATGGATTATATCTCAGTGTCAAGAAAACAAAAATTTTACCGCTGGACCTATAGGCAACATTGTATTAGGAGAACAGCTAGAAACGGTCAACAACTTCGTGTTTCTTGGATCCATCATTAACACCCTTGGTACCAGTTATCAGGAAATCAGGAGACATACTGCACTAGGCAAGTCTGTTACGGACCTCTCCAAATTATTGGTCTTTCTGATGACTTGTTATGTATCTGAGAGCCAGACAACAAATAGGGCTGTGGTGTTGTGGAAGAGCACAGACCATCCCATGAAAGGCCAAGAGAACAAACAAATGTCTTGAAAAGGATGCAGCTGGAATGTTCTTTGGAGGCAAGAATAATGAGGCTTCAACTCACAAACTTTGAGAATATTGCTAGAAGGCGCTATTCCTTGGATAGGGACATTTTACTAAGAAGGGTGGAGAGTTGGTGAAGAAGAAAAAGACCCTTGACCAGGTGGATTGACATGGTAACTGCTGCAATGGGCTCTAGTGTGTCAGGAATTGTAAGGGTGGTGTAGGATAGAACAGGGTTAGCTAATGTTCCTAGGAATTCTATAAGAAAACCAAACAAATATTTAGAGAATGAGAATAATTTTATCAGAGAACTAAAAATTTCACTCATATTCAGTATTGGTGGGAGAGAACATCAGGGACAGTGAAATCATCCCGAGCTTGTAAGAAAGTATGGAACATGATGGAAACTGTTCTTCACAAGAGATGCACCTTCCCTTTTGCTATCCAGCTTCACCTCCATTGTTGCTTTTTCTAAAACCCTGAGGTTCTCCTGAATTCATTTTCTAGGCGGAAAAAGAGATCAGCATGGAATCCACAGTTCCTTGAAGATGGCATTCTGGTATGAGCCAGTAAATTACAAGGGAAATTGACACCATAATTGACCTACCTTGGGGGGGGAAAAAAAAAAGGAAAAAGGACACATCTCTGTAGGAATCAGACTTGATTGAATGATAGACTTTAAGTAATCTTAAATCTAAAGGTATTTAGAGATGTTGATTACTTCTGGATTTATTGATGTATATTTTTCTATATTTGTTCCCATAGTTTGTTGTTGTTTTGTACTATCAAGTTGGAACCAACCCATAGCTGACTGTCTTGGGAATTTCAGAGGCAATTAATTCCTCAGGAAGAAATTGCCTATCCTTCATCTATGGATCAACTGGTGGCCTCGTACCATGTGCCTTTGGTATTGCAGTGAAGCTTCTTGCCACTAGGCCATCCCATCCTTCTGTTGTTATAGAAGTATGGGATTATTTAATCAGAGATCCTCCAGTCACACTTCACATGAGTGAGTCAACATGGAGAGAAGCTGCTGGACTAGAATGTTCTCTGTGACCTAGTATCTGTTAATGATGGCCTGGTGCTCTGAGAGGAACTTATCATTCTGAGCTTAGAAAATGGAGACAATAAATAATGACATTACAATTCTGATATTGTTCTCATTATCAAAAGATATTGTATTCTACTCTTAAAAGAGGAAAGAAGAATTGATGCCGTTGACTTGCAATGTTGGAAAAGAGAGAATCCTGAATATCCCATGGACTGCCAAAAGAATGAAAAAATGTCTTGGAAAAAATGCAACGAGAGAGCTCCTTAGAGGCAAGAATAATGTAACTTCATCTTTTATACTCTGGGCATGTGGTTAAGAGGGGCTGATCCTTGGAAAAAGACATTATGGAGAGTCAGCGAAAGAGAGCAATATTCTCGCAAGATGAACTGACACAATGACTGTAACAATGGGCTCAAGAAGATCAGATATGATGAGGAAGCATAAGCTAGAGCAGCGTTCAGATCTGTTATTCTTAAGGTTGCTAGGAGTCACAATAAACTTAATAGCACCTAACAACAGTTCTCTTAAAGTACTACTTTCTATTGAATCCATTCTGATTTAGAGTTGACTTCATTTGTGTCAGAATTGTTGTTGTTGTTGTGTACCATGGAGGCAGAACCAACCCAGAGCTAGCCATTCAATGGGTTTTCAGAGGCAGTAAATCATATGAGAGGAGACTGACCATCTTTCTCCTGTGAAGCAGCTCATAGATTTGAATCACATATCTTTATGTTGTCAGAGTATTTCCTTACCACTAAGCCACAAGAGCTCCCAGATCTACTCTCCAGCAGAGTCAACTTTTCAGATGAAGTATTTAGATTTTTCTTCCAAAGTGTCCCTGAGTAAATTGGAATGACAAACCTTTTTAGTAGCTGGACATATTAACCTTTTGTACCACCCAAAATCTCTTTTTTCGTCCTTAAGGAAAATGTAATGCACTGACTTGGAACACATTTCTTTCTATACATCTTTACGATACGCTTATAGTAAATTAGAAGATAGGCTATTATAATAAGGAGCCCTACGAGTGTAGTATGTAATGTGTTGTTGTTGTTTTTGTTGATTGCTATTGAGTTGAGGTTGACTCATAGCAACTCTATGAAAAAAAGACCTAATGCCTTGCCATAGCCATCATTGTTTCTTCAAGTTCATAGAGTTTCCAGAGGCATGTGGTTTAGGAAGTGGATGCCACTCCTGCTTCCCAACCTGTTTTACAACAGGGAGCACCATGAAACAGTGTCCACATTGGGGAACCATTATCTTAGTTGATGCCCCATGGCACAAGGTTCAGCATCATAGCAACCCCAGGTTACCTCATATAGCACATTGACAAAATGATGTGCAAAGTGGAAGAATGTTCCTCCAGATATAACAGCACTAGACTCAATTAACAGTGGTTAAGTGTTGTCGAGTTAAATATGACTCAGAGTAAACTTTGCACAAAAGCCTGAACTCTGTTCTATAATTAACATCATTTCTGTACATTTATAAGAGTTTGTGGAATTACCAGAGGCATCTAGTTTAGGAAGTGGATGTCATGCTTCCCAACATGAATCAATCTGAAAGTTCATCCAAACATTGTACATAATGGATAACCTTTATGGTATTTGACACATCACAGCAACTCCAAGTTGTTCAGTACAGCAAATAGAGAAATCTACCAGTTGAAACATGAACAGTTTTAACACAGAAATTTACAGCTTTGGAAACCAGATAGAGTCACTATGAATTGCAATCAGCTCAATGACGGTGGGTTGGATTTATTTTAGATTTTGTTTTGTGTTTTTGTTTTTTTTTAACAAAGTGTCATTATAATATTTCTGCATGGATTAGAATATCAGCCTCATTGTTATGCTTACCAATAATATACCAATATACTAATAATATGAGTGCCTAGAAAGGTTTCTGACACATCAGGTACATTAAACACCAGGTGTTAAATGCACATTTTTTTAATAGTGGCTTAGCTGTGTATACTATGTATAATGTCTATTCTCAATAGGCTGACTTTGACTCAGAATGATCCTATAAGATAAAGTAGTATTATAAGGTTTCAACAACAGCATATGGCTTCAAAGGCTGTAATTATTTAGAGAAATAGACTGGTACATGTTTGTCCCAGGGAGTGATTGGTTAGTTCCAAGAACTGACCTTTCAGTTCACATGCAAGAGTTGAATCACTGCACTCCTCTATCTCTCGTTGCGTCACATCAATTCCAACTCATAGTAGCCTTCTGTTGAGTTTCCAAAGATGTAAATCTTACTGGGAGGGGGCTACTTTTGTCAATAGGAGATACTGGTGGATGAGAACTATCAGAGATTCAGATCTGACTCATAACTGACCTTCCAGTGGATTTCTGACATGTAAATAAATGTGAAATGAGAAACCAAGTTTTCTCCCAAGGAGTTGCCGGTGAATTCAAACTGCTAGAGAAACGCAGACTTTGTGTTAACAGCAAATTTCCTACTGACTATGTATGAGCTCCTTCCCTATACAATAAAGGGTAATAAAATAGAATTATTTTTCCAATATTTGTGAGAATAAACTGTCATTTCGAAATAATCTTACTGGATTACTTTTGCAGACCTATTTCTCAAATTTTACTTAATCATAGATTCTAAAAACTTATCTATGAATTCAGGTTATTTCTCAAGCATTGTCCACCTATAAAATTACGTTGTTATAAAAACATGCAAAGAAAAAATGAACTCACTGGCCCTACTTGCTCCCTATTTACTATTTCAGCCTCTGGTGGTGTAGTTCATAGTGAGTTGCTCCCTAACCCTGAGGTGGCACTTCTCTGTTGATTTGAAACCTGCAGGAGAAAGATGGGCACTCTCCTCCCTTGGGAACTTGACCCTCTGAAAACCCACTGGAAGGGCAGCTATGAGTCGGTTCTGACTCAAGGGCAATGAGTTTGACATTTTTTGAGCTTTGGTACTTTAAGGGAAGCTTTGAAAAATTCTGGAAAAACATGATTAAAGTGAGTTCTGTGGTAGTCCAGGGCATCACCACATGTAGAAGTGTTAATTCTTGACCTGTGGCAAGTTGTAACTGACCTTTCTGTTCAGATGATTAAGTGACAAGAAAGACTTACTATTTATGGGACATTTCTTGGGCATTATGCTGGTGCTCTTCCAATGATACTCCAGGTTGAGAAGAGAAACTAAAACCAGTAATTAATAATTACAAATTATGAAAAATTATAGGAAAAGCCAGAATCCAAGCTACCATGGGGGGCGGGGAATAGCAAGATTATGATAAAAGTTGAATGACTTAAGATGAAGAGGTCAGGGAAAGTCCCATTTAAAAGATGAGAAGGAACTCAAGATTGAAGGGCAGGGAGATGAACTTTCTGAGGCAGAGGACACAGCATGAACAACTGAATACAATTGTAGTGCTTCTTATGGATTAAATGATTTGACACCTGGAATTTGCTTTAAAAAGAATCCCATGAAGGACTAGAGTAAGGGATATAGATCAAACATTATTTGCCGTGTAATTATTGCTGTGGAAGTTACATAGTAAGTACATAAAGATTTATGAACTGTAAATATGGATTGAAGCTCAACATCAAGACAACAACGATTCTCACCTCTGGGCTGGTTGTCAGCATCATAATAGATCGTGAAGAGGTTGAGATTGTTCACAGCATTAGTTAGCTTGGCTCCACAATAAACACTCTTGGTGCCAGCAGCCAGGAAATCAAAAGACAAATTGCATTGGGAAAGTCTGCTGTCAGGCACCTCTTCAAAGTAGACAAGAAGAGCAATGATATCAGTCTAGAGACTAAGGTGTACCTAATCCAGGCCATAGTCTTTGCAATTATTTGCTATGCTTCAGAAAGCTGGACAATGACTAAGGATGATAGAAAGATAATTGATGTCTTTGAGCTGTGGTGCTGGAGAAGAGTGCTGGATATACCATGATCTGCCAGGAAAACAAACAGGTTCATTCTAGAGAGGGTGAAACCAGACTGTTGTTTGCAGGCAAGGATTCTGAGGCATCATTTGACATATTATGGGCATGTTGCAAGGAGGGACCAGTCCTTGGTGAGGGACATCATTCTTGGGAGGGTGAAAAGACAGCACAAGAGAGGAATACCCTCAATGAGATGGATTGATTCAGTGACTGTGGTAATGAGGGTAGGTATGTCAGAGACAATAAATAAGATTGGCATAGGATAGAGCACATTTCAGGGCTGTTGTACATAAGGTCTCTATAAGTCACAAGCACATAATAGCACATAACAACAATCTGTTTTTATGCATGTGGTGCATACATAGGGAGCTGCACTGCTAGTCTAAAGGAAGCAGGTTCAACTCCAACAGTTATTCCCTGGGATAAATATGGGAAATCTCTTCCCATGCAATTTACAGCCTCTAAGGACTCACTAGAAGGTCAGCTGTGAGTTGGTTCTAATTCAATAATAGTGAATTTTTGGATGATTTTCCATAATAACACATTGGAAAAAAGTAATCAACAACTATAGGAATTTCCTGTTTTTGTAGGTACAATCACAATCTTACTAAATAGTTTTAGAAATATCACCTTCGTTCACTAATTCACTCTATTAAAATATTGGAGATGTTCGTCCAAATTAGGATATCTAAAGGGAAGCTCAATAAAGTTTGTAGACCTCCTTGTAGCAGAATTTTTTCTAGAAAAGCAGGATTCTAATACTGTGGGTGCGTGCATGTGTGTGTGTGTGTGTGTGAGAGAGAGAGAGAGAGAGAGAGAGAAGAATGTTGACAAAATCAGTTTTATTGAAGTATAATTTGCTTTCAATAAAAATGTGTATCCATGCATATTGATGACAAAGTAGAACTATACCTTGTTAAGATCTACCCCCTCTCTGGAGAGTTTCCTTGGATCATTTTATGGTCAATATTCCTTTCCCCATTTCTAAGAGATCTTTGATGTGATTTCCATTATTATAGATTAATTTTGCCTGTTCTAGGATTTCACTATGTATTTATGTCAGCTCTTTTCAGTATTGGAAAGATTCCAGTCACTTGCTATGTATCTATCTGAGAGCTGGATAATGAATAAGGATGACAGAAGAAGAATTTATCCCTTTGAGCCTGTGGTGTTGGAGAAGAGCACTGAACATCCCATGGTCAGCTAAAAGAACAAACAGATATGTCTTTCAGAGGGTGCAGCCAGCATGCTCTTTAGAGGCAAGAGAAATGAGGCTTCACCGCATCTATTTTGGGCATATTGCTAGGAGGAGCTATGCCTTGGAGAAGGACATGATACTAGGAATGGTGGAGGGTCAGCAGAGAGGAAGATCGTCAACAAGGTGAATTGACACAGTGACTGCCACAACGGGCTCTAGTTTGTTGGGAAGTATGGCACAGGATAAGCCGATGTTCAGATCCACCATTCATAGAGTCACTATGAGTTGTACTTAATAGAATCTAACAACAACAATAATAACTTTTCAGTATAATGTCAGTGTGAGCCATCCAGGTAGTGTGTGTCAGTAATTCATGTTTTTATACTCCTGGCTTAGATTTCCCCCCTATTTTTATTATTTTTACATTTTCCCCCACATTTTTTACTCTTTTATTTCATCGTATATATGTACCATGTTCTGAACACTAACCTGTTGATAAACATTGACTTGTTTCCAGGTTTGGGCTGTTGTAATAAAGCTATTATGAACATATATCTGCAAATGCTTTGTGGGTGCACAAAACTTCATTTTCCTTGGGTAAATATCAAGTAATATTAAGTAATGAAATTCATGGATCTTTCACTGTAAAAGAAGCTACCATGCATGTTCATTTCTGTGTTATTTGCAATAGTAAGAAAATGGAAACAACCCAAATTTCCATCAATAAACTAATGGATAGAGGAACCGTGGTATATTCACACCAGGGAATACTATGCCGCACTGAATGACAACAAAGTATTACTACAACACAACACAACACAACACAACATGGGAGAGTCTAGAGAGCATTCTCTTGCATGAAATAACTTAGTTTAAAAAGGACAAATAATGACTAAGACTGCTGCTGTGTTGCAGGCTTACCCATGCTGTGTGATGTTTTACAAATTAATTGCTTTTCAATACTGGGTAATATTCCATTGTGTGAATATACCATTGTTGTTGTTGTGTTGTTGATTGCCTTCTAGTTGTGCTCAACTCATAGGGACCCTATGAACAAAAGGCCTGAAGCCCCTCTATATAACTATCAACATTTATCAAAGTTCATAGAGAAATGATGTTGAGAAACGTTTCTTCATGTTGAGAAATGATCCACACTGAAGGCTGCAGTCCTCAATCCTCTGCAGCAAGCTCCTCAAGTTCTCCTTTCTTGCAGTGAGCAAGGTTGTGTTAGCTACATAATGCGGGTTGCTAATGGCATAATCTATACAGTCTTAATTGCTATAGTTTACATGTGCCAAGTTCAATACACTCTGTATTGTTTCTCATAGCAGGCCTTGAAATCAAATAGTGTCAATTTTTAAATTCTGTCAGTATTTAAAAACTTTTACAGAAAATAAGCCAGCAAAACATGTAATAATTCTATAATTTCTGCATAGATAATTCAGTGGCATTGATTATATTCTTCATTTTACACAATGACCATGATTCTCCTTTTCTGAATTATCATTCACCCATAAACATAAAGTCACTGCCTCCTAGATTTACTGGTTGAGCTTTTGGGTTGTTTGGTTGTTTTGTTGGTGCTGTCAAGTGACTGAGACTCATAGTTTCCCTCTGAATAACAGCTATAAACCTTGCCCTATCTGACACTATTTTTGTTATCTGCACTAGAACAATCCCATTGTTGCAATCACTGTGTCAAACTTTTGACCAATTTTTGCCATTTTGATCCCATATACATCGTTCTTCAGTAAAACATGATGCTCTAGGAAAAACTTTTTTTCCTAATTTATTGTTTGATTTAAAGAAGATTTCAGGGGATTCTTCTGGTTTAAAGTTTACTGTTTAAATATTATTTCAGGGGTCCTTCAGATTCAGTGGCTATAGAAAGTTTGGATTCTAGAATAAGTAATTCTGTTTCATATTTTCTCTTTTTGATCAAGATTCTTTATAGAATATTTTTGACCAAATTGTTCAATAATGGTAACTGGGTCCCATCTAGGTCGTAGGGTTTCACAGGAAAGGAGAAATGTGTTTATGAAGGCAATTAGTCATACATTTCATTTCCTCTTTCTGTTAAAAGATTTCAGAATATATTTTTGTTGTTTTTCTAGAGCCTTTGAATTTTAATATACACTTAACATTCATCATGTCATTTCCTAAAAAAAACCAGCTCTGCCAGGATTCTAACTGGGATTACACTAAATCTATATACATTAGTTTAGAAAGAATAGAAATACTAAATCTTCAATTCCATGAATAGTATATACCTATTTATTCAAATCTCTCAAAAGGACTCTATCAGTATCTTCTAATTTTCTGTAAAAAGGTCTTCTTTAGATCTCATTAAATTCATTCTTAAGTATTTTATAGTTTTGATGCTATTATAATGAATGATTACTTGAAATTGTTTATATTTATTTTGCAGGTCAATTTTGCTTTCAGAAGGTTATTTCTGTCATTGAGATCATTAAGTCCCTTAGAAAACCTAACAAAATATTATATTTTCCATGAATTGTTTTTCACAAAAGCACAGATACATTGACTTTATTTCATGACTAAGAACTAAGACTTCATAAAGTAAAATATTTTTAATTAAACTATACAATAATCCCAGTTCTTTTCAGCACTTCACCATTTGTCTTTTCTTAGTTGGAAGGTAAGTAGTTAGACTTAACTATGCTTCTAGATTATCTGAAAAGAAGAAGGAGATAATTTTCTTCTCTATCCTGGGAATGCCCCTAGAATGGAGTATAACTTGAGAACAGTTGGAGTGACATCTAGACTTTTTGTCACAAGTGTCTAGAAAACACATACTGCATATTCTTAATGATGTTTCTTAAATAGTTACATATCCTGGAACCCAACCTGGGGAGACAGTGTGTTTCCTCAAAAAGATCCTGGGTTTAACACGTAGTTTGGGAGTGTTAAATAAAGTTGCTCAAATAATTTTACAGTAACAGTTAAATAAAGTTGCTCAAATAATTTGTTCTTTGTTGGTGGTGGTGTGTGCTGTCCAGTTGGAGCTGACCCTCCAGCAGTTTTTCAGAGGCAGGTAATTGCACAGAAGCACATTGCCCATCTTTCTGGTGGATTTGAACTTCATGTTGTTTTTATGTGCTGTCAAGTTGCCTGCAACTCTTAGTGACCCTATGCATAAAAGCTCCGAAATCTGTCCTATTCCAAGCCAGTCATACTGTCTCTGACATATCTGCCCTTCTTCACTGTGTCAATCCATTTTATCCAGAGTCTTCCTCCCCTGTACTGTTCCTCCACCCTTCCAAGCATGATGTCCTTTTCCAAGGACTGGTCCCTTCTGGCAACATGCCTAAAGAATGTGAGATAGAGCTTCAAAATACTTGCCACCAGAGAGCAAATCGGTTTTACCCTCTCCAGAACAGACTTGTTTGTTCTCCAGGCAGTCGGTGGTATGTTCAGTGCCCTTTTGCAGAACCACAACTGAAAGGCTTCGAGTCTTCTTCTGACATCCTTACACACTGTCCAGCTCTCTGATGCATAGAAAGTAATTGTGAAGACTATGGCCTGGATCAGGCTCACCTTAGTCTCTTGACCGACATCTTTGCATTTCAGCACACTGGAGAGGTCCTTTACAGCTGACTTTTCTAATCCATTTAGTCTTCTGATTTCCTTGATACCAGTTCCAAGAGTGCTGATTTGTGGACCTGAGCAAACGGAAATTGTTGACAATCTCAATCTCTTCACCATCTATCATGATGCTGCCAATTGGCCCAATGGTAAGAATCTTTGTTTTCTTAATGTTGAGATTCAATCCATGTTGAAGACTATAGTCCTTGACGTTCTGCAGCAAGCACTTAAGCTCCTCCTCAATTTTAGCAAGTGAGGTTGTGTTGTCTGCATAACACAAGTTACTGATGAGGCTTCCTCTAATTCTGATGCTATATTCCTCTTCATAGACATCTGCCTTCCAAGTGATCTGTTCTGCATATAAATCAAAAAGGTATGAAGACAGGATGCATCCCTGACACACTCCTTTCCTGATTTTAAACCATGCAGTGTTTCCTTGCTCTGTTCTGAGGGTTGCTTTTCGGTCTGAGTATTGGTTTTGCATGAGCATAATCAAGTGTTGTGGGATTCCCATTAATCTAAAGGTTAGCCTAAATTTGTTGTGATCTGTGAAGTGAAATGCCTTTGCATAGTCAATGAAACATGCATTCCTGTGATACTCTTCAGCCAAGACCCATCTGACATTGACAGTGATGTCCCTAGTGTCATAGCCTCTTTTAAACCCAGCCTGTACTTCTGGTAGTCCTCTGTTGATGACATAACAGTAGCTTTTGCACATTCCAGTAGCTTTTTAAATAATCTTCAGCAAGATTTTGCTGAATATGATATTGTTCAAGAATTTCTACATTCTGTTGGATTACCCTTTTTTCTGTATGGGAATAAATATGGATCTTTACTGGTCAGCTAGTCAGGTGGCTTTCCAGAAGATTTATTGGTACAACTTTGTGAGCTGATTCAGGGCAGCATCTGTTTGTTGAAATATGTCAACGGATATGCCATGAATTCCTGGGGCCTTATTTTTGCCAATTCCTACATAGCAGCTTGAATTTCCTCCTTCATCACCTGCCTCTTGGTCATACCCTGTTTCAGGAAATTATTTTGTGTCATCCAATTCTTTTTGGGACAGCCAATTCTTTCTGTCTACTCCTTCCATCTTCTTTTGCTATATCATGGATCATTCAGTATTCCTACCATTGCATCTTTAAGCATTGCAACTCGAGGCTTGGATTTGTTCTTCAGTTCCTTCAGATTAGAAATGGTGACCGAGTTCATCCCTTTTCAGTCTCTGACTCCAGCTCTTTGCACATTTTGTTATAGTACTTTGATTTGTATTCCCGAGCTTCACTTTGAAATTTTCTGTTTAGCTCCTTAACTTCCTGATTTCCTCCCTTTGGCTTTGGTCTCTCAGCAATCTAGTGCAATATTCAGAGTCTCTTCTGCCATCCATCTTGGTTTTTTTCTTCCTCCTCTGTCTTTGCAATGACCTTTTGCACATTCATCATGGATAATATTCCTGATATCTTCCCATAGCTCATCTGATCTTCAAACTTTATGTAGGTTATGCCAAATCGATATGATAATAATTCTTATTTTGCATATCTTTTCCTGCTGGTGACTGAGTGGCTAAGGAGTTGTGCTGCCATCTCAGACAGGCTGTTCATCCACCAGCTGCTCCTCTGAAGAAAGATGAGCAATGTCTGTGTGATTTACAGCATTAGAAGCCTGTTGGTGGACCAGCTATGAGTTGGAACCAAATCAGCAGCAATGAGTAAGTGAGTGAATGATTAACTATGATCATGAGGACATTTTTTAAACAGCAAATCTTTAATCAAATGCTCCGTATCTTCATGGTTGGAGTCTTTCTTAAAAGCTGAGCAGAAAAATCTAATTACTAGTGTAATAGATTGATTGCTTACATTTCGTCACAGAAAGAAATGACAGAAGTGGCTTTAAAATATGTTGAATATCTGCTGTGGTTGAAAGAACTTACATATGTTGCCTCTTTTAGTTTTTACCACAACCTCATGAAACTGTAGTGGGAAATAAGAAGTAAGAGTCATTATCAATTCTTTGCAAACAAGAAAGCGCAGAGAAATTAAATAACCTACTCAAAGGTCCTTCGTTATGAAGTGTTTGATTTTAAAGCTCTCCATATTTTGTAGAACAGTCTAATTAAGAAACAGACGAGTGTTGGAAATTAGCCTACAGGAGGATGAATGATAGTTGAGCCACAAGTGCAAGCTGAATGTGGTTCTTATATAACCACAGATGCTTTGGTATTGCAGTGGCTAAAGCATGCACCTCAAACCCAACATCCACTCTGTAGGAGAAAGATACGACAGTGACAGTCTGCTTCCATGAACATTTACAGTCCTGGGAACTAAATATAACATGTCAGCGTCCCTGACCTCCCTACCTTAACAAGAGAGAGATAGAGAATCCTCAAGATCAGCTCAAGATTGAAGCCTATGAAGTGGAAGCCGTCGTTGCCTCCTCTTCCCAAACTTTTAATCAATTCTGGCAGCAGTCATCCCGCACACAGAGCTCTCTGCTTTGCTGAGTTTGAGAATTTGTCACAGTGGTCACATGGAACTTGCAGAAAATATTCATGCTTTTAGAGTTTATTAGGGAAGTAAGAGATTACGATCGAGGATCAAAAATGAATCTGGGGTTTAGTTCTTTGATCAGGACAGTCTCCTCTCAGCTGTTCATATAGGCAGGCCTCTCTCTGATCCTCAGCTCACAGGCTCCTCTGGCCTCTTGTCCTTTTGGGCTAGTCTGTCTTCTTTTTTTATGTTGTTTTTTTATTAAATTTTACTAATTTTAATGAATATTTGCAGAAAATTTGGATTTCCATTCATTCATTGTTGCATTATTTTCTCTACTCTCCCCCCACCAGTTCGTTCCTCTTTTTTCCCCCCTTGAAAGTCTGTTTTAATTGTCCAGTTGCCATAGTGCTTGTCAAAGCCAGTTCTGATTAATCTCCTTTGTCAGTGTGTCCTTTGCCATTCCCTATCACTCCTCCCTGAGAGAGACTTCACCCTGATTCATAAGGAAAAGGGGACGGTGTATTCTCTTAGCTACTTCCTGCTGAAAAGGGACGCTGTAGGTTTCAGGGTGAAGATCTTTTCTCACTACTCTAAAGGGCCCCTTTGGCAATAGGAAACAAGTAGACTATTGTGGAGATTGATTTTGGAATTCAGATGCACTGTTATCAATTGTGCTTAGCTGTACATGTGCATATCCTTGAAGATGTATCATGGAAGTGTTACAGCCTAGAAGACACAAATTTAACTAACAAGTTAAAAGCACATGAGTCAAAAATTAAAAAGCAATAATATTCCAAGTAGAGGTTTTAATAATGGCACAAATCAAGTTACAGAGGGAAGGTAGTTCTTAAAATAAAAGGCCTATTGACTAGCTCTTTGTCTATTATAGTATAAAGGTTAGGAACCACAAGATGTAGAGTCTCAACTATGTCAGTTAGTCTGTCTTCTTAAGAAAGTGTCAAAAAGTTCTTTAGTTCTGCCAGTAGATGCCTGGAGATACCCGACTCTACCAGCAAGACATGGCCTATAAGTATTCCTCTTGCTCTGTGGGACAGGAGGCCTACTCTGCTATCTCTGTTGCTGTTTCTCACCATCTGTCATCATCTCTGGGATGTCAAGAAGATTCTGTCTCAGCACTGGGACATTGAGTCCAAAGGATGAGCTCTGTTGCCATTTCTTTTTGGGGAGCAGTCAGGTCTCCCTGTCTGCTTCTAGGTTATTTGAAGACTAGTAGGGTGGTAACACTGACCAATGCCTTCACTTGGGTACCATATACCTCATGTGCATGGTCTCATTCAATCTTCTGGTAGGAGTTACAAGACCATGGCTAAAAGGCCTTTATAAAAGTGATCCAGTACATTGTAGAAACCCTACTGGGAAGTTTTGCTCTGTCCTGTGGGATCACTCATGGTATCTTCATGGTCTCTGCTGTGTTCAAGTCCATTGTTACAGTCATTGTGTCAATGATAATCCTGATGAGGATGTCACAGGGTACGGCAAGGTTCTGTTTTGTTATTTATGTTGTTACTTGGTGTGATTGTGTCAGTTACGCCTCATAGTGACCCTACAAATGACAGCTCTGAACCTAGCCCTATCCTGAGCCATCCTAATGATCCCCAATATGCTTTAGCCTGTTGTTACAGTCAATCCATTTTATTTAGGATCTTTCTCTCCTTAAAGGTGGTGGGTTTTGTTCCTCCACCTTTCCTAGTATGATGGTTTTTTAAAAAAAATATGGGGTAGCTATAAGTCATAGAGAGCGCTCTGGGGGCCCAGTGGCAAGAAGCTGTCCTGTAATCCCAAAGGCAGTTTGAATCCACTAGTTACTCCTCGGGGGAAGGATGGGCAGTCCCCTCCCCTGCGATTAACTGTCTCTGAAAACTCACTGGAAGGTCAGCTATGGGTCATCTCTGACTCGGTGGTACACAACAACAACAACATAAGTCACTGAAGACTTGACGACACCTAACAACAACAGTGCATCACTCACTATGCATTGGAGCTGATATGATGGCAGTCATTTTGGGACACCACACGTATGTAGGGCCTTAAAGAGATGCGGCAAAGCAAACCTTTAATCCAGCTGAAACCAAACATCCCAGTATTATGTTTAAGGTGTTTTCCTAGATAAAATTTTATTTATAGTATTTATACTGAAGTTTTACACACAAACATACACTTGTTCCAGGAACCACGTGGAACTGAGAACAGAAGGAGTGGGCTGCTTCTTAGTGTAGCTGGAATCTCACCTCATTCTTGAGTTGATCAATAGGGTTCATAGAAGAAGGGCTTATCTCCTGACAAAGAATGATGTCATAGGAGCAGGGAAAAATGCTCTCTGAAAGACAGCAGGAAGGAAGGGCATGTGACCAAAGAACTTTCTATCATGTGTTGCTTAAGCATGTTGTCTGAGTCGGATTTTCTGCTTCACCCTATTTATTTGCGAGGCTCCATTCAATTTGTTGTCTCAGACCTCTCCTCTCTAAATATATGCTCACTCTCCTCATCTGTGAAATGGGGTAATGATAGTGTTTCACTTTTAACATTGTGATAAGTAAGGATAAAAATAGACAAAGCATGGAAATACTTAACATGCTGGCTGGCACAAAACCAACAATGAGCAAAATGACAACGGTTTTTATTATTAGCAATCTTAGATACTCAACTGAGACAAAAGTTCATTTTATTCATCGCCTTCCAAGCCTTTCTGCACTGATAACTGTCTTTCATCCCTTCCCTCTGTTTTCAGAATATTTTGATTCCTTTTTTATTTTTCAATATTCTTATTTTGTTCTCAAGAGACTGATTTTTTTGGGGTTTTTTTTATTATTAATTTTAATGAAAATTTACAGACTTTGGATTTCCATTCATTCACTGTTGCACTTTTCTCCCTGCCCCTCTCCCCCAGTACACTCTTCTCTTTGAAAAGTAAAAGAAAAATTCTTTCATTGTTTTACAATCCCTCTCCCCAGATCCACTCTACTATGCAGCCTTCGTTCTGGATTCATGTCATGACAATAAAACCTAATCACATATCCCTTTTAACAGTTTTCTCCCTCATATGTTTCAATGCAGTATACAATATTTATCCCATCTTTCTCAGTCTCCTCCCAACCCCAATGTCAGTCCTGTTTTACAACAGTGACACTATGCAATATTTGTCCTTTTGTGACTGGGATATTTCACTCAGCATAATGTCCTCCAGGGTCACCTATTTTGAATAATATTGCATGAGTTCCTTGTTTTCCAATGCTTGATTCCTTTTTAAGGTTAGCTATTTTACCTGATTCTTGTCTAACCAATTAATTTCCTCTTCCCCCTTTTACCATGATTTGATATTTATTTTGTAACTCTTAGTAGAAATTGATTTATTTAACTAACTTATTTTTAAGATCTTTCCTCTTTGAAAAAGTGACTATAAGTATTCTTGCTACATACTTTCTGTTGTAGAAATAGACCCCTCCTTCTTACGTCAAATTGATAAAAGATCATTTGTTTTAAAATTTTTTCACTGAAAATTTACTCAATACATTTGGTATATTAGAGGTGTGTGCGTGTGTGTGTGTGTGCATGTGTTCATGTGTGTAGCTTCTAGTCTTAATATTTAGAAATTATTATTAT
>NW_006399752.1:21474513-21476992 GCF_000299155.1 Elephantulus edwardii
GTGTGTGTGTGTGTGTGTGTGCACGTGTTCATGTGTGTAGCTTCTAGTCTTAATATTTAGAAATGTTAATTCATATTTAAACAAATATTTCTTTAAAAAATCTTGTTCTCCAATTAAGCACTGAACCCCAAATTGGAAAACCAAATACAGAAAAAGGAATTTTGAAAATACACATGCTAAGGAAGATTGGTTGCCTGTATTCCAAATGGAGGTGACAGCTTTTAAACAGAACAGAAGAAGGTAATTTTACATTTAAAGGCACGCCATATAAATGGGCCTAGATGTATAATTCACAGCTCTGACATTAGAGGACAATTTCGAGTTTTCTTAGCAACAGGAGGCCATTAAGTAGTCATTTGTGCGGAGATGGACGCTCAAACCTTGTCCTCCCAGCTCAGCTGCACTGAATCCCTGCCACTTCAGACGACACGGTGTTAACGTAAATGGTTCTCAGGAACAACAACTAGAAAAATACACATGCTGAGCATGGAGAAAAGCCCACGTTCTTTCTCGTTTTTATGAGCTGCCAAATCTTGCTGCTGGTGTTTACATTAACAGAGGAATGTGATATTAATATTTAGCTCATTCTGCAGAAATATGCATTTAAATGGACAGATTTCGGCATGCAGACTTCAGAGCAAGATCTCTATCTGTGTCAGCACACACACACGCACACACACACACACACACACACGCACGCACGCAGATGGAGATACACACACACAGAGAATGTTGTCCAGCTCACATGGCTATGGGCTCTCAATTAAATGCAAAGAACACATGGCCAACAGAAGGCGAGGAGCTCATAGAATGATGATGTTTATAGCTGCAGGGGATGCCCCGCGTGCATAGGGGTTTTGTGAACCCTGTTGGAGATGAAAGTCCCACATGGACAGCTGCAGCATGGAAGAATCCTAGTGACCTAGATTCTGCTATAGATTGTGGACGGCTTTGGCCTGCACTGCTAGCGCTCCGCCAGCAGCCCGCTTTCCGCTTGCCGTTTCACTGGCTGCCTGGCAAACAGTGCTGACCCATTTCACCATGACAACGCAGGCTGCTCTGCTGAGGGTGGTGCAACGCAACACTCACTGCTGGCATTTAAAAGATTCCAAAATGAAGTTTACGCAGAGTTTTTGAAAAACACAGTTAGAAGATCCAACCAAAGCTGACATTCTTTGACAACAGAGAAAAAGACGGATTTTTTTTAAGCTGCTGTTAGCCTTTGGCCTGTTTTAAGTGATCAGCAGAGCTATCCATTTTATATCTTACTCAGCCCATAGCATGTTAGTAAATACATTTCTAACCAAAATGAATTAATAAATGGTGAGTAAATAAGCAAAAAACTAAGGGATTGATTAACTTTCACTGAGATCTTTATCCACATAACTACATATATATTTTTATATATAGATATCAGAATATATATACATATTCTAATCTATTAAGGTTGAATATATAGAATCACCTAAGCTAAAATCTCATCATAAAGAAATGTAAGTTTTTACAGGTATATTTATTACAGCCTTCATTCAACCTTGAACTGTACAGAATCAAGTTTCACTGGAGAACCAGAATAGTATGCCCCTTGGGGGAAAAAGATGGATCTGTGATTTCATAGAGGAATTCCGTTTAGTAAGTGCAATTTAGGAAAATCAGAGCCTGGTATGTGCATGTGATCATATTAAAATGCAGCCTCAACTGTTGTTATTTTTTAAAAAAAAAAAACAAAAACCAGCAACACACCAATAAAACATAGTTCAGTTTAGCATCTGAAAGCACTTGCAGATCTCTGTACTGAAGTACATGAATGTATCTAGAACACAACTTATTTGTTGCTGCTAAATTAGCTCAGGAGGTTAAACCTTAGAATATATTGAGCAATCCTTTCCATTTCCTACCTGGAGAAAGCAAAGTCAAAAGACCAAAGGACCACACAGAGTCTGTTGCCAATGACAGAGCTAAAGGACCTTCACAAGGTTTTAATTTCTAGGGAGAGGAAGGGAAAAGAGCAGCTTCGCTTGGCATCATGGGAGTCAACCCAATGTATTTATGCAAACGTGGAAATAAAGTGACCTTGTTTATTTTTAACCTAAATGACTCTTTCACTCTTTAGCTGTCCAAATTTTGGGAATGCTCCTCTTCATTCTTTATTACTCAGCCTTTTCCTTGAGTGTGCAAAATTGCTTTCTTTTCTGACTACAAGTCTTAGCTTTCAGTCCAGATCCTCTCTGACTCAAAATCTTCCTGTTTGTTGTTGTTATGTGCCATCGAGTCGCCTGCGACTCATAGCGACCCTATGTACAACAATCCTAAACTCCGCTCTGTCCTGTGCCATTCGCACCGTCTCTGACACTCCCATCCTAATTATCCCAGTCACTGAATCAATCCACCTCATAGAGGGCGTTCCTCTCCTGCACTGTCTCTCCACCCTCCCAAGCATGATGTCCCTCTCCAAGGACCGGTCTCTCCTCACAACATG
>NW_006399752.1:21477092-21478973 GCF_000299155.1 Elephantulus edwardii
CTCACAACATGTCCAAAGTATGTTAGACGGAGCCTCAGAATCCTTGCCTCCAAGGAGCCACCTGGTTTAACCTTTTCCAGGACAAATCTGTTTGTTTTCCTAGCAGTCCATGGTATTCTCAATACTCTTCCTGTTTATCCTCTGATAAAGAACGGGCTTCCTGGTGGAGAGGCACATTGTGCTGTATGTGACCCGACACTTTCCAACCCAAGGCCAGCTTTCGGGGAAGGAAGGATTGATTAGAATAACTAAGCATCTAATACATTGCTACACATTAGATCAAAAGTCTGAGAACAAACATTACTTGTAAACGGTGGTAGCTATGGAATCAATTATCCAGCTCTCAAGACAAAGATGAAAATTAACAACCTAAGAGATTAGAGTGATAGTAACAGCTCTTTATGGCCAAAAAGATGAACATTCTAGCCTGTCTATGTGGCTGTTTTTCTGGTAGATCTTCAAGTTGTGCTTTCTGTATCTTTACGTGAGTGAACTATTACATAGTCTTTTATCATCATCATCATCATCATCATCATCATCGTCGTCGTCATATTTTAGTGCTTAAAACAATATTTCAATGACTTCCTACAATTTAATTTGTTCTATATAGTTAAAGTTTTATCAGCAAAATTATGATTTTTTTAAGAGACCAAGATTACTCTCTTTTTGCAGAGAAACGGTAAAATTGATGAGAGATCTAAATTAATCACACTAGTGTATTAAGGTATGGCCAGGTCCAAAAGTGGGAAACAGGCAAGGTTCAGACTGATACCCTGTTCTCTCTAAGGTCATTTTCTTCGTCTTGGTCTTCTCATTAACATGCTTTACTTCAACTTCTGTCTCTTTTTGTAGTCTACTTTTGCTTTCTGACTAGGAGCAACATTGATCACTGAAAGTTTGGAGATTTGAGTCTATCCAGAAGCACTTCAGAAGAAGGGCTGGCTATTTATTTTCCCCAAGTCAGTCATTTGCCGAGCAGTTCTTCTCTGACATTCATGGAGTTGTGATGAGTTGGAATTCTCTCCTTGGGAACGGAATTGCTGCTTACTTTAATGCCGACTGTATCCTTTCTTAGACCTAAGAGAATGAACACTAATACTCGAAGGATCAATAGTTGTTGTGTGGATCATCAAGTTGGAACCAAACGACAGCTGATTCTCCGGTGCGTTTTCAGAGGCAATAAATCACATGGGGAAAAATTTGTCCTTCTTTCAGCTATGGAGCAGCTGGTGGATTCTAACTGTGGCCTTTGGGGTTGGCAGAGCAATTCCTTACCACTAAGCCACCAGTATCCTTAACAATTTGCTTCTTGAGTGTTAATTGCAGTTTTAAAAGGAGCAAAGACAGGAAAGACGAAAGGAAATAATTTTGATGAATTTCTGCCATCCACTATATATTATTTTAAAAAGTAATTATTTTATTAAAGAGATGCAGTCCTACCTGTGTTGTGCAGGGTCAGCTGAGTCACCACCTGCCACACACATTTGGCCCCCTCATTACTCCCCTGACAGGCTCTCCAAAATTTGAAATTGTCAGCCTTGACCCACAGGCTTCTGGGAGACCTAGCCATCCTGTGTTGTACGGATCAGCTGAGTCACCACCTGCTGCACACATTTGCCTCCATGCTGGGCCCTGCAGAAGAGACATCTATTTATCTACAGAACAAATTATCCAGGAGGCCAGGCTCTATGAGGAGAAATGTGGCATCAGGATCGGAGGAAGACTCATCAACAACCTGCATTATGCAGATGACACAGCCCTGCTTGCTGAAACTGAGGAGGACCGTAAGCTCTTGTTGCAGTGGGTCAAGGACTGCAGCCTTCAATATGGATTGAGGCTCAATATCAAGAAAACAAAGATTCTCACCACTGGGTCAATAGG
>NW_006399752.1:21479523-21484168 GCF_000299155.1 Elephantulus edwardii
AATGGGGGTAGGTGTGTCAGAGACAATAAGGTTGGCACAGGATAGAGCAGGGTTTAGGGCTGTTGTACATAAGGTTGCTATGAATAGCAGATGACTCAACAGCACATAACAACAACAACAACATTTTATTGAGATTTTGGTATAAGTTTACCCAAGAAGTTAGGATTCCTTTAAACATTTTTCATGCAAGTTGTTCACAGACATTTGTAAAATTTACTACAATGGGTCAACATTCTCTTTAATTCTATACTTTCACTCTTTTTCTAGTATTCTAATTTTCCTTCATATTTTGCTTTAGGGTAAATATCGACTGTTTTGTTATGTACTGATAGTGCTCAAGTAGGATGCCTTTCTTACAGGCAATGCTCATTATTTTATAAAGTGATGTCAGTCACTTAATGGTGATTTCAGAGGATAGGCAGATTTAAACATAGCCTTGGAGTAGTAGTCTTTGGAAGTCTCTTGTTTTTTAATGAAAGAGTCTTGTTTTCCAATATTGCAGTTTGCCTGCTTTTTTAAAAATAAAAATTTGAATTCTGCTCCATATTTTTCCCTCTTTCTCTCTGGTGATGGTGAGCACTACCTAGTTCTTCTGCTCTCAGTGTAGATGACATTGTGGCTTATTTCTTTGAGCTTTTGGCTATTATTTTCTCTTTACTGTTTTGCTTCTAGTGAATAGTTTTGTCCTATATGGTTATTGGCAACAGTTTAAGACCTCACATACTACTGCATTAGGATTCAGATCCTATGAACTATATTAAGCTGATTGATTCAGTTGTCCCAGGAGATTCTGGTCCTATGCATTCAAGACCAGAAAAAAAAATAAATTTAAAATCTTAAACCTTTCTTCTTATGTCTGACAAATACCTGTTTTTATGCCTGCAATTAATATATTTGTTTTGATGTGTGTATGTAGATACTTCTCTCTGTGCTCACCTATGAGTATTTATCTATTACTACCTGTTATCTACATTTAAATGTTAATGTGAATAAACCAGTAATGAACTTAGAAGTACGCACGTCACTCTGGTGACCCCGTGGTCCGAATCTGCACGGCAATCCCATGTGGTTCAAATATGCCAGCTTCTCTGCGTCAGAATGATGGGACTCTCCCCTCTTGAGACAAAATGGCTCTGAAAACCCTCCTGGAGTTGTTGGGTCAGTTTTGACTCAACAGTACACCACAACAACAACTAGCGTATGTATGCAAAAATTGGTGGATGACAGGTTAGCTCTATTTCTAATTTTATTTTGGAGAAATTGCCACTTAGTTTTCCGCAGTGGTTAAACATCCCCACAAGCAGAGGGAAAATATTCCAATCTCCCTGTGTCCCCATCAACATGTTGTTATCTACTCTTTTATCAGTGTCATTTCAGCCAGGGTAAAAAGGTATCTCATAGAAGTTCTGGTTTACAACTCTTCAATGGCAAATTGTAAAGGACCCCTTTAAAAGTACTAAAGACCAAGAGTATAACTTTGAAAACTAAGGTACACCTGACCCAAGTCATAATATTTTCAATTCTAGCATATGCTTATGAAAGTAGGAAAATGAATAAAGGAACACTGAAGAAGACTGATGTCTTTGTGGTGTTAGGAAAGAATACTGAGGATACCATAGATTGTCAAGGGAAAAATAAATCTATGTTTGAGAGAAATGCAGCCAGCATACTCTTTCAAAGCTATATGTATATCTCACATATACTTTGGTCTGTTTTCATGAGAGGCTATTCCTTAGAGAAAGATAGCCTGCTGGGCAAGGGAGAGGGTCAGTGAGAAGTAGATGACCTTCAGTGAGACAGACTGATGCAGTGGCTGCCACCACAGGCTGAAGGAAGAAGCTCAGCAGGGATGGGGAGATTACACAGTACTGTGCAGTGTTTCACTTTGTTTCACTTAGGGTAATTACAAACCACTGGCAACTCCATGATCCCTAAGAAGCACAAAGAGGCAACGGTTGTGAGCCTGTTATGATGTCAGCTGCTCTTCAGTGAAGAGTCCGTTTACCTATCTTAGGATGATTGTTTTGTTTGGGTGATGCTTTAAGTTTTATAAGTTAGACCATGTATTGATTAAAATTGTGTGTCAGTGTAGTCATGACACTCGTTACCATGAAACTTTCCTATGTGCTGTAAATTGGAACCCCCATGATGTTAATGAGGCAGGGCTGGAGGCTGCTCAGTAAAGATGTGATGAGCCTGATCTGGTGAACGGAAGTGTCTCCTAGAGTGTGGCCTGCATGCAATATATGTTTGAGTTTTCTGGCAAAGTAAAAGAGATTTTTTTTTGTCTGATTCTGTGTATGTCTTGTGACCTTTGTACTTGACCTTGGATTTCTCACCCTGTGAAGCCTGAAGTGCCTGATACTTCTCGAACCCTGTTATGATAATCCATGATTCTTTGTCTCTGCTGCAGTTCTCAAGTTTCTCAGATTCTGCTCATTAATGACGTAGACTCATTAGCCTCCCCAGTGATGTCTCCCTGGGGTCTGACTCACAGACCTTAGAGTAGCCTCATCAACAAGCATGTGAACCATATCCTTGGAATAAATATCTTTCTCTCTCCTACAGATACAATAATGCATATACATACACATACAATGTACACATATGACATCAAGAACATGAAATCATTACCATTGGACTAACAGGCAACATCACAAAAGATGGGGAAAGTGTGAAGTTGTCAATGATTTTATTTTATCTAGATCCACAATCAACACCCATGGTTATTTTTTGTTCTTGTTGTTAAGTGCCACTGAGTCCACTACAACTCCTTGTGACCCTCTGAGCAGTAGGCCTGAACCTTACCCTGCATTGCACCACCCTCAAGGCCTCTGATATGCCAGAGCCCATTGTTGCAGGCCTTGTGTCAATCCACCTTAAGGAGACTCTTCCTCTCTTTTTTCTAGCAGCCAAGAAATAAAAACATGTTGCATCAGGAAAATTTGCTATCAGCTTAAAGATTAAAGTGTGCCTGATCTAAGCCATAATATTTTAAACTGGTTCCTATGCATCTTATCAATAGAACAAGATTCAGGTCACTTACTCTTATTGTCACTATGAGTCGTACTCAACTTGATGGCACTAACAACAACAACAAAATGCATCTCAGGGAGCTCTGGTGCCAGTTGGTATGAAGTTATGCTGCAAACCCAAAGACATGTGGTTTGAATCCATCAGGTGTTCCTTGGGAGATAAGGATGGGCAATCTCCTCCAGAATGCTTTACTGCCTCTGAAAACCTGCTGGAAGATCAGCTATGAGTTAGTTCCAACTTGATTGTACACAACAGAAACAACATGCATCTTGAAGTTGTACAATGAATAAGGAGAACAGAAGAAGCATTTATGCCTTTAAATCATGGTATTGGCAAAGACTACTGAATGTCATATGGACAACCAAAAGAACAAACAAATCTGTCTTGGAGGAAGGTCAAACCAGGATGCCCCGTAGAGTGAAAGATGGTGAGACTTTGTCCCACAAACTTTGGACCTGTTGTCAGGATGGGTCAGACCCTGGAAAAACACACTGGGAAAAGGGGAGGGTAAGAGAAAGAGAGGCAGACCCTCAACAAGATGGATTGACTCTAACTGTGAGGAAGGCACAAGACAGAGCAAGGTTCAAATCTGCAGTTCATAGGGTCACTCACTAGGAGTCATGGTTGATTTGATGGCACATAGCAAAACAACTCTCTCATGCATACTTGTGCACACACACACACACACACACACACACACACACACACACACTCGGGTGGACTAGTGGTTAAGGACTTGCATCGTCAACCCAAAAGCAGGTAATTCAAATCCACTAGCTGTTTTATGGGAGAAATATGCACAAACACATTTCATGTGATTTATAACCTCTGAAAACCTGATGGGGGTCAGGTATGCGTGGACTCCAACTTGACAGCATTGAGTTGTTGAGTTGAGTTGATATATAAGAGAGAGAGTGTGTGTGATAGAGACAGAAAAATTTACACGTATTCATGGGTTTTGCTTGTCTAGAGAACCCAAATAAAGATCCTAAATGTTTAAGCTGTTTCTGAAATTTTCCTCCAGTCTCTAGGTTGTCTACGTAGCCTTTTAATAAAGTATTTTTATTAAGGTAAATGGAATTTTTTTTAAGGACTTAATGCATGGTTTAACATCAAGAAAGGACAGTAATATACTGTTTAGAAGTGTTTTAAAAATCCCCTTCCCCTGGGGAAGGGGTGGGCAGGGAGAAAAGTGCAACAATGAATGACTGGAAACCCTAAGACTCTGTAAACTTTCATTAAAATTAACTTTAAAAAAATTTAAAAGGTGCAAGTGTCCCTTTCAGAAAGCAAATACAGCTTGTCTTTGTTATTTAAAAACAAGTAATTATGAATTATTTTTATTGCGTTACAAATGAAAATAATTCTATCAAGTTTACAACCATGAATTTCAACCACAGCTAGTACAGAAGAAAGCTCTCTATCAAAAAGCTTTAAAAGGAGTGTTTGTTGAACATCAACTTTTTCTTTGTGTTTTGTATTATCAATGTAAATACCTACTTGCAGCCATATGACAATGTAGGATTGTTTCAGGAATGCCTAAATAAACCCTTTAAACTTATTTTATTTAATGCCCATTGACATGTTTCTTTTTTTTCTTCTTTTTTTT
>NW_006399752.1:21484288-21502382 GCF_000299155.1 Elephantulus edwardii
CCTCTCCTTCAAACGCAAAAGAAAAACTCCCTCATTGGTACGTAATCCCCCACACACATCCCCCAATCCCCAAATATAATCCACTCTGCAACCCTCATTCCATACTCTTACAATAAACATAATGCCCTAAAATATAAAATATTCTCTCCCCCAAAGACTTCAATGCCGTAAACATATTTCGTCCAGTTTTTCTTAGTCTTACCCCATCCCGATGTCAGCGTCATTCTACAACAGTCTCACCATATAGCATTTGTCCCTCTGTGACTGAGATACCTCAATTTTTTTAAATTTAATGAGGCACAATTTCTTTTTGTCTTTTCGTGCAATACACAGACATAAATCTTATTTTCTTTTTCTGTGGATTGATATTCAATAATGCCAGTATCATTTATTAAAGAATAATTTCTGCTCCATTGAATGGACTTGGACCTCTTCTTAAACATAACATTTGTACATAGATCCCACAATCCATTGTTGTCAAGTCAGTTCCACCTTATAACACAAGGTAGAACTGTCAAAAAGGTTTGTAAGTTTGTAAATCCCTAGGATGTGCCACATTTTCCCCTCATGACTTACATTTTGGGGTCCAACCATTAATCTTTTGGTTAACATCTACTCTCTTTAACCACTGCATCTCAACGACTCCTTAATTCATAGATGGCTGTGTTTACGTCTGAGTTCTTAATTCTACCCCACTGCTAGATTGTCTATCACTGACCTAGGCTGTTTTCTTTACATTGGCTATATAATATGTTTTGATTTGAGGAACTATGATGGTTCCTTTTTTTATTTCCTTCGTTAGTGCTTTAGTTATTTAGAATTTTCATTTTGTTGAAATCCCCCCACTTCCTTATTAGTATGGTTGGTAATTTTTCTGTTTCAATAAAGAATGTTGTTGGGATATGTATACACATTACATTCTTTCTGTAGATTGCTTTAGTTAGCATTTTCATTATAGTAAGTCTCTAATCTATGATGATGGCATATATTTACAGTTTTTTAAATGTATAGTTTTGTTGTTTTGGTTTTTAAAAAAAATATAGAATGCTTCACAAATTTGTGTGTCATCCTTGTATGGGGCCCTTGCTAATCTCTGTATTGTTCCAATTTTAGTATATGTGCTGCCAAAGTGAGCACTAATGTATAGTTTTTTTAAAAGGTTGTTATTATGTACCACTGAGTCAGAACTGACCCCTAGCTGAGCCTCTAGTGGGTTTTCAGAAGCAGATAATCACATGGAAGGTGATTGCCAATCTTTCACTTGAGGAATTGTTGATGGCCTCGATCTGCATGCCTGAAAGTTGACAGCATAGCTCCTTATCACTAGACCACTTGAGTTTCAACTATTGTAGTTGTATTTTACATATATTTTCTATTGTCTTTTGGCCTCTAGAGTTGTGTAGGGAAATCTACACTAATTCTTATGAAAGCTCACTCAGGTTATGTTGTATTTTCCTCTTGCTGTTTTCAGAATACTCTCATTTTCTGTTGAAGCTCAACATCAAGAAAACGAAGATTTTCACCACTGGGACAATTGGCAGTATCAGGATGGATGGTGAAGAGATTGAGATAGTTAACAGTTTTAGTTTGCTTGGTTCCACAGTCAGCAATCTTGGTACCAGCAGCCAGGAAATCAAGAGATAAATTGCATTGGAAAAGTCAGCTGTCAGGCACCTCTCCAGAGTACTGAAGAGCAATGATGTCAAGCTGGAGACTAAGGTGTACCTGATCTAGGCCATAGTCTTTGCGATTGTGTGCTATGTGTCAGAGAGCTGGACAATGACTAAGGATGATAGAGAATTGATGCCTTTGAACTGCGGTACTGGAGAAGAGTGTTGAACATACCATGGACTGCTAGGAGAACAAACAGGTTTGTCCTGGAGAGGGTGAAAGCAGGCTGTTCCTTGGAGGCAAGGATTCTGAAGCTTTGTCTGACATACTTTGGACATGTTGCATGGAGGGACCAGTCCTTGGAGAGCGACGTCATGTTTGGGAGGGTGGAGGGACAGCACAAGAAAGGAAGACCCTTGATGAGATGGATTGATTCAGTGCTTGGGGTAATGGAAATAGGTGTGTCAGAGACAGTGATGTTGGTACAGGATAAAGCAGGGTTTAGAGCTTTAGTACAGAGGGTTGCTATGAGTTGCAAGTGACTCGATGGCACATAACAACAACAAACAACAACACCGTCTGGGGTTGAACTTTTTGAATCTCTTTAAACAAGGTTTTATGTAACATCCTGTATTTGCAGGCTTGGTCCTCTGAAAGTCTGGGGAATTCACTCTGATTCTTTAGTGTTTTCCTAGCTTTATCTGATTCAATTACTTTTTTTAAAGTTACAGTCATTCTCTATCACATTTTTGCTGTCTTTTGTGTTTTCATTTTTGTTGTTGTATCTATCATTTTATTCCTTCATTTCCCCCTTATTTGTGGTAAGATATTTTCTTTGTTCTCTTTGCTTTCTTTAAACATACTTAGCATCAAAAGTATGTTGTTGTTGTTGTTATGTGCCCTCGAGTCATTTGCGACTCATAGCGACCCTATGCACAACAGCCCTAAACCCTGCTCTATCCTGTGCCAAATGCACTGCCTCTGACACACCCATCCCAATTACCCCAGTCACCGAATCAATCCATCTTATAGAGGGTCTTCCCCTCCTGCGCTGTCCCTCCACCCTCCCAAGCATGATGTCCCTCTCAAGGACCCGTCCCTCCTGGCAACATGTTCAGAGTATGTCAGACGAAGCCCCAGAATCCTTGCCTCCAAGGAGTAGCTTGGTTTAATCCTCTCCAAGATGAATCTGTTTGTTTTCCTGGCAGTCCATAGTACATTCAGTACTCTTCTCCAGCACCACAGCTCAAAAGCATCCACTCTCCTTCTGTCCTCCCTAGTCATTGTCCAACACTCTGATTGATGCATAACAAGCGATTGCAAAGACCATGGCCTGTATCAGGCACACCTTAGTCTCCAGAGAGACACCGTTGCTCCTGAGAAATAATACAACACACTAAATAACAAGAGAACAAGAATCAATCACAAGCAAACCATGAAGAGGAGGAAATTTCTGCTATGGAGTTCAGACTAACTCAATGAACTCCATAGCAGAAATTTCCTCCTCTTCATGGTTTGCTTTTGATTGATTCTTGTTCTCTTGTTATTTAATGTGTTGTATTATTTTCTGTCAAATTTGGGCCATTTTTCTTTCAAATCTTTATCACTGAAAACATCAAATGCTGGTGAGGTTGTGGAGAAACTGGAACCCTTACTCACTGCTGGTGGGAGTGTAAAATGGTGCGACCACTATGGAAGGCTGTATGGCGCTTTCTCAAAAAGTTGCAAATAGAAATACCATTTGATCCAGCAATTCCACTCCTGGGTATATACCCTAGAGAAACCGTAACTCCCACACAAGTAGATATATGCACACCCATGTTTATTGTGACTTAGTTCACAATAGCAAAGAGTTGGAAACAACCCAAGCACCCATCAACAAACAAATGGATAGAGAAGCTTTGGTATATTTACACAATGGAATATTACATTTCTTTGAAAAACAAAGAACTCATGAAATGGTATACAAAATGGGTGACCCTGGAGGACATTATGCTGAGTGAAATATCTAAGTCACAAAAGGACAAATACTGCATAATGCCACTGTTGTAAAACGGGACTGAGATTAGAGTTGGGGGGAGACTGAGAAAGATGGGATAAATTATGTATACTGCACTGAAACAGATGAGGGAGAGAGCTGTTTAAAAGGGATATATGATTAGGTATTATTGTCATAACAGGAATCCAGAACAAAGACTGCATAATGGAGTGGATTTGTGGGGAGGGATTGTATAACAATGAAAGAATTTTTCTTTTACTTGCTTGCTGAAAGTGAGGAGTACTTGAAGCACTTATTGCAGAAGATCAAGAAATGCAGCCTGCGGTATTGTTTGCCTCACAATGTCAAGAAAACAAAGATTCTTACTACTGGACCAATAGGCAGCATCATGATGGATGGAGAGAAGATTGAAACTGTCAACAACTTCATCTTGCTTAGATCCACTATTAACACCCTTTGTACCAGTAGTCAGGAAATAAGGAGACACATTGCACTGGGAAAATCTGTACTTAGGGACCTCTCCAAATTACTGAGGAATAATGATGTCATTTTGATGACTAAGGTGCATCTAATGCAGGTCTTGGTCTTTCCAATCACTTGCTATGCATCTAAGAGCTGGACAATGAATATGTATGACAGAAAAAGAATTGACACCTTTGAGTTGTGGTGTTGGAGAAGAGCACTGAACATCCCATGGATGGCCAAGAAAATTAATAGATGTGTCTTGGAGGAGTTACAGCCAGAGTTCTCTTTGAAGACAAAAATGATGAGGCTTCACCTCACATCCTTTGGACAGGTTGGTAGCAGGGACTATTTTTTGGTGAAGGACATGATGCTGGGAAGAATGGAGGGTTGGTGAAGGAGAGGAAGATCCTCCACAGGTGGTATTACGGTGACTGCTGCACTGTACTCTTGTGTATCAGGATAGAACAGGGTTCAGATCTTTTGTTCTTCGGGTTGCTATGATGTGTACTTAACTCGATGGTACCTTACAACAAAAACAACAAGGTCACTATGTGCCAGGGTCAATTCCATGGCAGTGGCTTCATGTCTTGTCTTGAGAACGTCTAGAGAACAACATATTCCTTAGGTCTTTCTCAAAGTTGATTCACTTGTGGATCAGAAACTGATCTCTGAAATTCTATATGCTATATGGGAAGTGGGTGGATGTTTAACTGGTCACAGATCCTAATGTAAGCTGTAAGTCCTTGACTTTCCTTAGGGAAAGACTTTTCCTCTCTACATCTTTCCCTCATATACACCACTTCCCAAGCTCTTCTATCCTATCTCACTAGGGCCAGAGAACTAGCCTTCTGTTTCCTTGACTCTTTAAGGTATTCTCCTTGTACTTCTTCCTGGGTCTAAAGCCAGTCCATATCAGACTTCAGTGAGAATCATTAGCATTTCATGGTAGCAATCCATGTGACAATTGTATAGCCCATGAATTCTGAAGGCAAATATGTGCCACCTTAAGAAAAAAGGGGGGGAAAAAGCTACAACTTCCTCAGATTAGCTCCCTTTCTTTGTTCATTGTTTGAGATATTGTCCAGCCCTGTTCCAAAATGGCTGTGATAGTGTTGCCAATGTGACTAGATAAGGTATTTTAGCTTCTATATCTTAACTGTTGCTTCTCTCTCTGGATTCGGAACTCACTGGTCTCTCCAACACCTCAGCCATATTCCCAAATTCAGAGATCTTAGTCTATACTTATTTTTATTTGCTGCTCATTGGTTAGTTATTGGAGGAGTAAACTGGATGTATCCATTCACTTCACCATCTAGTTCTACTTCCTGGCAGCCACTCTTGATATCACACCACTAAAACAATCCCTTCATTTACTCTTATACTTTTATCATAAAAATCGATGAGGCCACAGACATCAGTGGACACTCCAGTATACGTGATCTGAAATATAAGATACAAAATAGCTTTTTGTGTCAAATGCTTTTCATCCCTTGGTCTCTAAAGCTGTTATATATGTTTCTTACATCAACATTTGTGGGAAAAACACATGTGCAGAATGGATCTACCATTTTATATTTGGAAGACAGGAAATATTTTAGGACTGCATAATACCAAGCCCTTTGAAATGAGAATAAGTGTACACAAGACATATTTAAGTAATTTCCTTCATTAAACTGGCGTAAAACTGACAATCTAATTGTAAGGCAATTACTTTTTACTGTGTGAGAAATAAAGACATGTAATGTCAATAAATTCTGATGACTGTTTCCCATAGAAAAATTTTAAAATATAGGGTAGGGCATTTTATTAGATAATTCAGAATTCTTCTAATGGTTGTGATATTGTTTCCTCCCACCCCTCAATCACTTATTTATTAACTTTTATGGTTGACTTTGCCAGGATATTCAAAGACTAGTGTAAACATTACCTTTGTAAATGCTTTCAGACTTCCTCCTCTGAATTTCTGCACAGCTTTAATAAAATTCATTTTCCAGACACGTATCATTTTGTAGACTGAATCACCCTTGTGAATTGACCCTGGGTTCACTGATGATGCCTGTAGCTATGAGGCATTTAGTGAAGAAAATGACCATCCATTTCTGAAATAGCTGAATGCCCTCTGATAGTAAAGTTTCACTAGTCTTGACCTGCAAAAGAAAAGTATTAGATGATGAACCTTTAGTTCTAAAGCAGTCTAGATACCTAAGAGCATTTGGTCCTAAAAAGAAGTTATCATATTCATTTCATGAAAGTGCCATTTTCATAAAAAATGAATTCTAGCATATTTCCTGTGTTTGGTCTATGTTATTTTACTGATAGAAAAACTGAGCTTTTTAAAATAATAGCATGATTTATTCTTTTTTCCCCTTCACTTATTTAAATAACTTATTCACTCCTTTTTGTTGCTAGTTGTTGTTGTTATTGGTGTTATGTGTCGACCAGTCTTTTGCAATTCACAGCAACCCTATGTACATACAATAGCTCTGAAATCTGCTCTATATTGTGCCAACCTTATTGTCTCTGACACATATATCTTTTTGTCCCAGTCACTGAGTCAATCCATCTCATTGAGTGTCTTATTCTTTTGCACTGCCCCTCCACCCTCCCAAGTATGATGTCCCTATCCAAGGACTGATCCCTCCTGGCAACATGGCCAAAGTATGTCAGGTGAAGCCTCAGGATCCTGGTCTCCAAGAAGCAACCTGGTTTCACCCTCTCCAGGACCAACTTGTTTGTTCTCCTGGTAGTCCCTGGTATATTTAACGCTCTTCTCCAGTCTCCTGGCAGTCCATTATATATTCAATACTCTTCTCCAGTACCACAGGTTAAAGGGATCAATTCTCTGTCATCTCTAGTCATTGTCCAGCTTTCTGATGCATAGCAAATAATTGCGAAGACTATGGCCTAGATGAAATACACCTTAGTCTCCAGACTGACATTGTTGCTCTTCAGTATTCTGGAGAGGTCCCTGACAGCAGACTTTGCCAATGAAACTCATTTTTTTATTTCCTGGTTGCTGGTAGTAAGAGTGTTGATTGTAGAGCCTAGGAAATGAAAGCTTTAGCAATCTCAATCTCTTCACTGTCTATCATGATGCTGCCAATTGGCCCAGTGGTGAGAATCTTTGTTTTCTTAATGTTGAGCTTCAATCCATATTGAAGGCTGAAGTCCTTGACCATCAACAGCAAGTGCTTCAGTTTCTCCTCAGTTTCAGCAAGCAAGATTGTATCATCTGCATAAGGCAGATTTTTAATGAGTCTTCCTCCAATCCTGATTCCACAATCCTCCTCATAAAGCCCAACCTCCTGGATAATCTGTTCTGCATATAGGTTGAAAAGGTATGGAGATAGGATGCATCCCTGGCATACACCCTTCTCAATTTTGAACCATGCAGTGTTTCTTTGCTCTGTTCTGACAACTGTCTCCTGGTCCAAGAATAGGTTTTACATAAGCACAATCAAATGTTCTGGGATTTCCATTCTTCTCAGACTCAGCCACAGTTTGTTGTGATCCACACAGTCAAACACCTTTGCATAGTCAATGATAGTAAGTGCCATCAAATCAACTATGACTAACAGTGACCATATGAACAATAACTGTGAACCTTGCCCTGTCCTGTGCCATTCTCATTATCTCTGACGTACTTGAGCCAGTTGATATAGTCACTGTGTCAATGTATCTTGTTGAGAGTCTTCCTCTCTTTCTCTTACATTCCACCTTCTCAGCATGATGTCTTTTTCAAAGGACTGGCTTCTCCAGAGAACATTCCATATTTATGGGAGACCAAGTTTCTTCACCTTTGCCTCTTTCCAAGGAGCACACAGTTTGACCTTCCTTCATTCTTTGGTTGTGCTGCTGGAGAAGAGTCTTGACCATACCACGGACTGCCAAGAAAACAAATAGGTCTGTCTTGGAGAGGGTGAAACCAAGTCTCTCCTTGGAGGCCAGGATTTTGAAGCTCTGTCTCACTTACTTTGGACATGTGGCCAGGAAAGATTGGTCCTTTATTCTTTTTGGATAATTGTTTCTCAATCTATTTATAGATTTCACATGAGTACAGTTAAATATTCTAATATTCCCATCTTAATATTATCTGTAATTTCTTATGATCCACACAGTCAAATGTTTTTACATAGTCAATAAAACACAAGCAAACATCTTTCTGGTATTCTCTTTAAATTAAGACCTATCCGATATCTGATCGATGTTAGATCAAGTAGTCACTTAGTGAATACCTTTCCCCTGATTGTGGAGTTCTGGTGGCTTAGTGGTAAAAAGCTGTACTGCAATCCCAAACGCACGTAGTTCAAATCTGTCAGCTGATTGGCAGGAGAAGGTTGGGCAATCTTCTCTCATTCGATTAATTGATTCTGAAAACCTGAGAGAGGGTCAGCTGAAGGTCGGTTTCAACTCTATGGTACACAACAACAATCTCTTCCCCTAATGAGACACTGCGTTAGGTATTAGGTCATTAGTCTGGTGAGAGACTCAAGACTTCAATCCATGTACATAATATTCCAGGTAGTGATAATATATCTGTATGCAGACTGGGTGCTTCTGAAACCCAAAATCACAAGGGTTCTGGCTGAAGTGAGGCAAATAACTAGTGTGAAGTATGCTTGTTAAAGTGAATGGGACACTTTTGGGTTAAGAAAGTGTAGGAGAATCTGAAAAATAGAACCTAGAAGGATACTACCTGATCAGAAAGTAGTTGAAAATCAGTTGATTTCGTTAAAAATTGAAGAACAGTGGGGCATTAGACTGGAAAACTAGTGGGAAGCCAAGATGATTAGATTTAAGGATTTTGTCTCAGTTCCCTAGGTGATGGAGATACTATAAAATTTTGAGTAGGAGTTGTGGGACTTAACTGTGCTGTATAAGGCTAATCTTTAGGGTAAACAGAAAACGGAGGGAAGAGGAGTCAAGAAAGTAAGTTATGAAATTATTGCAACACTCAAGGTGTGGCCTGATAAGAGAAGAATTAGAGGTGGTAGCGGTATGAATATAAGAGAAAGAAGATAAGCAGCTCGGGAGTGTTGCTCTATTTCCTCATGGAACTGAGTTTGCACTGATTAGTGAAACAGTAAAATTGCGTCTCTAGCTTCTAAGCCTTTCAAAAACATAGTCATTTATTTGTAGAAATTTTCCCTGAGATTTATTTACAGATTCTATAGACTCAGACCTTTAAAAGACATGTATCAAATACTAGCTGGTGATTATTATAATGCAAGTGCTCAGGTCTTTCTTTCATAGGGTTGCTACTAGTCATCTACAACTGGGTGGCACTTAACAACAACAACAATGAGAGAGCTCTGTTGGCCTAATGGATAGAAAGTGAGGCTACCAAACCAAAGGTGGGTGATTTTAATCTGCAGCCTTCTGGTTTTAATTGTTTTTGGTCATTCTTCTAAGAAGTATAGCACTTGTCTGTCCTTTTATTGTACAAAGATAACTCATGGTTGCTGTGATGCTAAACACTGTGACACTGATGTGTCAAATGGAATAATGATTACCTGTGGTAGATAGTGTTTGGTGGAGCTTCCCAATTAAAACAGGCTTGGAAGCAGGAGTGGCATCCACTTCTGAAATAGCTTGCCTCCAGAAAATCTATGAAGGTGGAGAAACAATAAAAGTTGTAAAAGCGTTCGAGACTTTTGTTCATAGAGTTGCTATGAGTCGTCTATGATGCAATGGCACTTAACAATAACAACAACAACAATATATTTTCTTTCCTGTTTTCTATTCCGTACATTCTGCAAGTAAGAAGAACTTAAGAGATGCTACCTGTACAATGTGCATGAATTCTCTGTGAGACTAAAGAATTATTTCCATCTTGAAGATATGTTGTTGTTGTTATGTGCCATCGAGTCGCTTGCGACTCATAGCGACCCTATGTACAAGAGCTCTAAATGCTGTTTTATCCTGTGCCAACCTAGCCATCTCATACGCACTTATTCCCACCGCTCCAGTCACAGAGACCATCCATCTCATCAAAGGTTTTCCTCTCCTTGGTTGCCTTTCCACTCTGCCAAACATGATGTCCCTCTCCAAGGACCAGTCCCTCCTTGCAACATGCCCAAAGTATGTCAGATGAAGCTTCAAAATCCTTGACTGCAAGGAGCATTCCAACTTCACCTTCTCCAGGAAAAACCTGTTTGTTCTCCTAGCAGTCCATGGTACATTCAACACTCTTCTCCAGCACCACAGCTCAAAGGCATCAATTCTCTTTCTATCAACCCTATTCACTGTCCAACTCTGACACATAGCATGTAATTGTGAAGACTATAGCCTGGATCAGGTGCACCTTAGTCTCCAGTCTGACATCGTTGCTCTTCAGTACTCTTGAGACATTCCTCACAGATTTCCCAATGCAGTTCATCTCTTGATTTCCTGGCTGCTGTTATCGAGAGTGTTGACTGTGGAGCCAAGTAAACTAAAACTGTTAACTATCTCAATCTCTTTATCATCCATCCTGATGCTGCCAGTTGGCCCAGTGGTGAGAATCTTTGTTTTCTTGATGTTGAGCTTCAATCCATATATAGGAGGTTGCAGTCCTTGATCTTCTGCAGCAAGCGCTTCAGGTCCTCCTCAGTTTCAGCAAGCAGGGTTGTGTCATCTGCACAACGCAGGTTGTTGATGATTCTTCCACCAATCTTGATGCCACATTCCTCCTCGTATAGCCCAGCATCTCGGATGTTCTGTTCTGCATACAGATTGAAAAGGTATGGAGACAGAATGCATCCCTGATAAATCCTCTTCTTGATTTTGAACCATTTAGTGTCCTTGCTCTGTTCTGATGACAGCCTCTTGGTCTAAGTATAGGTTTCACATTATCACAATCAAATGTTCTGGGATTCCCATTCTTCTCAGAGTCAGCCACATTTTTTTGTGATCCACACAGTCAAAAGACTTGAATATATAGGAAACTGCAATTAGAAAGTTTAAGAATGCAAGGTGATAAATAAGCATTATTCCCATCATAGCAGTTTTCTTTATCAAGAAATAGATCAATATGGTAGTCACTCAGGTAGTAGTCACTCCACAATGAACTAGTCTGACCAGGTCAAATTTAGGGTGAAACAGAATGATAGAAGATGTTAATACTGAGCATTATGTGGGATGTGGAATTTGTGATGTAACAAGTAACTGTCTTTAACTGTTGACTAAACTAGGAAACTTGGAACAATGGCATCCCATTATTTCTATAATATACTTGTGATGTTTTCTTGTCATTTTGTATTTGTTTGATGTTTTTATTTTAAATGGCTTGCTAAATCCTTACTTGTTGGTGAGCATACTAACCTTTGTGTGGGTGTGATTTACCACTTAAAAGGATAATCTCTAATTCACAAATGGCAAGGAGAAAATGAAGAAACCAGAGAAATCATAAAGTCTAGTTGAAAAGAAGTTTTAGCAACATTCCTAAATATATATCTTAGCAATTGAGACCTACAAATAATGAGTTAATGAGAAGAATCACTCTGAGTGTGCATTGATCATGCATTGTGTGTTTCTATATTTACTTGGAAAGCTGGAACATCTCATTTTATTTGTGTGCATGTTGTAGGAACATGCAAAGAGAAAGTAAGTTAGAGATTCTACTTAGAAGCAAATTTTATTATGTATCATTAAACAATATTTTTCTAAATTAAATGACCTGCATGTCACACATTTGAAATAGGAAGAAATCATTCTTCAAGAATCCTAATTTATAGCTCATTTTTGTTTTTATAGAATTGTCTATGGAACATGTATTCCAATGTACTATTACTTGCTTTTTTTTCACACATGTCTGAAGAATTACTGGACTTTGGAAGCAGACAAAAGTGGATAAAAAAGAAGGAAATGTTTCTACCTCCCTGCTTTGACATGGCTCCTTCAGAAATCTGATATTAAATATCTTCCTGCATCTGGAGGAGGGAAGAAAGAGACCATACAGGCATCCTGTACATACTGTTGAAATCAAACCCTCTATTGTCCACCAAGACAATAGAACTAGTCTATAATAATGCCGTACAAGTGGAGCATAAACCACACAAGCCAGCAATGCAATCTTTGTTCCAGTGCAATCTTCCATATCAACCATCTACGATTCCCAGAGGTAAGAGAAAGGCCGCTCTCCCATTTCCCATAACGTGCCAGCACTTCGCTCTCTCTCCTTGCTGTGTTAAGCAGTGTAATAAGGCTCCCCTTTGGGATGACTAAACATGTTTGACAACATAAGAACTGTCCTAACTCTTGGCCCAAATCCCTAACTAAATCCAGACCGTTTTTATGGGTAAGTAAACATCGGTTAGCTCCATTATTTGTTTCCAAGTTTGCAGGAGCTGTTTACTTGGGTGGGGATAAAAATCGAAAGAATGAAATGTGGGGCACTCTAGTAAAAGGATTTTGAGAGGACATTATTTCAGCTTGTATTGAAAACAATTATCATGTTATCAAAGTAGGACTTGAGGATGGTATATGTAACTAAAACAATAGAAAATATCCAAAAGCATTGAATTTAGGCAGGGGCACTGATCCAACGCTCTCAGATAGACACAGATTCAACAGTTCCTAACAGTTTGAGTATTTACTTAGCTTACTGCAAGGCCCAGGTTCCATGGTGGTGCATTAGATGAAGTGTTGAGCTGCTAATCAAAAGGCTAGCACCTTAAATGCACCAGCTGGCTGTGGAAGAAAGACGAGACAGTGAGCTTTCTTAAAGACTGACAAACCCTCAAGGACAATCATTGCCGTTAAGTCAATCTGCCCCATTGCTGATGCTCCAGTAAGTTTTCTGAGGATGTCAGTTGGACAGGAGGGAACTGTCCATCTTTGTCCTATGGAGTGTCTGGTGAGCTAAAAAGGCAAGAGAGGCCTGGCTTCTGGATTAGCAACGCAACCCTCTATTGACTATGGCACTCCCTTATAGAGCTCCCTTATAGTGTCTCTATGAGTCAGAAGTTACTCAATGGCAGTGAAATGCTAGATATTAAAGAGCCCTGGTGTTAAGTATAAGCCTGATGGTTCAAACCCACCCAGCAGCTCTGAAAGAGAAAGACCTTATGGGACAGTGCTGCGTAACACTTGGAACTACTATGAGTTAGAATTGATCCTATGGGCCACAACACCACCGACCTGCTAGGTATTGAGCTGGTGCTGCTATGACGAATAAGGTAGGCAGGCACCTTAGCATCTTTATGGAGTGTACATTCTTAGAGATTCATCTGTCCAAATGCACACATGAGAGGCTGATAAAAATAGAAACTTCACTATACTTTTATCTGTATTGAGGTAACTTTGGATTCTATGACACTGAATGGTGTGTTAAAATTGTTATACATGGTTGACAATGTTTGGTAGAGCTCACTGATTAAGAGAGACTTGGAAGCACGAGTGGCATCCACTTCTTAAACATGCCTGTGGAAACTCTATGAACTTAGAAGAAAGACAATAATTCTTTGGTTTATAGGTTTGATACTAGATGGCACTTACAACAACATATAATGCCAAAGCCCTTGCCTCCATTTTGGAGTTGGATGAAGTGGCTGGAGTCTGTAAGATAGAGCTTTTGTTTTGGTTGAGGATCTGTGTGGATTGTTTGGTTGTTTTTATTTAAGCTTCTTGTTTAGAGTCAATAATAACTCCTGGGTGACCCTTATATTTTAAAATTGGGCCTGAGGAGTTATATTTTAATCCCTTGTTACTATATTTGGAGGAACATTCTTCTAAATCATACAGCACTCTGGTCAACTTGGTGTGACGAGGTAATCTGGGTTTGCTGTGACACTGAATCTTGTGCCATTTGGCTTTCAAATGCCATAATGGAATAACTGTGCCATAGGTGTGCCAAACACCATAATGGCTACCCATCTTGGGCAGTGTTTGCTGGAGCTCTGTTTCAAACAGGTTAGGAAGCAGAAGTGATGGCATCAGCTTCCTAAAACACATGCCTCTGAAAACTCTATGAGCTTGGAGAAATGACAACAATTATAGAAAGGCTTTAGGCCTTTTGTTCATAGGGTGGCTATGAGTTGTGCTTGACTTGACACAAATAAACAACAACAACAACAATACTTTTATTAGCCAAAATTGAGCCCCTAAAACTGTCTGGGCTTTCCCATCATTAATCTTGCTTCTGATTTTAGTTATATAAACTTCCGAAATAGTTTGCTTCTGGAAACTATGAACTTGGAGAATTATGAAAGTTATGCAAGTGTTCAGGTCTTTATTTTATAGGGTCGCTATGAGTCGTCTACAACTAGATGGCACTTAATAATGGTGGCTTAGTGGCAAGAAGCTGTGCTGCAAATCCCCAAAGCATGTGGTCTGAATCCACCAGCTGCTCCACAGGAGAAAGATGGGGAATCTCCTCCTGTGCAATTAACTGCCTCTGAAAACCTGCTTGAGGGTCAACTATGGATCTGTTGTGACTTGATGGTAAATGGCGACAGTAACAACAATAATAGATAAAAAGCAATGAACTATTCAAAGAATATCCTATATTTTTGCAACCAAAAATTAACCTTTTAGTTAACAGAAAGTGTCAATTGCTAGAAATTAGTATGTAAAGATACTACCAAGAAGTCGAAGAGATCACTACAACAGGACAATTATGGTTTTGAGTAGGAATTTTTTTTAAAAAAGGAATAAGTAGGAGAAAAAGTCTGTGTTGTCTTATTTTGCTTTGCTTAATAGACTCCGCATTGTTCATAGTCCCTCAACACCCCGAATCCCCTTACAGTGGAAAAGGCAAGAACCAAAGTTTTATGTTGAGTTAGTCTTTTGGTTCAGGTCTCAGTGTCTGTAACATGCAAATGTTCAATGTTCTGAGGTGCTGTCAAGGCATCCCCGGCTCATAGCAAACCTGTGCACAGCAGAACAGAATCACTGCTGTGCTGGTGCACACTGTTGCAGTCACTGCGTCCACTCATCTCATCGAGGAACTGCCTCTTTTCTGCGAACTCTCTCCTCTACTTTACCAAGAAATACTTAATTACGGCTTTGAAACGTGCCAAGCTGCTGACTAATAGTCTCATGGTTTGAATCTCCCTTTGCAGGAAAAAGATGAATAATCTTCTCCCCCCCCCAAAATTTAGAACTCTATATGCACATCCAAAAACTTCTCAAACAGGGTAAAAAGGGAAGCAACCGACTGGGAAAAAATATTTGGTAATGACATGTCTGTTAAGGGACTTATATCTAGAATTTATAGAATACTCAAGTGGCACAAGAAGATAAAGGTAAAGAATCCAATTGCAAAATGGGCACAGGATATAAACAGACACTTCACCAAAGAAGATGTTCAGATGGCCAACAAGCACATGCTGAAATGTTTAAAATCCCTAGCTCTAAGAGAAATGCAAATCAAAACAACCATGAGATGTTATCTCACACCAGTAACAATAGCAAAGTTGAACAGAGCAGCAGACAGCAAATGCTGATGAGGTTGTGGAGAAACTGGAACCCTTATTCACTGCCGGTAGGAGTGTAAAATGGTGCAAACACTGTGGAAGGCAGTATGGCGCTTTCTCAGAAAGTTCGAAATAGAAATATCATTTGACCCAGCAATTCCACTACTGGGAATATACCCTAAAGAAACAGAACTGCCACCAAGCAGATATATGCACACCCATGTTTATTGCTGCTTTGTTCACAATAGCAGAGTTAGAAACAACTTAAGTGTCCATCAACAAACAAATGGTTAGAGAAGCTACACAGTGGAATATTATGCAGCACTGAAAAACAAAGAACTCATGGAGTATTATACAAAATGGATGACCATGAAGGACATCATGCTGAGTGAAATATCTCAGTCACAACAAGGCAAATATTACAACATGCCACTGTTATAAAACAGGACTGATGGAGGGGTTGGGGGGAAACTAAGAGAAGAGGGGATAAATAATTTACATGGCATTGAAACAGATGAGGGAGAGAACTGTATAAAATGAATATATGATTAGGTATTATTGGCATGACAAGAGTATAGGAAAGAGCTGCATGGTAAAGTGGACCAGGGTGTGGGACTGTATAACAATGAAATAATTTTTTTCCCCCAAAGCAAAAAGTGAAGTGGGGGGAGAGGTCCGGGGAGGTAAATGTGCAACAATTAATGAATGGAAATCCAAGTTCTCTATGAACTTTCATTTAAATCTCAATTAAAAAAATTTAGAACTTCAGAAATCCCATGGAGACTCTATGACTTAGAATGTACTTGATGGCAGTGGATTTGGGTATAGACAATATGAGATACTCAGTCAAAACCAAAACATAGACCTTGACCCTCCAAACCTTGTTATATTGAATGTTGTTGTTGTTGTTTAATGCCGTCGGGTTGTAGATGACTCATAGCGACCGTAATGAACGAACAGCCTGAGCACTGCTCGTACATAGAGTTTCCGGAGGCAAGCCATTTTGGAAGTGGATGCCGCTCCTGCTTCCAGGCTTGATTTAGTCGGGAAGCTCCAGCCAACACTGTCCACCATGGGTGCCCATTACCACGACTGGCACATCACTGTCACAGGCTTCAGCATCACAGCAACCACCAGTTACCTCTGTACAGCAACGCACAAACCAGTGCTATATTGAATAGCAAACCTAAAATATAGCTCACTGCTATCAAGTGGATTCAGACCTTCTATCAGGTTTACTAGGATATACAACTTGGTGGGAAGAAAAATACCTAGCTTCCTCCTGTGGAAGAGCTGATGGATCCAAACCACAAAACTTTCATCAGTTATCAGCCTCGACATGTAGCACACTGTGCCACCAGCATTCCTTATTGTCTTTCGGGGAGATAATGGCAAGAAGGAAAGGAAGCAAAAAGTAGAGTAAATGGACAATGTAATGGAAATTGTAAAGTGGCTGTTTAAAATGGGGGGATATCATTAAACAGAAATGAACCTGATATGAAGTATGCCAGGAAGATATTTGATGACTAGGCCAAATGGCCAATGACTGCCAGCGCCCTGGCCAAGCATGTGTTTGCCGTGTTGTTACAAGGCCAGCGTGCCTAGACAGCTAACTATGTGTGCAGTGAGAGTAAATAAACTCCATTGCATAGAAAGGGAGGAGGAGGTTAAACATAGGTCCTTTAGCCAACACCAAGAAGTTATTTTATTCTCTGTGAGCGGGGCTGTTTACTCAAAATCAAAGCAGCGAGGAAGAAACCATATTTAATAAGCGATCCTGAGCAAGGAGAATGCAAGTTTACATTTTACCAAGAAAATGTAGTTATAGCTGCAAAATAATGTTTGGATTTTAAGAAATGCAAGCATTGGTTAAGTTTATCAATAAAATAATAATCACGCCCTAGAGAGACTTAGAAAAGAGCACTTTTATTTGAGATAAACTCCCAGCTAGAAAACAGCATCAGTTTGCTTTTCTCCGAGAGCCATTTGTACTAACCCTCAGTCAATTTGATTGACCGTGTAATCAAGCTGATTTAGTAATTAAGACCACTAGGAAAACTGGAATATATTCAGCTCTTCAGGCCATTGTTTTCCATCAGTAGACACTTCTTGGGAAATTATCCAATTGACTGTCTCTAGGACACTGCTTCTGCTGTGTTTGACCTATGGGCGACCTACGTAGAATTTTATTTCTTTGTTTTAGAGGTGGAGGGAAGTGGTTTTGTTTGTTCATTGTTCTCTGAAAGACCACCAGGGGTTGAATAGGGTATGTAGGCAACTTTTAACAAAACTTACTAATACTTTTTTTTCAGCTAATGTTTTAAAACATTATCTTCATGCTCAGAGATAATTCACAGAAACCATCTTTTACTGAATATTGCATAGCAAGCACTCAAAAACCTACTGCCATCAAAAGTTGGTTCTGAGTCCTGGTGACCATTTGTAGTTTCTGGGGCTATGAATCTTAATGGGAAGACATTGCATATCTTTTTTCTTCAGAGCTACTGGTGTATTTGAATAAACAGCGATGTGTAGTTTTTTTGTTAAATAGGTTCTTACTAATTCACATTCAGTTACTAATCAGAACACTTTGCTTATATATAAACATATATAAAATATATAT
>NW_006399752.1:21502482-21516508 GCF_000299155.1 Elephantulus edwardii
TATCTATCTATCTATCTATCTATCTATCTATCTATCTATCTATCTATATCGGCAAAAAGCCACACTGCAATCCTGAAGGCATGTGGTTCGAGGACACCAGCTGCTCTGCAGGAGAAGAATGGGCAATCTCTTTCCGTGTGATTAACTGCTTCTGAAGACCCGCCAGAGGGTCAGCTATGGGTCAGTTCCATCTCAATTGTGTACAACAACAACATACCTATGTGTACCTATATGTATTTATACACACACACACACACACACACACACACACACACACATACACATTCACAACTTTTCCTAATTTTTCTATGGCCTTTCATTTCTTTACTGCTTCCTTCTGCAACTTTCCAAAACTTCAAATGACTGGAGACAAAGGAAAGTGCTTGAAACTTAAGTAATAAAATGAAGACTTCCTATAGAGAGCACTGCACCGAACATTTTCTACGGATACAAGTTAGCTTTAATCATGACTTTGAACCAGTGGTGCTGCAATAGTTCACCAATATACTCAACTGCTATGCATTTGCCTAGTGATGAAGGAGAGTTCCTGGGTTGTATAAACACTTAAGTGCTCAACTAGCTGAAAGGTTGGCTGTTCGAACCTAGAGGTGTCTCGGAAAACAGGCTGGGTGATCTGCTTTTGACAGACAAAATCTTGAAAACACTTTGGAGCCCAGCGCTATTCTGTGAAAGTGGAATCATCATAAGTTAGAAGTAACTGGAAAGTAGCAGAAATTGTGGTGAGAAAGACTGTCTTTCTTCCTTTGAAAGGCATTGAGAATGAAAGCAATGACTATTCTGAGAATTTCTTTTGTCATCTTCATAGATTAATGAAGGGAGCTCTGGAGGCTTAGTGGTAAGGAAGTGCACTGCCAATGCCGAGGTATATAGTTTGAATCCATCAGCTGTTCCATGGGAGAAATATGGGCAATTTTCTCCTGTGTGACTTACAGTCTCTGAAAACTTGTGGAGGGTCAGCTATGAGTCAGCTCTGACTCACAGTCCATGACAACATAGATTAGTGACAGCTCTGGGGCAGGTCCTGCTTTGTGGACCTTCAGAACGTGTACAGGCAGGCACACCTCAGAGATAATGCCAGTTCAGTTCTATACCATCACCTAAAGGGCGCATTTCTCAATAAATCGAGTTACATGAGGTTTTTGGTTTCTAAGAGGTCATAGATTGAATTGTGTCCCCCCATCATGTGCCAAATAGATTAGGCCATGAATATCTGCCTAATGTAAATGTTGTAAATCATGGCTAGGCCACGATTCTCAGTCGAATGAGATGTCCTGTCTGTTTTAAACTCTACCCTCTAGGATGTTAAAAAGGCAGGAATCGAGGTAGTAATTGAATGAAGTAGTCATCTCTCATTATATAATCCGAAATGTGATCAGCCACAGTTGAAAGGGAACTAGACTGGGATGCAAAGCCCTTAGTTAGGTCACATCCCTGCTTTGATGAAAAGGAGTTTCCTTGGCCTATGACTTGTAGCACCTTCCATCTTACAGATAGAGAGTAGAGAAGTATTGAGCACAGGAGGAAGATCTCAGTACCTCCAGGACAGAAGATCCAGGAGCAGAACGAGGCTTTTGCATTCATATCCCTGTGCTGAGACACTTCTACACAGTTGAAGACCCAGACCCATGGAGCTCTCCAAGGAGAATCAGCTCTAAAGATGCCGAAGAAAATAAGGGCATTTTTCTAAATCTAACAGACAAATAAACCCTTCTTACCCTATAGCTGGCACCTGAATTTGGTTTTTTAGACTGTTAAACTGTGAGAGAACACATTTTTTAAAAAATTTTATCTGAGAACACATTTTTGTGTGTTCAAGACATCCACTTGATAACTCAGATAGCAAAGACATCAGTGCATGTAAAAGTTTACAGTTCTATGAAACATTTATTTAACATATTGTGAGACTTACCAAAATAGGACACAGACATGAAATGAGCACGTACTGTTGGGAAACAAATGACAATGACAGACTTGTGTGGCACAAGGGTTGCCATAAACCTTCAATTTCTAAAAAAGCCATAGCATCTGTAATGTTCAAGGAAATACTCCAGTGAGCAACAATGGACTTGCTGAAGGACGTTGTAAATAAAGCTAGCAGATACTGGTAGGCAGGATGGGCAGGGCAGGCTGAAGAAGTATATGAAGTCTAGTTTTAGACTCTTACTCTGCCTCCTGCTCGATGCATCACTGAAGCCGCTGTGCACTTCTCTTTCTTGTGAATCATTGCTTGAGGGACCTGCTTTATGCCCTTGCTAAACACAGCGCCCACAGAAATAAGGATTAATACTTGTTTGTTGGTTTTGGTTTCTGCTTGTTTTAAATCATAATGATGGATGCTGTGGTTGCCTTTAGAAAATGGATTAAAAGAGTTACATGATGTTTGCACTTGTCAACTAAGACTTTGAAAAAGCACTAGGCCTCTAGTTTCCCGAATGGTAACATTTTTCACTGGGTCTGAGCTGAATAGCCACAGAATCTTGCGGGCTTTCCCATTCCCCTGCCTTCTTCGGCTTCTCTGAGAGCAGGCTTTGGAAACGTATGTCTCTAGTCCAGCTCCAAGAATTTCTGGCAGATCCATGAACTAGAGGAGATAAAGAACAGATTAAAAAATATCCTCTGCTGTCATGAGATCTGGGATAATTGCACAATTGTAAACTATCCATTTCCAGTTCAAAGTGATCCGTTCTAACCTCCACATACCTCCTCTCTCTCCGAACACCCATTTCACTTTCCATGGACCTGCCATCACACACTCAAAACACATATTCAGCGCTGAAAGTCATTTATATTATTCATATTATATTATGCATCTGATCTCTAGTGTCTGAGAAATTCTGGATGAGATTAGGCAGAAGCATGATGCCAAGACATAATGCCTGTGGTTGTGGCTTGAAGGCTTTAAAAAAAAATTACATAGTATCAGTGATAGCTGGGCTTAATGAGAGCAGCGAGGATTATATATCATCGCAGAGATGTAGTATTCAGTGTAGAAGAGAGTTCGAAAAGAGGATGGAAAAAGGATAGTCTTATATTCCAGCTGGCTTCTCACTGGATAGAGTCTAGTTCCCATAGGCAATTAAAATTGGAGTGCTGCATTCACATGTGGGACTTGGATGTGGAAAGTATCCCTTTGCTGATTAGCCTTAAAGGCAGCTTTAGAGCTATGGGAGCATCAGGCTCAGATGAGCCCCTCTACCACCATCTAGCTCCTCAACCTTAGAGGGAAATGAATGACAGGGTTCTGTTAGATGGCCTCTGATCCTCCTTTTAGGTCACATTCTTCCATTTCTCTGTCAGTCGTTACTTCCCGGGAGAGTCTCACCCCCACATCCTGTTCCCAGACAGCAATTCCCAAATGCAGTTTCTTATCATATCAAGTGGCACACATTGGGGGTCGATGAGGTGCTGTGGCTTGGAAGGGGAGAGGGGCAGAGAAAGAGATTATTGCCACTATTCATGCCGAAGGTTTTATCTCATAAATATTAGCAACCAAAGCTTCTTGATGGGTTTGAAGGGTAGCAGGCGGGCAGCACTGCAGCTTCAGAAAAGTCTCCTCCAGATGCTCCCGCTGAGCTCCAGGGCTTTGCAGTGAGCAGAGAGGGACACATTCTCCTCTGAAGCACATTTTCTCTTAATGAAATGGTCCTTATGCTGAGCAGCGATTACATCCAATTTAATCTGCAGAGTTGTTTGATGAAATAGACATTTTTATCACTATTTTTGGAAACTCTAGTGGCTGAGTGATAAGGAACTGCATTGCCAACCTGAAAGCACACGGTTCAAATCCGCTATCTCCTCCCTGGTGATGAATTTTCTCTGAAAACCCACTAGAGGGTCAGGTATGAGTTGGTTTTGACTTGATGGTGCGTAACAACAACAGCAGCAGCAACAACATTATTTTATATATTAAGAAACTGAGATGTTGTTGTTGTTGTCGTTATGTGCCATCGAGTCGTTTGCGACTCATAGCGACCCTATGAAAAAAAGCCCTAAACGCCATCCTATCCTGTGCCAACCTGGCTGTCTCAAACACATTCATTCCCACCACTCCACTCATAGAATCATTCCATCTCATCGAGGGCAAGAAACTGAGATAAAGAAAAGTTAACTAACCAACCCAAGATCACACACAGTAAGTGGAAGAACCAGTTGTCCAGCCTTGGGTCTCTTCCTTGTTCAAGGTTCATGTTCTTTCCTTCTGCGGCATAAACTACCTCTTTGGTCAGATTTCTTTGGATGACATATTGATCCAATAACTAGCTGCTCAAAGCTTCAAAGTCCAAAGTGTGCACAATCTGGATCTTATAGCCATAGTAAAATGAGTATGGGTAAGTGGTATGTGTGGTGAAAGAGTATTGACTAATTCCTTCTCTGCCTGCCACCTTTCCTGTGGCATCGGGAAGAAGATGGTATTGAGTCTATTTCTGTAGTGATACAAGACAAACAGAACTCTGAGACGTGACTCCGGGGTGGGTAACTCCTTTATAAGTCAGTCCATTAGACACTGAGTGAACGCAGAAGCACAAACAAGCCCCCAAGTCTACACGTATGTGTCACGGCCCAGCCCAAGTCTGGAATCTCACCTGTGTGAAACAGAGACACCTGGGAAGCCGATTAACACCATACGTTCTCAGCGCTGATGGCAAAGGCTACATAGTGGGGGAAATTGCCACTCTTCCCTAAGCAGACAAAACCTGAGTTTTTTATTTCATCATACTAATCGCCAAGTAAACAGGATCTTTTATATTAACATCTGTGTGAATACTGCTTCCCGCTCCAGCCTCCTTCCTTCCTGCCTATTCTCAATGAAATATCAGAAACATCACAGGACTGCTTTAGCCCTTTGGGCCCCCAGCTCTCCTCAAGCCTATGCTACCTTCCTCAGAGGTTTGGGCTTAGGAACTTTCATTTCAAGGGTGCAAATGCTTCTTGGAGCAAGTGAGTCCTCTGGGTGTGAAGGATTCAGAAGCTGCTTTGGCAGCTGCCAAGAGCCTTTCAGTGGTCTCCATAGCATTTGCTGGGACTCTGGAGTGCTGTACCGCTGAGCCTGCCTGAGCAATTTAGCTGGGAGAACTGGCTGCTGGAGAATGCTGCTTGGTTTGCTTTGACTTTCCTGCTCATTTGACATAAGCCAGTTCATGAGGCAGTTCACATACCCTGCTGCCAGATTTATAAAGTGTGAATTGAATTCTGTCCTTGGCCTTCTCTGCCCAACTCCCACCACTTTTCTATTGTAACATCTCTTAAAACACAGCCATGTTTCCCTTCTAAAACCCCTAATAAATCCTGCCAGCTTAACAAATGGGGGAAAACGATAATATCTTATACATTTTCATATGTAGGCTATAAACTGTTCCTGTTCCCTGAGATCCTCCTTAACAATGCTCCTATGAGATCAGAGAGCTGTCGTACTCCAGGTTTTACAAGAGGAAAAACAGAGACCATCTCATTTCTTCCCTTCTGCCAAAAAGAAAAAAAAAATTAAATAGATTGAAAAAGAAGTCAAAGGCGCAGAGGCCTTCTGTCTTTCAGCTCAACACTGTGATTTGCTTGATTACACTTCCCTCCACCCCTCCTACAAATCTCATAGGCAAAGACTCATTACCCCATTAGGATTTGGCTGGGGAAGCTGAAGAAGGGACAATGAGAACACAGAAGAATCTGGTTGGGCTGCCAGAGTTAACAACTTTCATGTGCAATAAAGGCAGACAACATTTTTGATGGACCACATTCTCATTGCATTTAAACAGCCTTGGAAAGCATCCATGGCTGCTGATTTCAAATAAGAAAACATCCTAGAGGGAAAAGGGGCAAATATTGGTCATTCAGCCTCATCCCTAATATTTGTGGGACCTACAAACCATGTTTTAAAATACTGAAAAGTTATTGCTCAAGCTAGAAAAATGCTTAAATGAAATACAATATGTTCTGTTTACCATGATAAACACATTCTCACCAATAATCCAGAGGCCAGGTTCAAATACTGAATACTTGGACTCCTCAGAATTCCATTCTGGAACAGGATGAGCCTAGAAAGCTGATGTCTTTTTATTCAGTCCCCTGCTTATGTCCATTTTACCTTCTCTTCGCAGCCATTCCCCGTCTGCAGTGTGTGGGGCCTCTTAAACAAATGCAAGGCATTCCACCCCATATGCCCAAGTTCTGCCAACATTTCCCTCAGCAGGTATTTGTGACCACCACTTTGCCACCTCTTGTCTGAGAGAAGGGCGTGATCTGCATTCCAGTTACTCAGACCAAGAGACGAGGCCATCCATACATCCTGGAAGTTGGCTCAAGCTGGTTGAACTTTTCTTCCTATAAAAAAAGGCACAGCTAAAATAGGGATAGGTTGGATCATACAAAGTGCAGGGCACAGAGCAGTGCCTCTTCTTGCTTAGATGTATAAGCATTGCATACAAGCTGGTTAAAATGGCACAGTGAAGGCATCTGACCTCTTATAAATTTTATGAGTGGGAAGGAGAATCATCATCATCATCATTAGTCCCAAACTGATCATTGTAAAGCAGATGACTTATATACCTCAACTCTTCAACCTCTTATCCATTCTGACACCAATTGTCATTCCCACAGCAATGTCTGGTCAGTTATGTAACTCTTGCAGTTGTCATTAGAACTCACAGACAATGCTCACAATTTAATTAGGGAAGAAACAGATTCTTCTACAGTTCAGGCTCAGGAATACTCAGAATACAGTTCTTTAGACATTCTTCTCAGTTGTGTCTGTGAGCAGGTCTCTTTCTGGCCCTCGGTCTTGGGCATGCACTCAACTGTCCAGAGGCAAATGTTACAAAACTCTTTTTAACTCTGCTAGTAAGTGTTCAGAAGCACTGCACTCTGCCAATAAGTCTCCTGCCCTAAACATTCCACCTTAACTCCTTGCAAATGGAGCTCCAAGTACCAGGAGACATTTCACTCCACTTCCTTCCTGAAGGTGCTCAGCTTTCACATTCTGTGGGTGGAAAAGGTGTTTATCTGATATGGATCATAACAAATTACATCTAACATTGAGAAAAGTAAGAATTCTAGAATATTTAATTGTGCTGTGCAAAATCTGTACTTAGAGGAAGAGGCGGTCATTTAAATAAATGGCTGCTGTGTGGTTTTAAATCAGAAAGATGCATATTAAGATTGTAGCCTTTTATCATACTTATTTATCCTGAATGCTGAAAAATCATCTGAGAAATTGGATTACATGGAGAGGAATATGGCATGAGAACTGGCGGTAGATTCGCTAACAATCTGCAATGTGAAAATGACAGAACCTTACTTGCTGAAAATAAAGCGTATTTGAAGCACTTACCAATGAAGATTAAAGACTAGAGCTTTTAATATGAGTTATACTTGGGAATGTCCGTGGAATCAGTTGCTGATTTGAGTACCATTGAGTCAGAACCAACCCATGGCAACAATCATAAGGATGGTAAAGGACTAGGCAGCATTTCATTCTTTTACACATACAGCCATTATGAGTTGGAAATAGTCATTATAAGCTGGGACTTACTCAATGGCACTAAACAACAAAGTATAAAGTACATAATTTGTAAGAGAACATTTTACCTAGAAGGTAGACACTGGCTACAGCATCCTCAGATGGAGGAGGTGAAGCAGGGCAGGCACGCTGCTTCATATGTGCAGTGAGTTTTAGCTGTGGTGATTCCCAATTGTTGGACAAATTACATCATTTGGAGGAGATTCTCCATGACCACACACACATTGGAATTCTGATGTAATTGGATTGGGGTGAGATCCAAACAGAAACAATTTTGAAAGGCTCCCCAAGTGATTTGATGTGCAGTCAGGATTGAGAACCAGAGGTCCCACCTAATGATTTTGCTTTCCTTAATAGGCTACTAACTGCATTCCTACCCCACAACTCAAGCCCCTATTGCCTAGAATAAGTTCATCACCAGAGCAGCTGGGCTCTTGTGCTGTAGCTACCATTTAGTTCTTTACTTAGAAAAAGACATGTGATTTTTTCTGTACATGTCAGACAGTGGTAGATAGAACTCTTAACCATTGTGCTATATGAAGGGGGGCAACTTTTAATACTCAACATTTATCACCTACTTCAGCACCATGATGAGAGCCATGATGGTGCAATGGTGCTAACCAAAAGCCAAAACCCCGCCAGCCACCACATAGGAGAGAGATGTGTCAGTTTGATTTTGTAAAAACTAATAATCTTAGAAACCCTATGGAGTAATTCTAATGTATCCTATAGACTCACTATAAATTCTTCATGTGTTGGAATCAACTTTATAACAATAGCCTTTGGTTTTTGACAACACATGGAATACTCAGAGTGCAAAGGTTAAACTATCTGCTCATAACTGAAAAGTCTGCAGTTTAAACCCACTAGGAGCTTCAAGGGGAAAAAGAATGAGTATTATGTTTCTATAAAGGTTTGGTGATCTGTTTCTGTAAAGATTACAATCTAGAAAATCCCAGTTCTACTCTGTCATGTGAGACTGTGAGGAGTTAGAATTGATTTCTAATAGCAGTACAGCAAACAGTCAAAAGGGCCAAATTCTAAACAAAAATACTGATGGGCTTTACCTTTCTTGCTAGATTAAAAACAAAAGCTAAACAAACAAACAAACAAAAAGCAGTTGCAACTGATTCCATTTTATCTGACAGCCACACATGTGTGTCAGTGTAGAAGTGTGCCCACGTGTTTTTTTCAGTGGCTCATCTTTTGGATTTTGGTGACTAGATATTTCTTCTGAGATGCCTGTGAGTAAACTTGAACTTCGTTTAGCAGTCCAGCACACTAGCCTATTGCATTACCCAGCACTTCCCACAGAATTCCTTGGGGTGTACATGACATTACTATGTTCATTTATCAGGTTGCTTAGAGGAAGCTGGTAGATGAGAGGGGTAAACTCAAGTCTTTTGATTTCAGGCCTCAAGGTTTGTCGATTACACCAGGCAGAGTTTCATAGGACTTCTTGTTGGAACAAATTGAGTGTTCCGTCTATAATATTGGCCTAAGCCAGAAATGTTGTAGAGGGCGTATTATCAGCCTCATAAAAAAACCCACCTATAAAATGGATCACTTAGTTTAAGCCCATACACAGTTCAGAGTCTCTAAGTGACATTGAATTTTGAGACTAGTGTTCAGCTGTTTAATTCTGAAATGTACACACACTCTGATGGTGTGTGCTTACTCCTCGTCTGGGCCTGCCTGTGTGGGAATCCCAGTAATCTTAAGTGTGTAGGTACAGTGTGACCCATGTAAAAATAATGATACTTCAAAATGACGAAAGCCATACGGCAAAACAGCATCTTTAATGACCTTGTATCCCTCTCGTCTACCTCTATTTCTGGAGAAAATCTGTTGAAGCCACAGATGAGGCAAAACTTCCCCATTTAGAATACAATCTCACTCACCTCTCAGCAGCAAAGCCTTTTATTTAAGCTCTGGTCAAGGCCACCCTTCTCAGCAAAAGAATTCACCGTGAATCTTTCTCCTCAACACAGCAGATCCAGATTCTGCGGGACCTAAATTTTCTATAATGAGAGGATGGTGTTTAAAGTAAAGAATAAGAACTCAGGCACAAAACTGACTATTTAAAAAGTGAAACTAAATTCCAGTAAATTACTGGAGATTTGAAGAGTCAGACTCCTTTTTTCCTTCACTCCCTCCTCCTAAGATCTTTTTAGGCAATTTCTTAGACCAGCTTACAGCAAAAGGCTTCCTGGTTGCAGCCTGACTTCACCCCTCGAATGCTCCACAAATTTAACCTTGGTCAGGGGCCCACAGTAGATCTGTTTCTGCCCCACTGCAAATACGAATGGGTATCATATACATGTTGGTATGCGCATTTTGTTTCTTATAATTCAAAGAGGACCTTGATGATATTATTGTTGCTGTTAGGTGCCATGGAGTCTACTACAATGCATAACAAATATGAATAACAAATCTGAACCAGGGCCTACCCTGCGCCATCCTCATCATCTCTGATATGTTGTTGTTATGTGCCATTGAGACGCCTGTGACTCATGGTGACCCAATGTACACTAGCTCTGTTCTTTGCTGGTGGACTGTTCTGGTTGTTTCTGGATAATCTTCAGCAGCATCTTGCTTCTGTGTGATATTAGTGATATCGTTTGATAATTTCCACACTCTGTTGGGTGATCTCTGATATTCTCAAGCCTATTACTTCAGTCACTGTGTCATTCCATCTCAGTGAGGATCTTCTCTTTCTCTGACCCTCCAACTTTCCAAGTACAATGTCTTTTCCCAAGGACTGGACTTTCCTAACAACATATACGAAGTATGTGAGATTAAATTTCACCCTCCTCTAAGGAGAACTCTGATTGCACTTTCTCCAAGACAGATTTGTTCTTCTGGCCGTCCATTGGGAGAGTCTGTTCTCTTCTCTAACAGTACTACTCAAAGGCATTGACTCTTCTGTCATCCTTATTCATTGTCTGACTTTCAGATGCATAGAAAGTAATTGGAGGAGGAACAAAAGACCCTGGCTTGGATCAAGTGTAGCACTAATTAGTGATTTCTAATTTCTAGTGTTTCTCACCTCCTCTCCTGATCTTCAACTATATTTGTGACCTGGTAGCTATATTCTTTTGGATCCTTCTAGGCTCACTATTCTCAACTGTAGGAGAAAAGGAACCCTGATACCATAGTGTGCAATGTGTCTGGCTGGTAACCAAAAAGTCAACAGTTTAAAATCACTGGCCTCACTGAAAGATGAGGATTCTACTTTAAGTCAGCTGATTACAGATATTAGTCATACTTACAAAGTATGCAGGGACCAGAACTGGGGGCTCAAACAGTAATAATTGTGAGGACAGCCAGGTCAAGGGAATATTTTATTCTGTTGTACATGGAGTCACTATAAGTTGGAACTGACTGACTCACCTGCACCTAACAATAAGAATAAAACCAAAACATCTTCATAGCAACATTTAAGTTAGCACTTTCTTGGGTAACTGGATACTGTAGTCTCCTCCCATAGAGATTTCTTGTAACTTTGGAAACCTCATGGAGAGTTGAAATTGACTGGATGACAATGGCTTTGGACGTTTTAGTTTGAGGGAACGTAGGTAATATCTGGAGATGGTTTTAGTTGTTGAAATTCAGAAATGGAGTGATGTAGGTGTTTTTGTAGGACATGGGTAGAAGCCAAGGATACTGCTAAACAGCCTACCACGCACAGGATGTGCCCTCATCGCAAAGAGTTACTGATTTCAAAATATCACTGTTGTTAAGGTAAAGAGATCCTGCTCTCAAGTGAATGAACATCTTCCCCTTGGTGCCCCCAGAAACCCACACATAGATTCTGTACTTGCATTCAACTCGCAAAACTGTGAGTCACCTTTGGCTAGATCTGTCTCCCCCATTGGATAATGAGTCCTGAAATGCTCATGCTTTTCAGGGATTATTGTATCACTTAGCATTCTATTAGAGAAATAATCAGTGGCAGGTTTATGTATATGTATGCACATTTATAAAAAAACTCAAAGTCATTATCGTAGAGTAGAAATCAACTCAAAGCTGACCCCTCTAGTGGATTGTCAAAGGTTTCAAGTTGCACAGGAAGAGATTGCCCATCTTTCTCTGGGGAGCGTCTAGTGGATTTGAACTGCTGGAGAGGTGCCACATTTATAAAAAAACTCAAAGTCATTATCGTAGAGTAGAAATCAACTCAAAGCTGACCCCTCTAGTGGATTGTCAAAGGTTTCAAGTTGCACAGGAAGAGATTGCCCATCTTTCTCTGGGGAGCGTCTAGTGGATTTGAACTGCTGGAGAGGTGCCACTTTTACGTTAGTAGTGTTAACGCCCTACATCCACCATAGCGTATATATATATGTGTGTGTGTGTACACACACACACACACACACACACACACGGTTATTGCAAATAATTGGCTTATGTGGTTATGTGGTTGTGGGATTGGACAAGGTAGAAGTAGAAGTTCCAGGCAGGAATTGATACTCTATTTCATAGAATTTCAATTGTGCTTTGACTGCCTTTCAACTGATTGGTAGAGGCTGACCCAGATTATCAAGAATAGTCTCCTTTACTTTAAGTCAGCTGATTGTAGATTTTAGTCATAACTACAAAGTACACAGTGACTCGAACTGTGAGCTTGATCACAGCAACAACTGTGAGGAGGGCCAGGTCCCAGGATGTGTTTTGTTTTGGTATACATGGAGGCACTCTAATTTGAAACTGACTCACCTGGACCTAAACAAAATCTCTTCAGAGCAGCCTTTAGATCAGTATTTGGTTGAATAACTGGGTACTAAAGTCTAATCAAAGAAACCCTGGTGGTACAGTGCTTAAGTACATGGCTGCTAATCAAAAGGAGAAAATAACTGGGCAGACTGCTTCCGTCAAGATTGTTGCCTAGGAAACCCTATCAAACCAAACCCAAACTTGCTAACATTGAATTGGCTCCAACACGTGGTGATCTTTCACCAGATTCCTGAAGCCGTAAATCTTAGCAGAAGTACCTGTACATCTCTGGATAGTAACCCCACATATAACCTACTATTTCACTGGAGCTCCTCACGCCAGGAAGAGAAAAGACAAGGTAGTGTGCTTCCTTAAAGATTCATTCACTCACTCATTGCTGTCAAGTCAGACCCGTCTCAGAGCTGACATTCCAGCAGGTTTTCAGGGGTTGTAAGTCACATGGCAGGAGTTTGTCTTTCTTTTATGAAGCAGGTGGCGGATTTGAACTGCCTGCCTTTGGGTTGGCAACTTACTAGAAGTTCTTACTAGAGCTCCCTTAATAATGTACAATTACACACATAAAACCTATATAAAAACCATAAAGATTACTGTCTGGGAAATCCTCAGAGTTCTATTCTACTCTACAGGGTCACTATGAGTGGGAAGGGATTGGATGGAACTGGACAGCAGTAATAATATAACCAAAGTGACACAGCAAAACTCAGCACCACCCCAAACCAAAACCACAGCCATCAAATTGTTTCTGACTCATAATGGCACTGTAGGGCAGAATAGAACTTTCCTGTGACATTTCAAGGCTACAAAATCTTTATACAAATGAGCTTCCGGATTTTCTCCCTGTGGAATGGCTGAGAGGTTTGAACTGCTGACTTTTCAGTTAGTCTAGTGCCTTAGACACAGCACCAGCAAAACTCTTAACTATTCCAGTAACCTTGCTATTACAAGAGCCTGGAAGTGCTTGGCAAATTGTAGGCAATCTATAACAGCTGTTGAATGGATGAAATAACTCTTCAACTGTTTATCTAACTACAGAGTTTAGCAAGTTTGTCATATGTTCTCTTATTTCAGAATATCTAACATGTATAAATCTTGTCTCTTCAGCAGAACTATAAGCTTATTGAGGGAAAAGATAATAACTTTCATACACTTTTTCTCTGTTTTCCTCTAATACTTTCATAATGCTAATGAAAAAGTTGCCTCTAAGTCAGTTCCAACTGATGGTAACTATATCCATGTCAGAATAGAATAATGTTCCTTAGGGTTTTAAGTGGCTGATTTTTTTTGAAGGTAGATCACTGGCACCCCTTTGCTAACTTGCATCAAATACATAAACCAGTTGCACTATGTCAGGACTTGAAAAGTAGTACTGCCAACCTGAAGGCATGCAGTCCAAATCTACCAGCTGCTCTGCAGGAGAAAGATGGGTATTCTCCTGTCATGTGGTTTACACTGCCACTGAAAACCCGCGGGTGGATCATCTAGGAGTCAGTTCCAACCTGACCATATATAACAACAACAATAGATTTCGCATAAACTCAGGAAATTGATTGGCTATCCTCAAAAATGTGTTCTGTTGTGCATAGGGTTTTCAGAGGCCTGCTATTTCAGAAGTGGGTGGCCAATCCTTCTTCCTAGTCTGTCTTAATCTGAACCAACTTTTACAGTCAGAGATAGATCGAACATGCAATCAAGATGCATTGATAATAATGGGTGACTGGAATGCAAAAGTTGGGAATAGTGAAGAAGAATCGGTTGTCAGAA
>NW_006399752.1:21518873-21520767 GCF_000299155.1 Elephantulus edwardii
AAAGAAAGAAAGAAGATACAACTCTATTAGTAAAGAAGGAACTCTGAATAGGGGGGATTTAAAGGTAGGTGTATAATGATTCTTTTGATTTCTTAACAAAAATGAATTTGTCATAAATAATTTTGACAACATTTAATCCACTAGGTACATGGCTGTTGTTGTTGTTGTTTTTGTTGTTCTTATTTACCGTCGTGTCGGAACCGACCCATAGTTGATCCTCCAGCATGTTTTCAGAGGTAGCCTCGAGCCACGTGCCTTTGGGATTGCAATGCAACTTCTTGCCACTAGGCCACCAGACCTACCTAATGGTTTTTTTGATTTATTACTAAAAAGGAATTTGTCATAAATAATTTTGACAACATTTAATACACTAGGTACATGGGTAAATTAGTTATGCTAGGTAAGAATTTGAAAACCAATATATGATTTTAAAAGCAATTTGAGAACAATGGCAACTGTCAATACATCACTCTCAGCTGTTTCTGAGCAAAAATCTCAGTGGACAAGGTATTGTAGTGGATCAGAAATACAGAACCTCCTCTAAGTGGTGAAGAAGCCAGGGAACTGGAAATGGTCTGCGATCAACTGCTACCAGAAAGGTTGCAGGTTGGACCCTACCCAGAAACTCGAGACAAGATAAGCTTAGGCAGTGTGCCTCCACAAAGGTCTCTGGGAAGATGGGTTTGCCATGAGTCCAGGGCCAAGTTGATGGCAGCCAACAACTGCAACAAGCTCTTTAACATCCTGACAACTCCCCAAACGATGGAAATGCATAGGAATGATATCTCTGCCTATTTGCATAGGCCTTTTGGTATGTAACAGAATCCATTCTGGGTTCATGCATAAAGGGGTTGTTTTAAATTTTCACACAGTTTCCATTCATTTCACTTTGTGTGGTGCCTGAGAATGAAGGAGATGCTATAAGGCTCAAACTTCCTTTGCACAGCGCCTTCTCCCAGATGCTTAAAAGATGAGAGTCACAAGAACAAGGAGACTGCTAAGAACTCTTGATAGTTTTCAAAATCACCCAGGCCCTCAAACATCTGTTTGCATCTCAGTAGAATGGTAAAAAAGCAGTAGGAGATTAGCATGCATTTTACAGATTTCTCATGCTAAGCCTCTGATGATGTAAACTGTGGGGGGTTTTGATGCTAATGCAGAGCCCACACTTGTCTGGCTGTTTGAATCCACAAACCATTCCTAAGGAGAAAGATGAGGTATATCCTCCCATATGATTTACAGCTTAAGGAACCCAATAGTGGGTCACGTTGAGTCAGTTCCAACCAGACAACAATAAGTAAATCAAGCTGTAATTCAGCACTTTGCCTTTGTAGGCACTGGAGTGTGCAGGACATCATAGAACCTGGGGGCATCGGTGGATCGTAAGTGACCAGGCATCCTAACGTCAGGCTATATCCAGGTACTGGCTATTACGACCTTATCACTTATCCATTGTTCTAGTGGACAAGAACAAATTTTATTTCTGTCTAGCCCCTAGGCTATGTAGTGAGCAATTCTTTGATGGCATCTCTATTACTTTGTGATCAGAGAATCAAGAGATCTCTCATTTTTCACAAAGTACACTATGGGTCACATGACAGGAACACAATAAGTACATTTTGACTTATTTTTAGCCTTCGTAGTTAAAGCATTTTATCTCAGTAACATTGCTCCTGGATTGCTGTCTTCCCATCACCAGTCCATTTAAGCTGTCCAGGGCTCCCCATTGCATAGGTGCTAGGTAAACATTTATTAAGGGGAACTTTAATAATTTATCTTTATACAAATAAACCCAACACTTATTACATTAGAGTTTAAATAATTAAAGAAGTTGATGGTTAGAAAGCCTGATTAATGGTCTATTTAGAACATGGCAGAATAGTTTGTTTTTTTT
>NW_006399752.1:21522457-21527993 GCF_000299155.1 Elephantulus edwardii
AAAAGTAGAGGGTCAGTGAAGGAAAGAAAGACCCTCAACCAGGTGGATTGACACGGTGACTGCATTAATGGGCTCTTGTGTGTCAGAAAGTGTGAGGTCGGTGCAGGATAGAGCAGGGTTCAGATCTTTTGTTCATAGTGTCTCTATGAGTTGTACTTGACTCAACTGCATCTAACAACAACAACAAGTTGTATTACCAACCCAAAGGCTCATGGTTTGGATTCACCAGCTGTTTCTCAAGAGAAGGATGGACAATCTCTTTGATGTGATTTTTAACTTCTGAAAATCTGATGGAGGGTCAGCTATGAGTTGGTTCTGACTCAGTGGCAGTAAATTTGTGGGTTTTTCTTGTTTTTTTTTGTTATTATTATTTTGTTAAAATATGACTTCAGGGATTAGTTTCAGTTCAAAGTTTAAATAATTCCCAAGGGTTATAGTTTTAGGGAGTCATCTGGCTTTCATGGCCCTAGGAGCATACTTTTTCTAATAGGATTATAAACTAAGTAAATGTGAATCTAGCACTCCTTATATTACATTCTTAGCTTATCAAGAATGAGCCTTCCTTATAGTAAACATAAAATAATCCTCAGAGAGAAATGAGACCTAGAGTCAAAAAGAAGCAAAAAGAGAAAGAGACAAACCATTGGAAAGTGAAGTTTTTTTGACACTTCCACATACCATACCATCATCTCTCTCTCACAAAACCCATCCCTAAACTCCTTCCAAATGTGTTGTTCTTATGTACCATCAAGTCAGAATTGACTCATAGCTGACAATCGAGTGGATTTTCAGAGGCAGTAAATTACATAGGAGGGGATTACCCATCTTTCTCCTGTGAAGCAACTGGTGGATTTGAGCTGCATGCCTTTGGGTTGATAGTCCAACTCCTTACTACTAAAGTACCAGAGCTTCCTCTTGCACATTTCGTTATGTTTAAAATAAGTTCATTCTTCGGATTATCCAGATTAGTCAGCCAATAACAATCTTGGACCTTGGTTAAAAAATAATCAAGTTAAAATATGTAGTATTTATTCAAGTAGTTATTCTGTATACATACAAAGAGACAATTATGATTTTAAAAACAGAGGGTTCATTGTAAGGTAGTTATAATGACATTGTTAAACAGAAGATCACGAAACTGAATATAAAATTATCTATTGGCAAATTTCAGTATGATTAATTGAAATAATGGCTGACATCAGGTCACTAGGCAATTTATGGGAGATTAACCTGAAATGAAACTTTCTGCACAAGATAAATTTCACATGGCTTCAAGGCTATTACATGTCCTGTTTTAGAAGTGTTTCAAGATATTATGATGACTAAAATGTTGATGGTTAACAGAACCAATCAATTCTCAGAAGAAAGAGGGACACTCTGCCCCTAGTAAGATTTCACAGAAACCCAGTAGATAGTTGGAATGAACTCAACAATGGTGGATTTTGTCTTCATTTGATTTCTTTTTATATATATTGTTTTATACATTTGATACTGGTCCATTACCTTTATGAAGGGTCCTTGTACTCAGTAGAATCTACTAAATGGGGCCTCAGTTTCTCCATTTTCACATCTTTAATCCTTTTCTTATGGATTTGAAGTAGTTGTTGGCCATTCACAACCAAATGTTAATTAATAGAATGTGTGGAATATCTAGGTAGATCATCAAAACCAATACAGTGAATGGTATCTATTATGAATATTACTCACCATAAAGCAACCTTCATAATTGAATATGATTAAAACTGCAACCTGAAAATGTCAATTTCTGTAGCTTTGATGGTAATGAACATTAAATATGTTGGTCTGTGTAATGAAAGCTCTTTGCTCATCGTCCTACTTGTTGATTGACTATCATGATCATCACCATTATGGTCATCAAAATCATTCTGAGTACTTCCAAAAGATTATTGGGAGGAGGTTAATTTGGGAACTTATTTTAAAGCTATGAACTGGTTTGTCTATATGAAATGCAAACATACTTCAAAGATGGTATTTTCAAATTCATTTATATGATGGAGTATATAGAGTTTAATGTGGTTTATGAGAATTTTGGTTTTTTACTAGTGTAAGAGTCTGTTAGTATCTCAGAAACTTTTCAAAACCAACTAAGTGTATTTGGAGGAGCTGGCAAGATTTACTTTTACTTTGCAAAATAATTTATCACTGTGACTTCATAAACAAGAGGAAATAAGAAGTGGCTTATTATGAGAAAAATAATTCCTGAAAGCGACACAATCCTATTGTTTTTCATCTGGCTACACTTTAGGTAACTAAAATAATTGTTAAAAAAATACAAAAAAGCTCAGCAAGATTTTCTGTCTCTTCAAAGTAAAGTGAAAATTTAAAAGAAAAAAAAAGTAATTTTTAAGAAAATGTGGGAATTGATCCTTGAAACTAAGCCCATATTAAGCCAAAGCAGTTAACATAATAAACTAAGAAGCATGCGTGTCTATCCTCTGACTCATGAAGTATTTAAAATCAATTCTGGTGAATAAGTTGGTTGTAACAGCGTAGGATACTGCAGTTGCCATGACCTGGAGAAGAGTTGGTAAAAAAGACAGAAATTGGGAAAATTCAAACTTTAAAAATCAACCATTTTCGCCCCAGAGGATGCAAGTTGAAAACCTCTTTGTTTTTTCACCCACAATTTTATTTCTGTTCTCACACCCCACCCTCCTTTACATGAATATTAAGGACTAAGGCTTTAGCAACAGGCTTTTGGTTGTGGGGGAGGCCGGGGGAACGGGAAAAGTGTTGTGTATGGCTTTTCACATGCTAATAAGGTGATTCCATGACAACCATTGAAAAAAGAAGGCCTGGAAACAAAGGCCGCAGCCGGAGAGAGGATCAGCGCTCTTTCACCGGCGCTGTAAGAATAACAGCCGAGACTCCCTCCTCTGAAAGGTATCTGATGGCTGCTCGTCAAAGGGCTTTGTTTTAATAGTGCAGAGTCAGTGTATAATTAATGCAGGGTTCTATGTGTCCAAATTTCACCATCAATGTTGCTTCCCTTTTAAAAGTTTGTGAATAAGAATCTGAAACCAAGAAGATGTGCCACAGCTTCTAGTAGGAACCTGGAACCTTGTCCATCCAGGAGACTTTAACACAGACTCTCAGTTCTAATGATCACACGAGGCAACTTTAAGTAAAAAGGTCAAGGGCTTTTATCTTCATGGCTAAGAAGGTGTTTAGAGCTGGGGGACTGGGAGAACAACAGTGAGAAAGGCTTGTTTTCTCCAGGCAGCTTTTGAACGTGGAACAACAAGCTATTCCCAGCGACACTCTGAAACTGCACCGGACATAGGCAAGTTGAAGGACGCCAGACATGAGCACACCCTAGGACACTTAAGGCGTTCCTGAACTTCCTTTGCCAAAGAAAAGAAATGCTAGCTGCCGATCTCTTCTTCCCAAAACACATAGTGACGTCCAGATGCCAGACACCCTAATGTCTAGGACAGTGACTTCTTTAACTTTATCAGACACATATACATCAATTAACTGTTGTAACACAGCAGCACACGTTCCTTCTAGCCAATTCTGTAAAACACTGTGAAGAATTGTATTCAGTAATAATGCTGACTTCACTAATTTTCTGTTCAGCCTTGTTTTTCTCTCATGTGGATTACTCAGTCTTTGATTAAATTATATTAAATTCCTCTCTTTTTTTTTTTTGTTTCCTTTAAGTAGTTGCCAACAACTTGCCACAAGTAACTTGTGATACAGTGTTTTCTCTGTTTGGTTGGACACAAGCGCTTTCATCACAATGGAATGCTTATGGAATTACATATTTCAAAGGATGCTAACATGAAGATACAACTTCATTCAGAGGCAGATTGCAGTGATGAATAGTAATGCCAAATGATTGCTAAAAGAATTTGCAATTTGCTTTTTAAAATCTTGGTTTGGGTCTCCACACAAATGATTATAGAATGTAATTCATGGGTTTGGGGTTTTTTTACCTCATAAACTTCATGAACTTAAATTAATGTTACTTTCAGGCTCTTAGTGACTGTAATAGGGTTGTTTAGTAAAAGAAAGAGATATTGTAGTTAAGATGATTCAAATTTAGATCTGAAAATATTATTGACAAAATTGTGTTATATACTGGCTTCCTCATAATAATCTTATTTCAAAAAAGCATCTTTTACTTTGTGTTTAAAGCATGAAATATATCATCATTCAATATTTTCACATCATTGAACTGTTTGTTTTATCCATGAGCTTGTAGTAAGTGCTAATTCAACTAGAATTATGATCAATTCTAAATATATGACTGCTTTTCTTGAAAAGCTCATAGTTTGGTAGGATAGATAACACTAGTAATAGATAAGTACAGCTTTTAGAATTTTTCATAGTGCTTTGCTTCTGAAATTGATTTGATACAGTTTAAGGAAATATATCTGATAGAGAATAAAACTAATGTAAAGGGAGATTATTGTTGTTATATTGAATTGGAACCCACTCATAGATGAACCTCCAATAGATTTGCATATGCAATAAATTGCATGGGAGGAGATTGCCAAGTAAATAAGATAGGAAAATAAAAGCAAATGAAAGTAGGGAGAGGTTGAGGTTTAGATGCAGATTATATCATATTGTTGGAAGAAATGAGCCACTAATTTAATTTAAATTTTTAGTAGTCTGTTCAGAGATTACTGTTTACAAAATTCATGGTGTACTTGAGAGTAAAACCCATGACAAACAAAGCTTTTACTTGTACTGAAGTATCTGAGAAATTTCTAAATAAAAGGCACACTATGTGATATAGTGATAGTGACACATATTAAAAACAACATTTTTAGAATAAATGTGATAGCAAGTCTCACAAATATTTTGAATACCATCCCTATGTTCAAATAGAGCAAACTAAGTTTTAAGATATGTTTATAGTGGTCACAGATATTCTCTTGGGAAAGGAAATAGATCAGAGTTCATTTGACCATATAGTTGCTCTTCTATTACACACACACACACACACGCACACACACACACTTCAAACTCCCCAATTACAAACATTATGACCACATCTAACTGGCCTAGGAGTACAAGCAGTGCTTAAGAGTAGCCCATGTTTATAGACAGGCCAGGATCCTACAAGGCCATTTGACAGAAAATGCTCTGCTCAGAAAGCGTGACAGAAGTTGAGGGAAAACAACTGAATGTTTTCTTTTGGGACATTTGAAGATAAGAGGTACTCACTCAGAGAGGAGCAATCACATGAATGTATGAGCAGAAACTGAAGGGCACAGAGAGAAAAGTTGTTAAGAGCCCAAGAGGCAGCTAAGACAATAAATAGGCACAGAGTGAAGAAGATACACAAAGCAAAGGAGAAGGTGATGATTTCCTGGGACAGAAAAGAGATCATAGATTAACTCCAGCTGTCAAGATGGGATTTGAGGGAATCTAATGGGTGACTGGAATGCAAAAGTCGGGAACAAAGAAGAAGATTCAGTAGTTGGAAAACATGGACTCGGTGACAGAAATGGAGCTGGAGAGAGAATGATCGAATTTTGCACAATCAATGACTTATTCATAG
>NW_006399752.1:21529925-21531469 GCF_000299155.1 Elephantulus edwardii
AAACCAGGTGGCTCCTTGGAGGCAAGGATTCTGAGGCTCCGTCTAACATACTTTGGATATGTTGTGAGGAGAGACCGGTCCTTGGAGAGGGACATCATGCTCGGGAAGGTGGAGGGACGGCGCAGGAGAGGAAGGCCCTCTATGAGGTGGATTGATTTGGTAACTGGGATAATTGGAATGTGAATGTCAGAGACAGTGCGATTGGCACAGGACAGAGCGGAGTTTAGGGCTGTTGTACATAGGGTCGCTTTGAGTCGCAAGCGACTCGACGGCACATAACAACAACAACAACATCATTGACATTACAGTGGATTCTGAACAGTGCTTCATGTTTCTTGATTCTAGTGTGCTTCTCTTTTCCCTTCCAGGCCCAGGCCCTCCCCTCCCCTCCCCTCCCTTCCCCTCCCTTTCATTTTTCCTAGATATGGGTTTCTGCTTATCTCTGCAGCAAAATTTATTGTCCAGTGCCTGATGGCAGAACCCAAAGTGTAATCCAAAATAGGTACAAAGCCTCTAAAGTTCTTCTTTGAACCAAGAAAAAAACCCTTGTAAATAGATATATAATTGTGGGACTATATGTACATCAGAAAATCATCTGAAGGTGTTATTACTATAATTTGTATATAAGATTTTTGTGCAAATAAGTTCTTTATAAAAATTAAATAGTGCGCTCTCTGTGACTACACTCTGGCAGAAATCTGGGGTACAGATGTGTCCTGTAGTTAATTAAGGGTTATTCTGTGTTTTGATGGTCAGTGAACTGGAACACAGGGTTGATGCCCTTTTGAGGAAGGTGGAAAATATTGTAGATATTTTCCACCTAGGTGGACTGATCCACAGTTGGTTGGCTGGGGTATTTTTTTCCTAGTAAGACAAAATCGAAATTCCAAACTCCTTAAATCGACTGACAAATGGTAATCCAGAAAACCAAACTCCCATGCCATAAGGCGCAGTTGCAATGATGTTTATCTGTAAATATCTCAGAACATGTTGGACTGTGACTATTTTACATGTTGTTGTTGTTATATGCCGTTGAGTCACTTGCGACTCATGGCGACCCTGTGTACAACAGCCCTAAACTCCGCTCTGTCCTGTGCCAATTGCACTATCTCTGACACTCCCATCCCGATTATCCCAGTCATTGAATCAATCCACCTCATTCAGGGCCTTACCCTCGGGCATTGTCCCTCCACCCTACCAAGCATGATGTCTCTCTCCAAGGACCAGTCCCTCCTTACAACATGTCCAAAGTATGTCAGATGGAGCCTCAGAATCCTTACCTCCAAGGAGCCACCCAGTTTAACCCTTTCCAAGATGAATCTGTTTGTTTTCCTAGCAGTCCATGGTACGCTCAATACTCATCTCCAGCACCACAGCTCAAAGGCATCAATTCTCCTTCTATCCTCCTTAGTGACTGTCCAACTCTCCGATGCATAACAAATGATTGTAAAGACATGGCCTGTATCAGATGCACCTTAGTCTCCAGAGAGACACCATTGCTCTCCAGTACTTTGGAGAGGTCCCTTAGAGCAGACTTTCCCATA
>NW_006399752.1:21531639-21532729 GCF_000299155.1 Elephantulus edwardii
GAGAATCTTTGTCTTCTTGACATTGAGCCTCAATCCTTACTGAAGGCTGCAGTCCTTGACCCTCTGAAGCAAGTGCTTCAGGTCCTCAGATTCAGCAAGCAGTGTTGTGTCATCTGCACAATACAGATTGTTAATGAATCTTCCACCAATCCTGATGCCACACTTTTCCTCATAGAGCCCAGCCTCCCCGATAATCTCTTCTGCATACAGGTTGAAAAGGTATGGCGACAGGACACATCCCTGGCGTACGCCCTTCCCAATTTTGAACCATGCAGTGTTTCCTTGCTCTGTTCTGATGACTGCCTCTTGGTCCAAGTACAGGTTTCGCATTAGCACGATTTCCCATAGCCGTAACAAAATGGCCACTGACTGAACTCTATTTGTGTGTGTGCCATCCTTTTATTAATGTTTTTTTAAATAAAAGTTTTATTTTATACTTGTTTCCTTACAAAGTTTGTATATATTGTTTTTCACACTGGATCTTTATCTGTCCCTCCCTCCACCGATCAAATAGTATGACCCTATGATTAACATCCTCCCCCCCCCACACACACACACCAATCTTCATACATGTTCTACAGTAATGGTCCTATACAATATTCGTCCCTTTGGGACTGAGTTAGTTCACGTAATGCTCTCCAGTCCCTCTCAAGTCAGGTAGTGGTTTATAAAATCATTATTCCTGCATGCTGCATAGTATTTCTTGTTCTCACTTACTTTTGTTACTTGCTTTGAGAGTCAGTTTCAACTCCTAGAGCCTTAACTACAACAGATATGCTGCTGATCCTATGGATCCTATGATGTTATCACAGTGTTGCTGGACAGTTGGAGTCAGCTTAACGACTCCTAGTAACAGCCACAAATACATAGAGTCCTCAGGTACACAGAAGATTATGGCGTTTATTGAAATGAAAACATTTAAATGTACACGTTAGGCTGCAGACTTAAGAAAGAGAGCTTAGGCTCTCTGCTCCTTGTCGATCCAGATTGCCCTCTCTTCTTGTGCAGCCTCAGCTGCATCCCTGAGACACGATGGTGAAGGTCGGAGTAAACGGATTTGGCCGTATTGGGCGCCTGGTCACCAGGGCTG
>NW_006399752.1:21533294-21549487 GCF_000299155.1 Elephantulus edwardii
ATCCCTGAACTGAATGGGAAACTTACCGGCATGGCTTTCCGTGTCCCCACCCCCAATGTGTCAGTTGTGGACCTGACCTGCCATCTGGAGAAAGCTGCCAAATATGATGACATCAAGAAAGTAGTAAAGCAGGTATCAGAAGGGACCCTCAAGGGCATCCTGGGATACACTGAAGACCAGGTTGTCTCCTATGACTTTAATAGTGACACCCACTCTTCCACCTTTGATACTGGGGCTGACATTGCCCTGAACGACCACTTTGTCAAGCTCATTTACTGGTATAACAATGAATTTGGCTATAGCAACCTGGTGGTAGACCTGATGGTTCACATGGCCTGCAAAGAATAATATCCCCTTGGACCACCAGCCCCAGCAATAGCACTAGAAGAGAGAGACCCTCAGCTGCTGGGGAGTCCTTGCCCCAACCTGATCCTCCCACACACTGAGAATCTCACACCCTTGACACAAGTTTCCATCAAATCCCCCTGAGAAAGGGGAGGGGCTTGGCGAGCCCATCTTGTCATGTACCATCAATAAAGTACACTGTACTCAGCCAAAAAAAAAAAAAAAGAAAAAGAAAAAAAGAGAGCTTAAAAGCAGCTTTATAGCAGCTTTATTAGGGGAGCTCCTGGGTGATGTTCCTTGTTCTGAAGATGCAGAAGGAGGAAGTCATGCTTTGAGCATTTTTATAACAGTGGAGGGTTTTTATAACAAAGTCTTTAGGTTGCCAATATTCAGAACAGCAACATATCAGAAGAGTGGACCTTTCCTTTGATATCTCACTAATCACAATTTCCATGTTGACCTCTGTTCTTTTTATCTTCTAAATTAGAATAGGCATGACCTTTTCCTAATATCTAATACTTGTCAAGATAAAACTGTAGCCTTCACCAAACTCTACTAAAATATATTCATTAACAACAGAGAAATTTATTCTTAAAAAAAATAACTTACAGACTGGTTCTTATTGTTCTCACAGTCACCAGTTCCAATATACACTTACTATGTAGTCTGACTGTAATTCTGACTTCAGTTTGGCTATTATTTTTCCTCTGCTCTATAATAATTTTTAAACATATGTTGGTTATAAGCTCAAGAAAGTATTTATTGTATCTGTAATATGGATGGAAGGAGAATGAGAGAGGAGTAAAAATTAAAAAATAGGTACGTTGAATGAAGGGAAAGAAAGGCAATATACAAAAGGGGTTGGTTATACATTGTACTTAACTACCTTAATCCATGATAATATTATAAAACAAAATCTACAAATGATGGTATAAAAAACCCCAATGTAATTTGTAAACTTTAACTCGAATAAAGTCAAATTAAAAGAAGAAAAAAAAATACAGTATAATTGCAGATAGAGAGGAGAGTTCTCTTTACTCAATGTCTTAATTCTGCCTTTGAGGGCACCTTTTCAGTCCTATGATCTACATCATTTTAGTACAATTAACACAGGGACTACTCTCTCCCTTCAGTGTATACCAGCATCAATGAGAAACAAGATAAGCATAAAATTTGAGTGATGAGAAGACATGGGACACTCTGGGGTACAATGCAAAGGGACTTGCACCCCTAACCCCAAGGCTGTGCAGCTACGGGGTTTCGAGTCCACCAGCAGTTCCTATGGATGAAGCTGGACCATCTCTTACCATTGTGAGTTACAGCCAAGGACTGTGTTCTGTGACACCATATCTACTCAGTGGCACCAAGTTTGGAGTTTTGAAGGACTGAAATGGAGCAGAGGTGTAGGGCATTTCCCTTAGAGGCAGCTTAGTAAAGTGTTTATTGACACAGTGGAGAAACTGAGATTTCTTAGAGTGTATGAGATAGGAAGAAGAGGCAAAAGAAAGCTGAGCAAAAAAAACAAAGGGAGTAGAAAAAGTCAGCAAACTGATTTTTTGTAATAGGATGAGAGTGTTCGAATTATTTGTTGTCAAATTTTTGAAACTTAAAATTAATAAAATTAAATATAATCATTAAAATTAATGGGGAAAAAAGAATGCAAAAAGAAACCCAACCCAACCCAACAACCCCAAAACAAACTAAAAAAACCCAACCAAACTTATTAGCTTTGAGTAGGAACCAACTCATAGCATACTCTCCAGCTGGGTTTCAAGGGAGAAAATTGCCCATCTTTCCCCTGCATGCCACTGGTCATTTAAAATCTAGAGAGGTCTGGATTTTAGGTTAAGTTAGCACCACAATTCCCTATGGACGAGGCCACCAAGCTCCCATTTTACAAAGAGAGAGATATACAAAGAATTAGTTGTATTATGTAAGACATCTGCTTAATTCTCTGAAACCTTACTCTACTTACATTAGAAAAAACAAAGTAAAAACTCTAGCCTTTTATGTATTTATTAAAAAGAGTACTACTTTATATTTTTAGGGAGCTCTGTTGGCATAATCCTTAGGATGTTGTGCCTCTAATCAAAGGCTGCACCTCTCTGGTGCTTTGAACCCACCAGCTATTCCCTGAGCAAAAGATGCAAAATCTCCTTCCCTGTGATCTACACTCTTGAACACTTCAGTGGAGTCAGTTATGAGCAAGTGGTTTCTATTTATATGCAATGAGGTTTGTAGGTTAGGGCTTTTGGTTTTTTAAAATTTTTTCTTTTTTAGTTTGTACTTTTAGACTTTCGGAGCTCTAACAGCGAAAGGTAGTTCCCTACACAGGAGCTGCTTTTTTTTTTTTTAATCTACTGAGAGAACTCTAAAAAAAAAAAAATCAGAGAAACAATGCTCTCAGTTTTAAAGAAATACTTCTCTACACTTTTTTGACATTTGAGTCTATAAAGTTCTGCAAGACCACAAAGTATTCATCAGAAATATATTTTCACCGTACTTATTCTATCTATATGCTGAGTAATTAACTCAAGAACCTGCGTTTTACCATTCAGGTGTAGCATCAACTTTGGAGGAAAACTCATTAAGGTTCTGTAATACGCAGATGACACAACTGGCTTTCCAAAAGCACGGAGAACTTAAAGTGCCTCCTGATAAAGATCGAAGACTAGAGAATACAGTATCGATTACACTTAAATATAAAGAAAAAAAAATACATCCAGACCAATAAGAAACATTATGAAAAATGACAACTGAAGTTATCAAGGAAATGATTCTTTTTTTCAACAGTGAAGGCCAATGGAAACAGCATTCAGAAAATTAAAAAGCATACTAAATGGGCAAGCACCTGTGAAAGATCTCTTAAAAATCCAAGTGGTATAGACTCGAGGTTGTATTTTGATTCTCCTGGATTTGTTTTAATTTTCTTCAACTTTAATTTGAACTTCACATGAGCAACTGGTCCTACAGTCAGCTGACCTGTTTTTGACTGCTGATATTGAGCTTCTCCATTAACTCTTTCCACATTTGCAGTTAGTCAGTTCAATGGCTGTGTAGTCGTCTGATGAGGTTCATCTGTATCATTGCTATTTGAGTGAAAGGTATTTGCCATGAATAAATAATTGAATGCACAAAAGTCTATTATTCAATATCCAGCCTCATTTCTGTCACCATGGCCATATTTTCCAACTTCTCCTTTGTTTAAAATTTGTGCAGTCCAGTCCCCAATTATTATTAATGTATCTTAATTGCTTAATCAATGTCAGATTGCAAAACTTAGTTACTGTTGTAAGGTGCTACTGAATTGAGTAGAATTCATAGTGACATAAACAGGGTGACCTTCAATCCTGTCATATCCTGTGCTGCCCTCACTGTCTCTTATACACTGGAGCCCGTTTCTGCAGCCTCCATGTCAATTCATCTGGACAGGAGTCTTCTATTCTACTGACCCTCTCCCAACACCATGTCCAAAATATGACTCCAGCTACAACCTTTCCAAGACATACCTGTTCATTCTTTTGGAAGTCCATGGGATATTCAGTACTCCTTAATTTCTTCATCTTTGGCTTTTTTGGTTGGTGTGAACACAATCAGCATTTTTATAGGCTGAAAGAATTGAAAACAAATACAAGTCTTGAGTTGCAAAACTGAAAGGTTCTCTAGACAAAAGCTTGAATGATTCAAGAAGCATCGAAAGAAATTGAAAGGAATACAAAGCCACTATATTAAAAAGAATTAACACTGAACAATTTTAGAAAGTAGCTTATAAATAAGAACCAATGATAATAAAGGAAGAAGTCCAGGCTGGCCTAAGACACTGGGAAAGAGATAAGACCCCAGGAATTATCAAAATACTAATTGAAGTATTTCAGTAACAGATGTAATTCTGAATAAGCTCACTTTCCTAAGATATTGGAAGACAGCTACTCCTGGTCAACAGACTGGAAAAGATCCATATTTGTTCTCATTCCAAAAAAAGAGATGCAACAGATTGTGGGAATTACCAAACAATCTCTTTAATATCACATGCAAGTTAAATATTCTGAAGATTTTTTAAAAATGACTGAAATAGTACATCCACAGAGAACTGTCAAAAAAGGAAGCTGGATCCAGAAGAGACCTTTAGAATGAGGAATAGCAAATGGATCTTGGCTAAAACCAGACAATATCAGAAAGAAGTTTGTTTATGGTTTATCGACTATGAAAAGATATTGAACTGCGTTGATCATAACAAATTACAGATAGCAGTGAGAAGAGTGGGAATCCCAGAATATTTAATTGTGCTCATGAAAAAAAATCTTTCAACATAGACCAAGAAGCCATTGTCCAACCAGAACAAGGGAACACTGCATAGCTTAAAATCAGGAATGCTGTGCACCCAGGCTATAACCCTTCTTCATACCTGTTCAATCCGTATGCTAAGAAAATCAGTTGAGAAGTTGGACTGTATGAAGAAGAATGTGCCATTAGGATTGGAGGAAGACTCACCAACAACTTAAGTTATGGAAGTGGCACAACCTTGCTTTTAGAAAGTGATGAAGATGTGAACGACTTATTGCAGGAGATCAAAGACTCCAGCCTCCAAGATGGATTACATCTCAACATCAAGAAAGCAGAAGTTTTCATTGCTGGACCAATAGACAGCATCATGATGGGTTGAGAAAACATTTGAAGTTGCCAGTGACACAATTTTACTTGTTTGCACAATCAATACCCATGGGAACAGCAGTCAAGAAATCAAAGGACACGTTGCATTGGGAAAATCTGCTGTCAAGGACTTCTATAAAGTTTTAAAGAGCAAAAATATCAATTTAAAGACTAAGAGCTGCCTAATTTAAGCCATGGTCTTTTCAATTCTTTAAAAATTTGGCGATGAATAAAGGTGACAAAAGAAAAATCTATGACTTTGAATTATGGTGTTGGCAAAGAATACTGAATATCCTCTGGGCTGCCAATAGAGCTAACACGTCTGTCTAGGAGGAAGTGCTCCTTACAGGCAAGGATGATAAGACCTCATCTCACATACTTTAGCTTTGTTGCCAGGATGGGCCAGTCCTTGGAAAAAAAAATGTCATGCTGGGAAAAATGGAGGGACAATGAAAGAGAAGAGGAAATCTCTAGACAGGAATTAATACAGTGACTGTAACAATGATCTCAGCAAATCAGAAATTATAAGGATGGCACCGGATGGGGCAAGGCTCAGATCTGTTGTTCAAAGTGTCACTATGATTCATAGTTGAAGGACAGCACATAACAACAACACTAATCAATATTGTAAACATGGACCTACACAGTCCCGCTTATGAGAACGATGCAGGGAGCAGGGATATTTTATCAAATAAAAGAGCAGAGTGTGTCAGAGTTGACTTGATAACACTGAATAATAATGGCATAACTCAGTTTTACAAGTGAGATATAAGAAGAAATACGTTGATGAATAAGTTCTGACTCTTCTATGATAGTCTTTGCTCTTTGTTCTTTCCCTGCTTCCCCTGAGAATGGAGCCATGGTGCTATAGCCATCTTGGAACTGCAGAGATGTGACAGAATGCTACCCCTAAAAGAAAACCAAACTCAATGCCATCAAGTAAACTCTGATTCAGAGTGACACTCCATCAGCTTTCCAGGCTGTAACTCTTTAAGTAAAGACACTGCCCACCTTTCTCACACCAACTGGATGTTGCTGTTATTGTTGGGTGCCTTTGAATGAAATCTACGCATAGTTGACCTTCCAGAGGGTTTTCAGAAACAATAAGTCATGAGATTGTCCATATTTCTCCTGTGGAGCAGCTGGTGGTTTGAACTGTGTGCCTATGGAGTTGCTGGTGCATTAAAATTGTCACTCTTCTGGGTGTTGTTGCTGTTATGTACCACTGAGTCATTTGTGACTCATAACGACCAGCCCCCAAAATAGTGCACCATGCCACAAGTTTCTTTATGGCAGAGAAGAAAAAAAATATGGATCTTTGATAGTAATTTAGTGCCATAATACTTGCTCTAGAACTCACACATTGTTGTTGTAATAGATATAAATACACAAATATGTAAATCAATAAATAAGTAAATAAATATCTATTTGGCTTGGTCCTAGTTATCAGATTTTGTTTCATGGAATTTAAGAGACTTGTAGATAAAATTTAATTGGACAATTTTGGATAATTTCCGTACTCTGTTTGGTCACCTTTGTTTGGAATGGGAACAAATATAGTTTTTTTTCTGTCAGTTGGCCAGCTGGCTGTCCTCCAAATTTATTGGCACAACTTAGTGAGCACATACAGGACAGCGTCTGTTTGTTGAAAGAAATCAGTTGGTATGCTGTCAACTCCTGGGGCCTTGTTTTTTACCATTTCCTTCAGAGAAACTTGAACTTCCTCCTTCATCACCATAGGCTCTTGCTCATATGTTATTTCATGAAATTCTTCTGTGTCAGCCAATTCCTTCTGATACTGTGACTCTGTGTACTCCTTCCATCTTCTTTTAATGTTTCCTGGATCATTTAACATTCTACCCAAAGTATCCTAAAGTATTGCCACCCGTGGCTTGAACTTGTTTTTCAACTCCTTCAGCTTAAGAAACGCTGAGCAAGTTTGGCCCTTTTGATTTTCTGACTCCAGCTTTCTGCACATTTCGTTATAGTTTCTTCTTTGTCATCCTGAGCTGCCTTTTGAAATTTTCTCTTCAGCTCTTTGATTTCTTGGTTTCTTCCTTTAGCTTTGGCTTCTTAGCACTCTAATGCAATACTCAAACTCTCATCTGACATCCACCTTGGTCTTTTCTTCTTGATTTTCTTGATATCCTCGAAGAGCTCATTTGGTCTATGCTCATTGGTACTCAAGGCCCCAAACCTGTTCCTGAGATGGTTTTGAAATTCAAGTGGGACAGACTTAAGGTCAAATTTTGATTGTCAAAAGAGAACTGCCAGATGTGCAAGCTGGATTTAGAAGAGGTCGTGGTACTAGGGATATTATAGCTAATGTAAGATGAATCTTGGCAGAAAGCAGAGAATACCAGAAGAATGTCTTTCTGTGCTTCATTGACTATGCAAAGGCTTTTGACTGTGTGGATCACAACAAGCTATGGCTGACCCTGAGAAAAATGTGAATCCTAGAACATTTGACTGTGCTAATGAGAAACCTATACTAGGACCAAGAGACAGTGGTCAAAACAGAGCAAGGAAACACTGCATGGTTCAAAATTAAGAAGGGGGTCTGTCAGGGATGTATTTGTCTCCATACCTTTTCAGTCTGTATGCAGAACAGATCATCTGATGTTGGGCTGTATGAGGAGAAATGTGGCATCAGGATTGGGACAAGACTCACCAGCAACCCATGTTATGCAGATGACACAACCCTGCTCACTGAAATTGAGGAGGACCTGAAGCACTTGCTGCAGAAGGTCAAGGACTGCAGCCTTCAATATTGATTGAAGCTCAACATCAAGAAAACAAAGATTCTCACCACTGGGCCAATTGGCAGCATCATGATAGATGGTGAAGAGATTGAGATTGTTGACAGTTTTAGTTTACTTGTTTCCACAGTCAACACTCTTGGTAACAGCAGCCAGGAAATCAAGAGACAAATTGCGTTGGGAAAGTCAGCTATGAGGAATCTCTCAAGAGTACTGAAAAGCAATGATGTCAGGCTGGAGACTAAGGTGCGCCTGATCTGGGCTATATAGTCTTCACAATTATGTGCTATGCATCAGAGAGTTGGCCAGTGGATAGGGATGATAGGAAGATAATTGATGCCTTTGAGCTGTGGTGTTGGAGAAGAACACTGAATATACTATGGACTGCTGGAAGAACAAACAGGTTTTTCCTCGAGAGGGTGAAGCCGAAATGCTCCTTGGAGTCAAGGATTCTGAAGCTTTGTCTGACATATTTTGGGCATGTTGCAAGGAGGGACTGGTCATTGGAGAGGCACCGATTTTGGCAGAGTAGAGGGGCAGCAAGGGAGAGGAAGACCCTAGATGAGATGGATCAATTCTGTGACTGTAGTGGTGGGAATGAATGCATTTGAGATGGTGAGGTTGGCACAGGATAGAACGGCGTTTAGGGCTTTTGTACATAGGGTTGCTATGAGTTGCAAGTGGCTCCATGGCACATAACAACGACAACAATGACAACAAAATATCAATGTTGGAGAAAGAAAATAATAAAATAATGACCTTAGAGCAAGAAATAATAACAGATTTTTTTTAAAGTGAGGACAAATAAAATGAATAAGAAAAAACCCTCTTCTTAACATCTAAAATTGGTATCAATTGTTGTGACTAGTAAACTTTCTCTCCCTAAGAATTATAGTAGTGTCTGTATAGTACAAATAGTTAACATGCTTAACCTGTAACTAAAAGATTGGAAGTTCCAGCTCACCTACAGGCAGCTCAGAAGGAAGCTTTGGCAATGTACTTTCAAAAATCAGCCTCTAAAATCCTTTGGAGCATAGGTGTCTGACATATGGGATACCATACATTTGAATCAACTAGATTGTAATCGGAACTGGAAATAAGATGAAGGCCATTTAAGAGCCACTGCATGTCATTGCTTCTAAGATAGACATTTCCTCATATTTTGAAATCTGAAACTGAGTGATTTCCAATTGCTATTGACTAGATTGCACTCATCATGTGCGTGCTAATATTTGTGCATGCACATACGAACTTGCCTAGTTATTGCCAGTTGTGTGAAAGAGAACTGTAGGCACAATGATAGAGATATAAGATATATCACTAATGCTCTTGATTGCACAGATGCTATTATTGACACAAATAATGCTCTTTTATAGGAAAACATTGAAATAAAACCCAAACCCTTTGCCACTGAACTAGTTTGTACTCATGTTGTTGTTAGGTACCATCAAGTACCTAACATGTTAGTTACTCATGGTGCCACTGTGAACAACAGTGCCCTATATTGTGCCATCGTCACAATCTCTGATATACTTGACCCCATTGCTGCTGTCATTGCATCAGTCTGCCTAGTTGACAGTCTTACTTTCTAACCCTGCATCTTTCAAAGAATAAGTTCTCTCTCTAAGGAACTGCTCCTGCTAACAACATACCTGAAGTATGAGAGCCACCAAGGAGCATTTTGGCTACACCTTCTCTAAGACATATCTGTTTGTTAATCTGGCAGTCTGTGAGATAATCAGTTCTTTTGTCCAACAGCCCAATTCAAAGATTTCAGCTGTTCTTCTATCATCCTTATTCATTGTCCAGCTCTCAGTGGCACAGCAAGTGACTGAAAACACCATGGCCTGAATCAAGCACATCTTCATCCTCAAAGTGACATCATTGCTCTTCAGTAATTAGGAGAGGTCTCCGACTGTGGACTTTTCCAGAGTTAATTCATCTCCTAAACTCTTGACTCCCGGTACCAAGAGTACTAGCAAGTGTCAAGAAGCTGGCCTCTATGAAGAAGAATGAAGTATTGAAATTGGAGGAAGACTCATCAATAACCTTCTTTACGCAGATAACATAACCTTGCTTGCTGAAAGTGAGGAGGATTTGAAGCTGCAGAAAATCAGACACTGCAGCCCTCCATATGGATTACATCTCAACATCAAGAAAATGAAAATTTTCACCATTGGACTGTCGTGAACGGAGGAAAGATTGAACTGTCAATGACTTTGGCTTCCTTTGACTATTAGGAAGGCTCTCCTGGGTTCCTGTGGCTGTAAATCTTTACAATAGGAGACTTCTCATCTTTGTCCCCTGGAGCAGCTAGTTTACTCCAATTATCAAATTTTTGGTTGTTATAGTTATGTGCCGTTGAGTTGCCTGTGGCCCATAGAGATCCTATGGACAACAGCTCTGAAACCTGCCCTGTTCTGAGTCAACCTCATGGACTCCCACACATCTACCCCCTTATTGCCCCAGTTATTGTATTAATCAAGCTCATCTGGGGTCTTCCTCTCCTGTGCTGTCCCTCCACCCTTTTGGTCAGCAATCTGTTAATGTACACACAGGGCTCCTTATGGAATTGCACGGACATTAATAGTTATTAAACACACTCCTTAAACAAACAAAACTAGAACCTAATTATGAAAACATTTTGCAAATTAATTAACCTACTCATTTCATGTTAATATATATGTGTATGTACATATATCTCAAATGTATTGCCTTGTGTAAGTTAGAACTGACTCATAGCTCACCACACATTGGGTTTCTGAGGCTATAAATATCATGTAAGGAGATTGCCCATCTATCGCCCTTAGATACACCGATGGATTTGAACTACCAGAGAGGTGCAGCCTTTGAGCTAGTAATTAACTCTCCAAGAACTATGTCATCAGAGCTCATTACCACACACACACACACACACACTCTTAAACAAAAAAAAGTGATATATGTCTAAAATACTCTTTATCTCAAATAAGTAAAAATGAGTTTTTAGTATCTCAAATTCTATGAGATGAGAGAGAATTGGATCACAACTGGCAACTCTTTCATCTTTATTAGAAGTATATAAATAATAATATGTTTTATAAGATACTGCATCCTATATCTGATGAAATTCCATGAAGCTGTCCTCTGTCAAGCGTAAAAGTTGGCCTTCTTTTTCCCAGCATGAAGTTCTATTACTTCAATTCATCTTACATCTGTGTAATAGAACATAGGTCTTGGGAGAAAGAGAACCCCAGGGACTACCCCAAAGAAAAGTTTCATGGATTCTTTAATATTAGTAAAAGAAAAATTAGGTCACCACATATATTTCTAATTCATGTCTCATACCATGTATTTAAAAAGAGGAAAAAACTCCACCTGCTCCAACTATAAGAAAGGACTGTTTTTGAAAATGGAGAATCTAAACTTTTATGAAGAACATATTTGTATTCTTATGTGGGGGAAACCCCAGCAAAGCCCCAAGTACAAATAAGAAGAAAATTTTATATATTTGGCAATATCTAACTAAATAAAAGCACCAGTAGTCAGGAAGTCCAAAGATGAATTGCACTGGGAAAAACTGGTCAAGGACCTCTCCGGGGTACTAAGAAGCAATGTTGTCAGTCTAGAGATGAAGGTTAGCCTGATCCAGGCTATGGTCTTTGCAATTACTTGCTATGCATTAGCGAGATCAACAGTAACTAAGGAAGAATGACAGAAGAATTGATGACTTTGAGTTGTGTTGCTGGAGGAGTATTGAACATACCATGGACTACTAAGAGAACAAACAGGTCTGTCTTGGAAAGGGTGAAACTAAGTTTCTCCTTGAAGGCTAAGATTTTTGAAGCTATGTCTCACATACTTTGGGCATGTGGCCAGGAGGGACCAGTCCTTGGAGAAGCACATCATTCTTAAAAGGGTAGAGGGACAGCTCAGGAGAGGAAGACCCCACATGAGATGTATTGACACAGTAACTGGGGCAATGGGGCTAGGTGTACTGCAGTCAGTGAGACTGGCTCATGATAAGGCAGGCTTCAGAGCTGTTGTATATAGGGTCACTATGAGTTGTAGGTTACTCGATAGCACAAAACAACAACAAATAAAAACAAATACATTTTGTTTAACAAAAGTTACATACTGTTGTTAAATGCCTTCTAGCTGGCTCAGAATCATAGCAACTCCATTTACAATAGAATAAAACCCTATCTGCTGTTCGGTCATCTTCACAATCTCATCTATGCTTACAACTATTGTTGCAGTCACTGTGTCAATCCATCTTGTTGAAGTTCTTCTTCACTGACTTTTTACTTTTACAAGTAAGCAAATGTGGTTTGAAAGACTTTTACAGTTGAAGAACAGTGAAGTAATTTATATAAATCAGTTAATATGCATATTATATGTGTGTATATCTTGCAAGTAAGCAAGAAAAGCTTTGTAAATGGAATAAGACATGGGTAAAATATGTAAGAGTTCATAAAGAAGAGGAAATAATATACTTAACTAAATATATGAGTAATTCAGTGTATGATTAGAATCCTCGAGCAGGTTTTCAGAGGCAATAAATCACACAAACCAACAGAGCTCCCAAGCCTGTGAACTTAACCACAAGAAATCATTTATCAGAAACAAAAATGATTTTGGAGGCATGTCACTCCCTGACCTCAAAACCTACTACACAGCAGTGGTAACCAAAACAGCATGATAGTGGTAAAATGACAGTCATATAGACCAATGGAAAAGAATTGAGAACCCAGAAATAGACTCAGCTATCTATGGTCAACTGATATTCGACAAGGAAATCAAAGCTATCAAATGGGGAAATGATAATCTCTTCAACAAATGGTGATGACAAAACTGGACTTCCACCCGCAGAAAGCTAAAACAGGATCCACATCTCACACCATACACAAAAATCAACTCAAGGTGGATCAGAGGCCAGGGAGGAAGGCCCAAACCATAACATTAATAAGAGACAAACTGGGGTCATGTTTAGAAGCCCTAGTTCAAGGTATAAAGAGACTGCCAAATACAACCAGAAATACACAATCTAAAGAGGATAAAACTGATTCATGGGACCTTGTAAAGATTAAATCTCCGTGCATATAAAAAACTTTTTCCAAGGTAAGAAGAAAACCTACAGATGGAACAAACATTTAGTAATACCATCTCAGACAAGCATCTTATAACAAAAGTTTACAGAATACTCTGGGGCCTCCACAAGAAAACGACTGATAACCCAATTACAAAATGTGCAGAAGACATGTAAAGAATTTTCACAGAAGAAGATATTTGAATTGCAAACAGACACATAAAAAAATGCTCAAAATCACAGATAATAAGAGAGATGCAAATCAAAATCTCAATGAGATACAATCTCACTCCAGTAAGAGTGGCAAAGTTTAACAGGGCAGCAAGTAATAGATATTGGAGAGGATGTGTTGAGAAAGGAACTCATACATTGTTGGTGGGATTGTAAAATGGTGCAACCATTCTGGAAGGCAGTTTGGCGCTTTCTTAAAAAGCTGAACATAGAAATTCCATATGATCCAGCTATTCCACCACTTGGAATATACACTGAAGATATGAGAACTGAGGAACACACTAAGAATTGTACACCAATGTTCATAGCAGCATTATTCACCATTGCAAGAACATGTGAACAGCCTAAATGTCCAACCACAAATGAATAGATTGAAAAATAATGGTACATTCACACAATGGAATACTATGCAGCACACAGGAGCAGTGATTTTGAAAATTATTACCTAACTTGGGAGGGACTAGAGAGCATTATACTGAGTGAACAAACTCAGTCCCACAAGGATAAATGTTGTATAAAACTGTTACTGTAGAATGAGTATAAGGATCCAGGAGGGGTGGGAGAGGTTGGAAGCAGAGGGATGAGGATGTGCAGGGGGAGGCGGGATTAATCACTATGTTGTACAATTTGATGGGTAGGGAGGTGAGGGAAATTGAAATAATTTGTTCAAATTTGTATTTGAGTTTTGTAAATAAACTGTTGTTGTTTTTGTTATGTGCAGTCGAGTTGCTTGAGACTCATAGCAACCCTATGTACAACAGCCCTAAACTCTGTTCTGTCCTGTGCCAATAGCACTGTCTACGAAACACTCATGCCGATTACCCCAGTTAGGAAATCAATCCATCTTCTAGAGGGCCTTCCCCTCCTATGCCTGCCCTCCACTCTCCCAAGCATGATGTCCTTCTCCAAAGAACGGTCTCTCCTTAAAACATGACCAAAGTATGTCAGACGAAGCCTCAGAATCCTTGCCTCCAAGGAGCAGCCCGGTATAATCCTCTCCAAGATGAAACTGTTTGTTTTCTTAGTAGTCCATGGTACCCTCAAAACTCTTCTCCAACACCAAAGCTCAAAGGCATCAATTCTTCTTCTATCCTCCATAGTCATTGTCCAACTCTCTGATGCATAACATGTGATAGCAAAGGCCATGGCCTGTATCAGACGCACTTTAGTCTCCAGAGAGACAACATTGCTCTTCGGTACTTTAGAGAGGTCCCTAACAGCAGACTTTGCCATCGCAATGTGTCTTTTAATTTCCTGGCTGCTGGTGCCAAGAGTGTTGATTGTGGAGCCAAGCAGACTAAAGCTGTGAACAATCTCAGTCTCTTCACCATCCATCCTGATACTGCCAATTGGTCCAGTGGTGAGAATCTTTGTCTTCTTGACATTTAGCCTCAATCCATATTGAAGGCTGCAGTCCTTGACCCTCCACAGCAAGCTCTTCAGGTCCTCCTGAGTTTCAGCAAGCAGGGTTGTGTCATCTGCATAACGCAGATTATTGATAGATCATCCACCAATCCTGATGCCGCATTTCTCCTCATAGAGCCCAGCCTCCCGGATGATCTGTTCTGCATACAAGTTGAAAGGGTATGGAGACAGGACATATTCCTGGTGTACGCCCTTCCCAATTTTGAATCATGCAGTGTTTCCTTACTCTGCTCTGATGACTGCCTCTTGATTCAAGCATAGGTTTCGCATTAGCACGATCAAGTGTTCTGGGATTCCCATTCATCTCAGAGTCAGCCACAGTTTGTTATGGTCCACACAGTCAAACGTCTTTGCATAATCAATGAAGTACAGATAGACATTCTTTGGGTACTCCCTGCTTTCAACCAAGATCATCTAACATCAGCTACAATATCCCTAGTATCACGACCCCTTCTAAACCCAGCCTGGACTTGTGGATGTTCTCTGCTGATGTGCTGTTCCAGTCAATTTTGGATAATCTTCACCAGAATCTTGCTTGCTTGTGAAATCAACAATATTGTTCTATAGTTTCCACACTCTATTGGGTCACCTTTCTTTGGAATGGAACAAATATAGATCTCTTCCAGTCAGTTGGCCAAGTGGTTGATCTCCACATTTCTTGACACAACTTAGTTAGCACATCCAGGGCAGCATCTGTTAGCTGAAATATGTCAATTGGGATAATATTTCTGTAGATCCTGAGCTTATAAAATATGCTATATATCCATATATATGGTTTTCATTCACATATATTAAACTATAAAGTATTGGTTTTTCACAAATGTTACATTTTCAAGATTTATACGTCTTGCTGATCTTCTCCAGGTTGGAAGTCACCTCTCCGTGAAGGTCTCTTACCCCATTTTTCACTCTGCCAATAGCTGATGCTGCTGTTTACACTCAAGTTACAACCGACCCATAGCTGACCCTCCAGAGGATTTTCAGAGGCAGTTATTTGCACAGGAAGAGATTGCTCATCTTTCTTTTGTAGAAAAACGGTGGCTTCATACCACATGCCTTTTGGGTTGGCAGTGCAACCCCTCTCCACTAAGTCAACAGAGCTCGTTCTGCTGATGGTAGGAGAAATTATTTATTAACAGCCAAAGTTGACTGGGCATGCTTTGCTCTGTCTGCCTTTCTTCCTCATAGGTCCCACCTGCTTTTAAGAAGCCTATTTTCTGTTCCCTGTGACTGCACCATCTTATTACTTCTACCGTGAGACTATCTAATTTTTGCTAGTCTGAGTTCCTTTTGCCCCCCCTACTAGTTTATTTACAATATCTCTAGTACCACGACCCCTTCTAAACCCAGCCCGGACTTCTGGCAGTTCTCTGCTGATGTGCTGTTCCAGTCAATTTTGGATAATCTTCAACAGAATCTTGCTTGCCTGTGAAATCAACAATATTGTTCTATAGTTTCCACACTCTATTGGGTCACCTTTATTTGGAATGGGAATAAATATAGATTTCTTCCAGTCAGTTGGCCAAGTGGTTGGTCTCCAGCACGTCCAGGGCAGCATCTGTTAGCTGAAATATGTCAATTGGTATACCATCTATTCCTGGGGCCTAATTTTTTGCTATTTCCTTCAAAGCAGCTTATACTTCTTACTTCATCACCATAGGTTCTTGCTCATATGTTGCTTCATTAAATTCTTCTGTGTCTGCCAATTCCTTTTG
>NW_006399752.1:21549587-21561390 GCF_000299155.1 Elephantulus edwardii
ATACTTCCTGGATCATTTAATATTCTGCCTAAAGCATCCTTGATTATAGCAACTCGAGGTTTGAATTTGTTCTTCAGTTCCTTGAGCTTAAGAAACGCTGAGCAAGTTCAGCCCTTTTGATTTTCTGTCTCCAACTCCTTGCACATTTCATTGTAATATTTCACTTTGTTGTACTAGAGATATCATAGCTAATGTTAGATGGATCTTGGTTGAAAGCAGGGAGTACCCAAAGAATGTCTATCCGTGCTTCATTGATTATGCAAAGACGTTTGACTGTGTGGACCATAACAAACTGTGGCTGACTCTGAGATGAATGGGAATCCCAGAACACTTGATCGTGCTAATGCGAAACCTATGCTTGAATCAAGAGGCAGTCATCAGAACAGAGCAAGGAAACACTGCATGATTCAAAATTGGGAAGGGCGTACACCAGGAACATGTCCTGTCTCCATACCCTTTCAACTTGTATGCAGAACAGATCATCCGGGAGGCTGGGCTCTATGAGGAGAAATGCGGCATCAGGATTGGTGGATGATCTATCAATAATCTGCGTTATGCAGATGACACAACCCTGCTTGCTGAAACTCAGGAGGACCTGAAGAGCTTGCTGTGGAGGGTCAAGGACTGCAGCCTTCAATATGGATTGAGGCTAAATGTCAAGAAGACAAAGATTCTCACCACTGGACCAATTGGCAGTATCAGGATGGATGGTGAAGAGACTGAGATTGTTCACAGCTTTAGTCTGCTTGGCTCCACAATCAACACTCTTGGCACCAGCAGCCAGGAAATTAAAAGACACATTGCGATGGCAAAGTCTGCTGTTAGGGACCTCTCTAAAGTACCGAAGAACAGTGTTGTCTTTCTGGAGACTAAAGTGCGTCTGATACAGGTCATGGTCTTTGCTATCACATGTTATGCATCAGAGAGTTGGACAATGACTATGGAGGATAGAAGGAGAATTGATCCCTTTGAGCTTTGGTGTTGGAGAAGAGTTTTGAGGGTACCATGGACTGCTAAGAAAACAAACAGATTCATCTTGGAGAGGATTATACCGGGCTGCTCCTTGGAGGCAAGGATTCTGAGGCTTCGTCTGACATACTTTGGTCATGTTTTAAGGAGAGACCGTTCCTTGGAGAAGGACATCATGCTTGGGAGAGTGGAGGGCAGGCACAGGAGGGGAAGGCCCTCTAGAAGATGGATTGATTTCCTAACTGGGGTAATCGGCATGAGTGTTTCGTAGACAGTGCTATTGGCACAGGACAGAACAGAGTTTAGGGCTGTTGTACATAGGGTTGCTATGAGTCTCAAGCGACTCGACGGCACTTAACAACAACAACAACAGTGAGTATCTAGGGAAGGGTTAATGATAAACATTTTTAAAAAATCAAAGAGATTTGTACAGGTATATGAAGATAGTGTGATTTTAATTTAGACATGTCACTCAAATCTCTGAGAACATTCAAAATCAAACTCAGTCATTGTCATAGATGTGGAACAGATTCATAGCTGATCCTTCCGCCGGATTTCAGAGACTGTAAATTGAACTGGAGGAGACTGCCCATCTTTCTCACTTGGGGAAGCTATTAGATTTGAACAGTCTGCTCTTCTGTTGGCAGTGCAAATCCATACCCATTAGGTCATCAGGGTTCTCTCTGAGTACATCAGAGACTCAGAAATGATTTAGCATACTCATACTATTAGTGATTTATAAAATATGCATATGATTTACCCTCTTCTCATCCCCAAAATAGAACAAAAATAAAACAAATAGACTATTGAACGACTGTAATATTCTTGAGATTTTTTAAAAAAATTATCGAGCTATCTTTAGAAATTAGAATTTTTTGAGTGATAGCATTAATATATATACAAACCTTTTTTATTTTTAAAGATACTCTGATGGTATTGTGCTAATGGCACACCACCACCACAAGAACAAGATAGAAAAAAGGAATGTAAACCAGAAACTCTTTCAAAGTTCATGCTATTCTATGGAGGACTCCAGTGGCTGTCCCCTTAAGGACTGTATTTCAGTCAGTACTGATATGGTTAGTTTCCAAGAACATAGACATTATAAGAAAATTAACATTATAGGAAAATAAAGGATGACTACATCAGATCACAAAATGGCAAATGACTAAACCATTATATAATGTCCAACTACATGATTACATAGCTGCCAAATGACATTATTATATTACTTTCAAATGATATCATTATGTGACTGCCCAACCACTGGGACTTCTGACTGAACCAAGTTATCACATGATCTTAACATTACAGCCAACATTTCCCTTTTCTTTCACCTCGACATTTGTTACTGCTGGATGTGTGTTGTTAATATGCAATATAGTTGGGTAGCAGATCTTCAAACTGTTGTTATAATTATGAAATGTAAAGTATGATAACAAGATAATCAACCTCACTGTTACCTCTCTCATTTGGCAAAGGAGACATGTAACTAATTCCATTCTTTCTGTCCCTTTCCTAGAGGGAACAACCGAACTAGTATTGCTATTTTGCTTGCATAAACATCTTGAGAGAAATCTGGTAGCAAACTGGCCCTGCACAGAGCTGGGTGAGTGTGTGAAAGCAGAGAGGAGGGCCTGAGGGAAGTGGTCCTTTGGGGTGGACCTCCCTGCTTCAGGACTTCAGGAGACCTGCATGCCATCTTGAGGTGATTCATGTTTGGTGTGTGTATACTGCATAGGGCTGCTAAGCGGCACTGACTAAAGCGGGACTTGGAAAGTCCCATTCAGCCCCGTTGCCGACAGATGGTATTTTTTTCTGCGTTGGGTGGAGGGGGTAGGGGGATTGTGGTAACAATAAGCAGCAGTAGCCACTTGACAGGCTCCCTGCTGCCAAGAATTTGCATGATGAGCGCTTGCTGCCATCTGGAGAACTTCAGCTCATTAACGAATCAGTGTCCCAGCCTCAATGCTCTGTGAGCTTGGGGATCTCCCTAGCCAGTGAGCAAAAGGCAAAACACTTAGATGAACCCGGCTGGAAGCAGCCAGGGTGCACCCGCACCAGCCTTAGGGACAGTCTGTGACACACACACACAGGTCTAATCTAGAAAACATGTGAACAGGTCTGTCACTTCAGTGTGGACTAGGTCAGTGGAGTCAGTCACCTTTGGAGCATAAGTTTGTTTATCCACCAGTAGTTGGTGGAGAAAATGTGGAACTGGGAAGGAGAAATCTCAAATAAGTACCCCCTTTCCCATGACCTCCGGAGAAGAGTTCAATGAGGCAAAAGGCTGACCATATACCCCTGAATCTCAGACCACAGTGCTGCATATTATAAACATATGTGGAGGCCCTTTAATTAAACACAAAACAGGTTTCCAGCTGCTAAGATTTTGTTGTTGCTGTTGTTAAAAGCAAAATGTATTTTTAAAGTGTGAAAAATAATTCCCCTTAAAAATTGGTTTTGCATTTGTAATTCTTTTCTCCTTTCCTTATTAACAATCTGGGAACCTGATAGTATGCTTGGTATATTTTTTTCCTCCTATCTAACTGATATTTCAGATTTACTGAGATCAAATGCTATCTTAATGGATAACTTTATGAATTTAAGAAACACTTTATTGAGTATTAAACTATATGTAGCCAAAATTTTAAAAAGTAGATAATCTGCAACAAATGAAGGTCTATGCTTAGTACATGATTGCACAGCTAGCTTTATACACACTTTGGCTTGTCAGAATTGCTAAATAAGAGGCAAGATTGAAGAGGGTGAGGTGCCTGTAGCCCAATGTTTGAAGAGATACACTAGTATGAGAGTGAGTTAGAATGAGCATCTCCTTCAATATGTTGTCCTCAGCATCTCACCATCTCACTTGCACCTCCACACTCAGACCTAATGGACTATTTATCCTTTCATAAACCTTCTCCATTTTTTCCTTTTAAATTTTTTCCAAATTTATTTTAATTACCAAGCCGAAGGTGGGTGATTGTCATCTGTGGCCCTCGGCCAGGTTCAAATTGTCTTCCTGTCAAACATTCTCCTAGGTGGTATAGCACTGGTCTGTGCGTTGCTGTACAGAGGTAACTCGTGGTTGCTGTGATGCTGAAGCCTGTGACAGTGATGTGTCAATCGTGGTAATGGGCACCCATGGTGGACAGTGTTGGCTGGAGCTTCCCAACTAAATCAAGCCTGGAAGCAGGAGCGGCATCCACTTCTGAAATGGCTTGCCTCTGGAAACTCTATGTATGAACAGTGCTCAGGCTGTTCGTTCATAGGGTCGCTATGAGTCATCTATGACTCGATGGCATTAAAGAACAACAACACTTTAATTTCTTGCAATTCATTATTTTAAATTTTACACTGGTTTACCTACAAAGTTTGTATATATGTATATATTGCACTTCTCACCAGATCCCCTTCACCTACCCAACTCACTCTCCATCCACCCATCAAACCATATGGTCCCATGATTACCTCCTTTTTTTTCTCCCTCTCCCCTCAGATGCTTATACACATTTTACTAGTTATATATTTCTATAATAATGGTCTTATACAGTATTTGTCCTTATGGCACTGAGTTAGTTCACTTAGTATAATGCTCTCCAGTCCCTCCCATTTTAGGTAGTAATTTATAAAATCATTGCTCCTGCATGTTGCTTAGTATTCCACCATGTGAATGTACCTTAATTTCTCAATCTGTTCGTTTGTGGTTCGACATCTGGACTGTTTGTATGTTCTTGTGGTGGTCAATAACGCTGCTATGAACATTGGTGTATAAATTTCTGCTTATGTCTCAGTCCTCATTATCTCAGGGTATAATCCAAGCAGTGGAATAACTGGGTCATATGGAATTTCTATGTTCAACTTTCTGAGGAGAAGCCAATCTGCCTTCCAGAGTGGATGTACCATTGTAAAATCCCACTAATAGTGTATAAGAGTTCTTATCATGCCATATCCTCTCCAACATTTATAAGTTGCACTGGAGCACAAATAATCCAAAGCACAAGGAAAAATTTAAGATACTAAAGAGCTGAATAGAAGATTCCAAAAAGCAGCACAGGATGACAAAGCAAAATATTACAATGAAATGTGCGAGGAGCTAGAGTCAGAAAATCAAAAGGGCCGACCTCACTCAGCATTTCTAAGCTCAAGGAACTGAAGAATAAATTCAAACCTTGAGTTGCTATAGTCAAGGATGCTTTAGGCAGAATAGTAAAGGATCCAGGAAGTAGTAAAAGAAGATGGAAAGAATAAATTGAGTCACTGTATCGAAAGGAATTGGCAGACACAGAAGAATTTAAGGAAATAACATATTAGCAAGAGCCTATGGTGATGAAGGAAGAAGTACAAGCTGCTTTGGAAGAAATAGCAAAAAACAAGGCCCCAGGAATAGATCGTATACCAATTGACATATTTCAGCTAACAGATGCTGCCCTGGATGTGTTCACCAAGTTGTGTCAAGAAATCTGGAGAACAAGCACTTGACCAACTGACTGGGAGAAATCTATATTTGTTCAATTCCAAAGAAGGGTGACCCAACAGAGTGTGGAAACTATAGAATAATATTGATTTCACATGTAAGCAAGATTCTACTGAAGATTATCCAAAAATGACTGGAACACTACATCAGCAGAGAACTGCCAGAAGTCCAGGCTGGGTTTAGAAGGGGTCATGGTACTAGGGACATTGTAGCTGATGTTAGATGGATCTTAGCTGAAAGCAGGGAATACCAGAATAATGTCTATCTGTGCTTCATTGACTATGCAAAGACATTTGACTGTGTGGATCATAACAAACTGTGGCTGACTCTGAGAAGAATGGGAATCCCAGAACACTTAATCATGCTAATATGAAATCTATACTTGGACCAAGAGGCAGTCATCAGAACAGAGTAAGGGAACACTGTGTGGTTCAAAATTGGGAAGGGTATACACCAGGGGTGTGTCCTATCTCCATACCTTTTCAACCTATATGCAGAACAGATTATCAGAGAGGCTGGGCTCTATGAGAAGAAATGTGGCATCAGGACTGGTGAAAGATCTATCAACAATCTGCACATATGCAGATGACACACCTCTGCTTGCTGAAACTGAGGAGGACCTGAAATGCTTGCTGCAGAGGGTCAAGGACTGTAGCCTTCAATATGGATTGAGGCTCAATGTCAAGAAGACAAAGATTTTCACCACTGGGCCAATTGGCAGCATCAGGATGGAAGGTGAAGAGATTGAGATTGTTCACAGCTTTAGTTTGCTTGGCTCCACAATCAACACTCTTGGCACCAGTAGCCAGGAAATAAAAAAAAAAAAACACCACAAAAAAACAACAACAAAACAACACATTGCGATGGGAAAGTCTGCTGTTAAGGAGCTCTCCAAAGTACTGAAGAGCAATGTTGTCACTCTGGAGACTACGGTGTATCTGATGCAGGCCATGGTCTTTGCAATCACTTGTTATGCATCAGAGTTGGAAAATGACTAGGGAGGATAGAAGGAGTATTGACACCTTTGAGCTATGGTGCTGCAGAAGGGTATTGAATGTACCATGGACTTCCAAGAAAACAGATTCATCCTAGAGAGGGTTAAACCAGGCTGCTCCTTGGAGGCAAGGATTCTGGGGCTTCGTCTGACATACTTTGGACATGTTGTAAGGAGGGACAGGTCCTTGGAGAGGGACATCATGCTTGACAGGGTGGAGGGACGCTACAGGAGAGGAAGGCACTCTATGAGGTGGATTGATTCAGTGACTGGGTTATCGGGATGTGTGTGTCAGAGGCAGTGTGATTGGCACAGGATAGAGCAGGGTTTAAGGCTGTTGTACATAGGGTCGCTATGAGTCGCAAGCAACTCCAGGGCACATAACAACAACAATATCCAGTTAAACTTTGTCCCTGCTACTAGAGTAAGATGATATCTCCTCGTGGTTTTGATTTGCATCTGTCTTAATGCCAATGAATTTGAGTATTTTTTCATGTGTCTGTTGGCCATCTGAGTATCCTCCTCTGTGGAAATTCTTTCCATGTCTTTTGCCCATTTTAACACGTTGCTGCAAATGTTGGCAAAATGTGTTTCTAAGCATGGTCATCAATTTAAAAGTCACAGCAACGTGTTAAACTACTCCATTTTATTGTCTTGAATTTTAGATTTGAAAATAGGACTATTATAACCATAATCTGCTGTTAGTTGTAGTGAAACGGATTTTAACTCATAGCAAATATCATGTTGTTTTTGTTGTTGTTGTTATGTGCTGTCGAGTCGTTTGCGACTCATGTAGAGAGTAGAAGTATTCTATAAAGTTTTCAATGGTGATAGCCTTTTGGAAGAGGATTCCTGGGCCTTTCTTCCAAATTGTCTCTGAATGGATTTGAACCATCTGCTTTTCTAGTTAATTGTCGAGCACCTGACAGTGGGCCACTCAGACAGCCTTGTTGCTGTTATGTGCTATCGAGTTGGGACTGACCTAGAACTGACCGTCCAGCAGGTTTTCAGAGTCTGTAAATGATTTTGGAGGAAGCTGCCCGTCTTTCTTTTAGGAGCAGCTGGTGGTTTTAAACCACATGCCTTTGGCTTGGCAGTACAACTTCCCACCAGTTGGTCACCAGAAGTCCCTCAGACTGCCTTAGAAGAGCTAAGTATTTTAAAGGAGAAAACAGACAACTATATTAGGAGACTTTTGTCTAAATTTTATATGAGATTCCAGGAAAACACAGGTTTTGTTGCATCTTTGAGGATGATAATAATTTTAGACTGTAGAAACCGTCGTGTATAAAATTTGTGAAAGATTAAAAACTTATTTCTAGGTCCTATTGTGACTCTTTTGGGTCCAGTTCTGGATATCATTGGTGATTCCTTAATAAAGGTGTTGTAATGGTGATACAGTGACAGAACGTCATTATCCTGGAAAGAAAGCCAGGTCTCCAGTTATTGTCCTGCCTCTGCTGTCATGTGCTAGATTATCTTGAACAACAAATCATTTGTTCTCTCAGGAACACAGCTTTTCAGGACTATAATGTTTGAAGGTTGGACTAGATAATTTAGAAGCCCTTTTTAAACAGTTGCACTATTTCATCATCTCACCAGATCAAAGTAACCTAGTATAAAACTTGGAAAAAAACCTTCCTATTGTTTTAGAAAGTGCCTAAGGGGAAGCTACACAGGTCAGACATCCATTCATTTCAAAGCATTTTCTTTGTGGCGCCTACTTGATACTCACCTCAAGACCAAAATGTTGTGTCTATTTGACCTGTGATTATACCTCTGAGTCATTCTAGTGGTATGGTGTTTTAGTTCTTGCTGTATCTGCATGACCTCCTTCAATTTTAAAAAAAATACAATTTTTAAAAAGTTAACAAATGAATTGTTTGTCTCCAAACTATCAGTTAAAAAGTCCCCGAGTTCTGCTATTACACAAGCTTAGCCTGTGTAGATTAATAAAGTATTATAAGCATCTAGTTTGATTAAATAAGCTTGCTTTTGTATCTTTTACTCCATGTGGTTAATCTTTTGGAGATACTATAGAGAGCAGTGTCTAGACAAAAACTTCTTTTTCACTCTACATTGACCACACACACACACACACACACACACATTCCAAATGCAAACAAACTTTTAAGTATCATAGTGAAATAAACAAAAAATAATGGGCTTTAAGGAACCCTAAAGGATTTGTATTTTATACACATCCCCAGTAGTATGGACACCTAGTTACCTTCTTGACGTCACTTTATTGGTTGGAAGATAACTAATGAGAAGATTTTTAAAAATTTCTGCTACTCAGTTGTACACAGAGAAATAAGAATTCACTCTAAAAATTTGTGACTCCAAGCAACAAATGCTGGTGAGGATGTGGAGAAACTGGAACTCTTATTCACTGTTGGTGGGAATGTAAGATGGTGCAACCATTGTGGAAGGCAGTGTGGCGTTTTCTCAAAAAGTTGCAAATAGAGATACCACTTGACCCAGCAATCCCATTACTGGGAATATACCCCAGAGAGACCATGTCTGCCATCCAAGCAGATATATGCACACCCATGTTTATTGCAGCTTTGCTTACAATAGCAAAGAGTTGGAAGCAGCCTAAGGGCCCATCAACAAACGAATGGATAGAGAAGCTGTGGTATATCCACACAATGGAGTACTACACAGCATTGAAAAACAAGGAACTCATGCAATATTATTCAAAGTGGGTGACCCTGGAGGACATTATGCTGAGTGAAATATCTCAGCACAAAGGGACAAATATTGCATGGTGCCACTGTTGTAGAATGGGTCTGACATTAGGGTGGGGGTATGACAGAAAAAACTGGATAAATTATGTATATTGTATTGAAACAGATGAGGGAAAAACCAGACTAGAAATGATATATGATTGAGTATTATGGTTAGCACAGGAATCCAGAATTAAGGTTGCATAGAGAAGTGCACTTGGGGTGGGAGGTGGGGGGAAGGGATGTGGGAATTTTATACTAATGAAGGAATTTTTTTTCTTTTTTCTCTTCGGAGGGGGAAGTGAGCTGGGGTGGGCAGGGAGAAAATTGCAGCAATGAATGAATGGAAATCCAAAACCTCTGTAAAAAAATAAAAAAAAATTGTGACTCATCACTAGACAAAAATCTTGGGTAACAGAAATTACCTGTATTTTTAATTTTTTTAAATTACTGTCCTGTTAATGAGTTAATTGGCATACAAGAATCTCCTATATTCCTTTAGGAAACCTTTCTGATAGATTATCCTAAAACATAATTACTTACTTCTTTATAATCTTCTACAAGTGAAAAATTACATAATTTTTTCTGTTTGTTTCTTTTATTTTTCCCTTTCAGCATCTTGTACTCCCTTGCAGGAAGATAATTCTTTCTAATATAGAAGTAAAACCTCTCTCTCTCTTTTAGGATTTATCATTACATTTTTACATTCAGTAAGAAATGAAAAGCTGTCTACTGCAACTACCGTGTTATATGCTTTCACATGGAGGTCATGAATATGGAAATAAAAGATATAATATTTTGGGTTGCTTCTGTTTACTTGCCAGTTTTAAAGTAAGATTACATGCTCATAAAACTGTTTTCTTTTCTGGCTCACTAGGCTGCATTCACCTCTCTCTTTGATACAGAGAGAGCAGAAGTAGAACAATTTAAGTGTATCTTCTGAGTCACGGAAGCTAACAGGAAATCATCATCATCTTAATAAAAAATAAAAATCAATGACAGTGTTTAAGTAGAAGTTTTACATTTAGCTTGGATTTTGTCAATTACTACTGTTCTATTAATGACCTCTGTTAGTTCTTTGGTATGGACGACACCTCAAGATAAAACAAAAATCCTCACAACTGGACCATTAAGCAACATCATGATTAAGAGATATATTGATGTTATCAAGGACTTCATTTTATTCAGATCTACACGTGACACCCATGGAAGCAACAATTAAGAAATCAAATTATATATTTCATTGGACGAATCTGCTGCAAATAACCTCTTTAAAGCATTGAAAAACAGGATGTCACTTTGAGGACTAACGTGTGTAACCCAAGGCATAACATTTTCAGTCACCTCATAGCATAAAAAAGCTGTTAATGACTAAGGAATAAAAAAAACACCACCCCAAAACTTTGTGGCTTTGAATTTTAATGTTGCTGAAGATTATTGACTACCAGAAGAGGAAAAGAGATCTCCTTTGGGAGGAGTTTAATATAAATACTCTTTTGAAGTGGAGAAAGAGAGAGATTTTATCTTGTCAACTTTGGAAATATTATCAGGAGGAACCAGTCCATGGAGAAGGAAATCATGCTTTGTAGAGAGTCAGTGAAAAAGAAACCATTGAAGAAATGGATAGAGACAATAGCTAATACAATAAACTTAAACACACTTGTGAAGATGGCATAGGACCAAGTGTTTTTGTTTTGTTGTCCATAGGAAGCTTATGGGTTGGAAAAAATTTGACTACACCAAACAACAACAACAATTACTGCTACCAGTTCACAAACTGCTAAAAAGTTCTCCGAGAAATAATTTCCAAACTATTTATAAGGTTTTCAGAAGATAAGCCATGAGAAGTTCTTTTTAGGATATCCTCTTTAAATTTTAATTTTAAAACATCATAACTAGTTGCCTGGAATGAGGATGTATAATGAGCTAACTATGTAAGAGGTCATAATGTCCTGACCCACTTCCTTCCTGATGTTCAAATACACTTGGAAAGGATTCTTTCTAGAATCTGCTTGTTGTATTAATGTGCAATTACATCTGCCTTGGTTTCAAACATGCTCTGTAGCTTTAAAGTAGCAATTTCCTGTTTGAAGGAATCCATTATAGTGCCTACAAGAATGTGGGTAGATGGCAAAAGCTACTCAGCACTAATCAATTACTTGTGGAGAAAAACTCAGAACTGAGAGCAGATCGAAAAAAGCTGGGGAAAATTAATGGCAACAAAGAATATAGGTTGTAAACGGAAGACGGATGTAGCCATCTTGCCAAATGGTCTTAACTGGTGGAGTTTATTTACACCATTTCCTCTTCAGTTTCCAATAAATATGTGTCTCCTTTACTAGCAAATCATAACTTCTTGTTCTCGTTCTTTACAGTTTACTCTAAGTACTGAAAGACCCCTCTCAATTTCGGTCGTGCTCATCAATTTTTACAGGCTTTTATTTCTCATTTTCCTCAGAGTAAAGCATGGTTCCTTCTCTGGCACCATATGGACGTTCAAAAAGTACATGGCTTCCTTAATTCCCTAAAATGGGCTTTGTGTATGCCAGCGGACAAAATGCCATGCTCTTCCATCTGGCATGCAAGTTGCCACTTGGCTGCCACCTGTGTTGTTCCCCCCCCCCCCCCCCC